>NW_027069577.1:412526-473254 GCF_002906115.3 Quercus suber
TGCTATGACTCTTGAGGCCATCATGGCATAGCTTCAGCGCATGGATGCTCGCCTTGACACTCTCAGTGATGAGTTGTGTTAGGTGAACACCCATGTCAGTCGTATTGCACGACGACAAGCTCGCCTTGGTGGTTTTGTCGCTTTTCCCTCTCCTTCTCTAGAGGCTTTGGCAGATAAGGATGGCGATGATAGTGCTGCTGATGATGATAAGGATGAGGATGCTAGCTCTGCCAGTGATGATGAGATGATGACCTCTCAATGACTTACCCTTTGTCATTCATGACAAAAAAGGGAAATAGTTTTGGGATGATGAGAGTAGTCTTGTATCTAGGGGGAGAGTTAGCATAGGACATTTTTGTTAGGGGGAGTGTTAGATTTTTGAGGGATGTAGTGAATATTTTATGTATTTTTCTTTTCTTTCTCTTTAGTTACATTATCCTCTTATACACTGGTCTTGTGACTATTTATTTATGACATACATTGCATTTATATATATATATATGATGTATGTTATTTTTCACCTATCTCTCCATGTGTTGTTTTTTTTCTCTCTTTATACACATGTTTCTTTATGTACGCAATCTTTATTTCTATTTCACACTAAGATGCCTTGATGAGTTTTGTTTAAAGTGTTCCAGAAAGATGGGTTGTAAAAATCTATCATGCCATGAACTCTCTTCTTGCAAAGTTTTCAAGAGTTTGTGTTTAGGTTAGATTTTCTTGTAATTTAACAAGTGTTTATGAGTTTAGTGATTTAAGACTTCTCTCATGATTCATTTGTTTGTTGTGGTTTTGTCACGAATTGCCAAAAGGGGAGATTGTTAAGACATATATAAGAATTGTTAGAGACATATGTTATGTATATTGGCTAATCCTTTGACAAAACGCGCTTTACTTGTAATTTGGTAGATTTATGATGAGTTTAGTACTTCAAGAAACAAGAGTTCAAGTTTAGTATTAAAGCCATGCAAATCTGTCCAAGAAATAAGTGAAAAAGTGTTGTTTATTAAAAATCGACAGATAACTTGATAGAATAATATCTATCGAGGTTTAATGTTGAAGCTCGACAGAAGCTGTATCTGTCGAGAATTATGAAATTAGAATTTTCAGATCTAATTTCATGCATATCCACATGTATTTGTGTAGGTTTTCTTTTCTCACAATCCTAGATATATATATAAGGATTATTTTAAGGGTTGTTACAAATGATGCAACTTGATGCAAAGTGATAATACATACATATTGTGACCAGAGACAATTTGCCCTAGTTCATCTTTCTCTCTGTAGAAGCTATTGCGTCTTTGCGCCAAGGGTTTTGTAACTAAGGAGCTTCTTGATCTTCATTGTTGGATGAATTGAAAAACTTTGCAGCCAACATTTTTCTCAAGTTGGTGTGTTAGTCACGTATTGGGATTTGTGCATCATTGGTTAGTCATGTATTGGGAGTCATGCATTGAAAGGAGAGATTGCTACTACATTACAAGTCCAATTGGTTATTGGGGTAAGAGTTCAACTGTAGGTTGGTAGGTACTGCGATTCCTTTTATTTGTAACCACTTGTTTTGAAAATAGTAGATTCTCGGGAGTGGTGACCTTAAATTCACCCGGTAGGGTTTTGCCTAGGTGGTTTTCCCTATTCGTAAACAAATCACCTATGTCAAATTTATTTTCTGCTGCATTTAACTTAGTTGATAATTTGTTTGTGCTACCACACTTATTGCATGTAATTGAATCTAATTAATTCACTTGGCTAATTAATTGATTAAGTTACCAAAAGGGTCAGTATGTTCTTGGCCTATTAAAAGGGATTAATAAATACAAACCTTCAAATGTTCACTGTGTCGTTTTCCATCCTAGTGCCAAATATTCCCATCATTCATGGTCCTAAACCTATATTTGAAATACCTTTTTGGTGGGTTTGGATGGCAAGGTTTTGGCACGTGGATTTGAATTCGGGTGATGAAAATCTAAAAACTACATTTGGATGCTGTAAAAAGGGTTAAAGATTTGAATTTGGCAAATCTACCAAAAATTTCGAACCTATAGAATCCTTGAATTTGAAATTATCATATCTAAATTTAGTGGATTTGAAATCATGGAATTTTAAAAATAATGATTTAGAATCCAAATCTAAATCCAAATTCAAGTTTTCAAATGCAATCTTCAAGACATCTCAAAAACCATTTAGTCCATGTAAAAAAAAAAAAAAAACCATTTAGTCCACAAAAAGAATAGGCAAGGTTACTCATGAATCCAAATTAATAACCCTAAAGTGAACCACCAATATTGCAGATTATTTATAAATAATACAACTTTGACATGTAGACCATTAATAAAATATTGATACCCTCTAAGGTTACAATTATTTTATATGCTCATTATGCATCTTTCGTTATCTTAAAGAAAATTCAAAACCATTTTTAACATTTAATGAGGAAAACCCTAAATTGAATTTACAGTTTTTAATTTTGCATTGAAGTACATAATTGCTTGATATTATTCAATGAACGAAATCACTTTTTATAGAGCATTGGGTAGAACATAAGAATTTTGTAATATTTTGCACCAGTCATGTTTTTCAATAGAAAATATCTAATCCTTGAACATATTACAATCTCATCTGATATTATCTCAAAATTTGAATATCAATCCAATGGTACTGCAACACGGTAAAAAAAAAAAAATACCAACCCCTAGAATCATACAATCCCAACAAAGAAATTTCAAATTCTACAATTAATTCAATCTCTTGATTTGTTTTGCATCTAGTAATGGTGAAGTACTTGTTCATTAAACTATCTGTATCTTTGCCCACGTGTAGGGGGTGACAATTCGTGTTCGTGTGTTGGGTTCATGTTATGTCAACTCATGAGTATCTGATTATATAGGTAAACATTAACTGGACATGTTTACTAAACTGGTCAAGATTTCTCAACCCTAACACGACCTATTTATTAAATGGGTCAGTCGTGTCAACCTGATTATCAGATTTTATCAAAATGAAAAAAAAAATTATGTAAAAACAAACAAATAAATATTTTTAATATAAAATTCAGAACTAATGAGTAATTGCATCACAAATAATCATTCAAAACTAAAGCATATCTCAATATCACAAATAATCAATCACAATATGTCAAAAAAATTAAACCACAACAACTAATAAGTTTATATACCTAGACTTTGAAGGGCATATTGGTAAAACGTCATTTAGTTAAATGAGTTAGATGGGTCATACTGGGTTTTATGTATTGAAGACTAACTCAACTCGTTTATTAAACGGGTTATTTGTGTCAACCCAAATATGACATGAACTCATTAAACCTCAACCCATAACCTGTTAATTTCGTGTCATGTTGTGTTGAGTTTGCGGGTCATGTCCAATTTTGCCATCCTTACCCATTTGTCACCAAGCCAGCTCATGGTGTTCATCTAAATGTATATTGTACCATTGTTTTGAAATATATATATCAATGGAGATTAAATTGATAGTTTCGTCATTGCATAATCCAATTTATATATACTTTGGCAAGAAGATGTTTAAGAATTAGGAAAAAAAAAATCTACCAACCCATCTTAAAATAAAACTGCAGCATATTATCGTACTAAATTTGTTGATATATATATATATATATATGTACGTATAATGTATATATAAATAAACAAAACAAACGTTCAACTATTTTATCAAATAATTTGCGTGCATTTAACAAAAACAAAATTTAACCACCACGCACTCTTGGTGCGATAGTCACTCCACAAGTATAAATGCTCGTGGGGTGTGGGGTGCAAAAGCCAGGGTTCAAGTTTCTAGGAAAGAGCTTCACACACATATACACTTAGATTAGGCTAGAGTAAAAATTCTATCTTGTATAAAAAAAAAAAAATTAAAAGGTAGAGGAAGATGTAAAAAGAGAGAAAAGAAAACAAATTAAAGAATAAGAAGTAGAGAAGAAAAAAAAAATACCTTGAGCTTTGTCAGTAAGGTAGAAAGTAGTGAAACATACATGTATATTTGAATCTGAAGCACATTTGCTAGAAGGAGATTGCTATTGACGGCGGAAGGAAGGACATGGTGAGGTATATAGTTATGCCTCCACCAATGCTATTGAAAATTGGAGCGTCACCTTTGTCAATTGCCACAATGATCAGCTTGGCATGAATAGTTCTTTGTTCTGAATTTTTATTTGTTTCTTTTTATATTTAAAATTGTATATGAGAAGATAGATTGCACATATTTTGGTGCTCCAAAAGTTACACACCTATTAACTTAAAAAATACTCTATCTGGGACAGGGACTCACTATTTTGGTGAAAAACTCTTTGGAACGGGTCAGAATTTTTAATTGACGGCGGAAGGAAGGACATGGTGAGGTATATAGTTATGCCTCCACCAATGCTATTGAAAATTGGAGCGTCACCTTTGTCAATTGCCACAATGATCAGCTTGGCATGAATAGTTCTTTGTTCTGAATTTTTATTTGTTTCTTTTTATATTTAAAATTGTATATGAGAAGATAGATTGCACATATTTTGGTGCTCCAAAAGTTACACACCTATTAACTTAAAAAATACTCTATCTGGGACAGGGACTCACTATTTTGGTGAAAAACTCTTTGGAACGGGTCAGAATTTTTCGACCCGACCCGAAAAATACCTAACTCGAACTCGATTTTTTGACCCAAAGCAAAAACGAGTTGACCTATGACCTGACCAGTGTTTTTTGCGGGTCAACCCGACCTGACCCGACCCATGACCCAAACCTGAACCCAAACCATTTTTTAAAACTTTTTTTTTTTGGGTTAAAAAAAATAAAATTAAGACTATATTGGTTTAATTGTTTGTTGTGAGATTTAAGAAAACAATCGAGACACTTACATAACTGCATATAAATTAATTGAAAAATGAATGGTTGAGCATTCTGTAATGTGTAAAGTTTTTAGATATCAAATAGCAAAGTACATGCCAAGATAATCTGGTTACAGTACAGTTAAAAACATAGATTTAAAATTGTAGACATGTGTGAGAAACATTCACAAGTGTGAAAATAGTGAAGCCAAAGTTTTAAATTAACATAAATTATGAATACTTAAATCTATTTTTTAACAATTTATGTCTAAAATAAACGGCTTTTCAAAATAAATTATGATATTTCCTAGAGTATGTGTTTCATAACAATGATATGATATTCATAAAAGAGACAATGTATAAATAAGTAAACAATCAAACTTTAAAGTATATCTCAAATTGAAATAGAGTGCCAACCACAATTAATAATAGATTACAAAATTAATTTTCAAGATTGTAAATTTCTTATATGTTTTCATTTTTTGTCAAATGAATTATCCAATAAGTCATTTGTGATTTTGTTTTATATTTTGGGATGTTGATATTGTGTAGAAATAAATCTTGTGTATTTATTTTACTTATCTTTGTATTATTTGGTTTTAGATAGCAATGTTAGGATATGTATAATTTTAAAATTATTGAATAAGTATTAATAAGTGTAGTTCATTCTTGATATAAGTGGTGAATTCAAAGTAATGTGTTTTACATCAAGTAATTTGTTGCATGACTTTCCAAATGGCAAATACATATTGTTTTCTTTATAAAAAAAAAAAATTCATGTGAAAAATACGAGTTAACCAGCCCCGACCCGCAACCTTATTGACCCGAACCCCTTTTTAACCCGCTTAAAATGACTCATTTTTGACCTACAACCCGATTGACCCGATCCGAACCTGACCCAACCTGCCTGTTTTGCCATGTCTAGCAACAATACACACAGGGTTGATGAAAAAAAAAAAAAAGGTATATCTCTCAATTTAGTTTCTTATTTCACAGCTCTCTTCTTCTTCTTCTACTATTTTCTTTTTTCTTTTTTCTTTTTCCTTGCAATAGCGAGGGAAAAGTAGTTAGATTATGTACTTCTATCTACTAAGGCCAAGTTTCTTGTAGTTGAATTAGCATCTCCCAATGTATAGAGACAGTACTTGAAGGCCAGGAGGAAAAAGGGTTTGAATGGCAGGATTAACAGCATATTGTAATTATTTCTAAAAAAAAATGTTACTAAAAGCTCTTTCCAGGGGATAAATTGAAGCAAATTTTCATGTGGCTTTCTAGAAGATTGGGAACAAAGGTTAACTTTTGGTCTTGTGCTAATTATGTGAGTTGATTCATGCAGCGCTTATAAGGCAATGTGTTTGAGGAAGAGCTTCAATTGTTGCATATGAAGTCATTCATTTTGAAAATTTAACTATTGTGACAATATGTTAGCAAAACTCAATTTTTTTATTGTTTAAAGATTATGATATTTGTTATCAGTTTTAGAAGTTTTTAGTGAGTGGATGTTGCTTTCAATAAATAGGTTATAAGAAACTATCACAGTAAAATAAATATTCATATTTTAAATAGATACTCTAAGTTTGTGTATAATAAAATTCTTGTATGAATGAGATTAGTGTATGGCTTACATTTTATAGTACATGGTTTCACAAATTTTCAAATAAAAGTTCTATCTTTAAAAAAATAAATGAAAATTTATTAAAAAGAATTAACAAAGAATGAAAATTATTATCAATTTCATTAATCAATTGTTTCGGATGTACGCAAGGAAAGATTTTAAAAAAATGTATAATTATTTCACATAATTAAGGAATTTCTATTGTTTTTGAATTTTTTTTGACAAAATTAATTTAGCCACAAAATTGATTGTAGCCTTAGGCTACAACTTCCTTTAAAAAAATTAATATTACTATATATTTTGAAAATCTAACCGTTAGATTGCATGTTTCTTACACTTTTAATACACGTGTCAAATTTTGTGCCAATCGAGTATTATTTACTATATGATCTATAAGCTTATATTTTATGCATAATTTTAATCTATAAAAACTTGCAATTGAAATAATTTATTATTAATATAACTATTAATCAAATTTTTTAAGCAAGAAAGATATACGAAGAAAATATAATTTAACAATGGAACGCGTGAATAAAAGTGAAAACTACTTTTGTAGATAAAGGTTATAAGCTTAGCTATAACCACTCTCGGAGAAATTTTTTTTCCCCCTAATACTTTTGGTATCATAAGGAAATTTAAAAAATAGAAGCCAAAACTAGGCGGGATTTCAGGTGAATTCCCTTCCATTTCGCTCCCGAATGACTCATTCCCCCGAAATCCAAACGGAGACCTTAAACTGAACTCTCACACTCACAATCAGAACTCACAAATCACAATCACTCTCTGCCCTACTGATTGCTTCGTTCCGTTATATCGCCACTGCGCCACCGTTAACCCCCGCCGTAAGCCTTATTCTTCTAAACTTCATAGTTAAAAAATTATAAATAATGAAAAACTAGTCTTTAGATTTGTTCATTTTTTTTTTCCTTTTAATATCTCAAATGCCTGTTTGCTTCCTAAAAAAATTGGAAAAAAAAAAAAAAATGCAGTGATGGCTCGGCCACCAATGGACCATGGGAGGAGGAGAATGATGGATCAAAGGAAGAAAATTCTAGCAGTGTCGATTTTTTACTTGCATATGTTGCAGATAACGTCGATGATAATGATGTTTTTGTGTGCAATGATGATAGTTTATAGGCAGAGGAGGGTTAGAAGAAGAACAAGAATAGGTTGGGGTGACAAAGTGTTTGAGAGAATTAATGAAAGAGCTGTTAAGATGAATAGAATGGTTTGGATTGATGATGCGGCTGCTATAAACAATGTATGTATGGATAGGCGCGCGTTTAGGAAGCTTTGTGACATGATTTCTACACATGGGAAGTTAAGGGAGTTGTCAAATGTTGGAATCGATGAGATGGTAGCGTCTTTCCTAAATGTACTTGCACATGATGAGAATGATGGAGTTGTAGGACGACAATTAGATTCGTGCAATGATAGTAGTAGTAGTGGTAGTAATAGTGGTGTTATGCACTTCAATGCTGTGTTGTGTGCTGTAATTCGTCTTCATGACATCCTTTATAAGAAACTGGAGCCTATACGAGAGAATTGTAGTGATGAGAATTGGAAGTGGTTTAAGGTATGATACCTTTAAATTATTTTATGTATTTTTTAGGGGACAGTTTACCTCCAACACACTATGTGTTGACTCAAATGGCTATTCATGTATACTTTTAGTCACATAACTTATTTAATAAGTCGTGTGATATAATACACATGGATGGTTTTAGCACATAGCGGTTTTTAGGAAAACTTTGTTCTACCATTAAATTGTTTTATGTATTTTAGTTGGATTCATTAATATTGTTCTAATAACATAGATACTTTGGCAGAATTGCCTAGGTGCATTAGATAGGACCTACATTCAGGTGACTGTACCGATTGAAGATTGGCCTAGGTATCGAACTAGGAGCAAAGAAATAGCCACCACTGTGCTAGGAGTATGTTCGCATGATATGCAGTTTATTTATGTGTTGGCTGGTTGGGAGGGTTCAGCTGCAGATTATAGAGTTTTGAGAAATGCTATTTCTAGAAAAAATGGACTGAAAGTCCCTCAAGGTAACACAATGCTTATGTAACAATGATTTTTGGGCATTTGTGTATTTTTTCCATCTTACAATTTGGAAATTGTGTTAGGTTACTACTACTTGTGCAATGCTTATTACAACAATTGTGAGGGATTCCTTGCGCCTTATAGAGGACAGCAGTACAATTCAAATTATTGGAGGCAAGACCGCCAACTAACTGCCCCTCAAGAGTTTTTTACTATGAAGCATTCTTCTGCTAGGAATGTCATCGAGAGAGCCTTTGATCTACTCAAAGGAAGATGGAGAATACTTGGGAGTAGATCCAGTTATTCAATTGAGATCCAAGTTAGGATCATATTAGCTTGCTCTTTACTACATAACCATATCATAAGGGTGATGCCAGTGGACTCCCAAAAGAGCATCCCCTTTTCTAACGTCTCTGAGGGTCAAGAGTTAGAAGGTGATCATATAACAGATTTGGAGTCATCAGATGCATGGAATGAATGGAGAGATAACTTAGCAAGGGAGACGTTTGACCATTGGAGAGCCTCTAGGCATGAAAGTTGAAAATGTCTTATTTCTTTTCTGTTTCATTCCATTATACTTTGCCCTTATGTAAATTTGGAAAATTCTAATTCAGTTTGCACTTTTGCAATTTGAGAACCTTTTACAATTTTGTTGCTGGGATGGTCCTTATTTTGTAGTATGGTATGGATTGGTTTTATATTAGTGCCTTGTTTTCCTTATCAATCTTAGTGATCTTATTTACCATGATTGTTATCATGCTGTAAGCCTTTTTTCCTTTTATTTTTCATTTACCAATATCTGCACCAAAGAAGAGGAGAACCTTCACAAATCCCTATTTGAGAATTTATTCAAGGTGTGAAGGGATCGTATGGAAAAACATATATTTTTTTTCTCTCAAAAATTTCTGACTTCAATTTGGGATTGCTTACATGATATTGGATGTCATGAAAGAAATCAGAGGAATCTGTAAAGTAGGACAGAGGCAGTGGATGGGTTCATTTCTGGATGGAACATGTGTGCTTAATAGGAAGAAAAACAATTGAAAGGTATTTGAATTATTGTTGTTAGTAAATGGGCTATGGAAGAAACATGGTAGTACTAATTGTTGGCATGAGGGGCCTTGGGAAAATAAATTAGTTGTGTTGTATTGGCATCCAGAGTAGACAGTTTTTTTATCAAGAAAAAAAGCTTGTTAGTGTTAGATGCTGTATGGAATAAAAAAATATTTAGTAAATCATTCCAATCAGGTGGTTTCTTGTTTTGTGCATTGAGAAGTAAAATTATGTTTGATATAAACACTAAACAGTCAATAAGTTGTGCAAATGAATGCTTCCTACCCTCTTTGGTTCCTTGTTTGTTGCTGCTTAATGAATAATGTGACTAGGAAGGACTTAAAACTTCCTTTACTAGGTACCTGAAATCCCTCCAAGGAGTTGGAAAAGATCTTTAAGGTTCTGAATATTAGTGATGAGCAGTAGGTTTATTTATTTATTTGATTTTTTGCAAGAGATATTGAATATGTGGTGGCAAATGATTTGGAAGGTCCTGAATGTTTATGAGGAGCCTGGGACTTGAAAGGTTTATTTTAGGTCGCAATACTGTATATACAATTTATCACAAATTTCTAGTGCCAATGTTTTTACTGTTAGGAGCAGAATAAAGTCGACAATAAGGTCCAGGATATAAGTAACCGTTGGCACTTCCCTCTTTGGACTAAAGTGTTGACCACTCGACCTTGCTATTCTGGCAATTGGGCCCAAAATATTAGTGCCGGTTGCCGGTCGGCACTTTCCTCTTTTATCTCAAGTGCCAATCTAGCCAGAAGCCTCAATTCGTCTTCAAATTGTTAACACTTCTTCATCCTGTCTTTAATACTTGTCAGTAGCTTGGGAACTCAGTTATAGAGCATACAAGTGGGATAATTCATGTAAAGGGGCAATCAGGTCATTAGGCTAGAGAGATAGTTAAGCTAGTTCGTTGTGTGGAATGTAGATAATTACCACATGCTAGAATTAGTTAGTCCTCACTCAGCATGTGTTAAACGAGGAAAAAACCTCCTGCAACATGTGCTACTTAGCCACCAATGGGAATTAAGAACAAAAGAAATCAAGGATGATCTTGTATAAGAATTGGTTGTAATTCCTCAATAGCAAATAATGAAGAATGCTGTAAACCTTTTTACTTCTCTTTTATAATTCACTCTCTATTTCCCTCTCTAACTTGATTCTCCTTTCCCTTTATTTCTCATTCCATCTATAACACATCTCAACCTATCGTTATCCAAATCCTAGTCTAGATCCCATAATTCAAAATTTTCCTAAACACCACTATACACCAAACCACAACTAGTTCCTTTCATTTACTTTTGTTGTTTGTTATATAAAATATTAAGATCTAATCCTTACTTCTATGGAGTCAAGTACGTATGAACCTTCCACCCATTAGTTCATTGCCAATGCATCAAGGGTTGTCTTCTAGTAGTCTTCAACTCCCACTCAAAATCCAACACGAACACACAATCTTATATGCTTAATGCTTAATCTCAAGGATTTGATGTTCTTAATTTGATTGCTGTATATTCATTTTTACCAGATCTCTGTTTAGTTTTTCACCAGTTAAACCAGAGGCCACTTGTTATAAGTGAGGGAGTCTATGAACAATCACAAAGAAGAATAAGAAGTGCAATTTTGGCAGTCAAGTGTCAAGATACTCATGATGACTGGATTTTTAGTTTGTAATATGATGAGTTTCTTCTTTTGGTTGTATTTATATTTGGAGTAATTGCAATCTGTTCTGTGTTTACTCAGGGAAAAAAAAAATTGCAATTTGTTTTATTATTTATATTAGGAGGCACTTCATGATGTTGACAAAATTTTGGTCTTTTCTCACTATGAAATATGAATAGTCACTGACATCAGTTTCAGTATGATCCTGTTTTGATTTAGTTATGACTGACTTAGATGCTAAAGCCACCCAAGAAGCCTTATAGGAAGTTAGAGGAGTTTTGTATATCTGTGTTTGTGTTTGTGTTTTTGTTTTTGTTTTGTTTTTTTTTTTAATTGTAACATAATGTTTTATGCAGAAACCTTTTTTTTGTGCCCTTTCTTTTCCCCCCTAGTTTTGCATCTCTTAAATTGTATATCTTAAAATACTGTAAGAAACTCACACTAAATGCCCTTTACAACTTCACAGTTCAGAATTCAGACAGTTTTGTTTAACCTCTTTGGATTGCAGAATGCAGAACATGCATACATGGACGTTAGAAAATGAGTGGAAAGGATTTTAAAGAATTGGAAATATGTAGGAGTAACCGTTGGTAAGTGTAGGTGCTAGTAAAAATGAACATGCAAGGCAAGTGCAAGGATAAAAATTTAAGGGCTCATGAAGGCCAAACAGGATCTTAACTGGATTAAAGTTACATGTTAAAGAAAAGCTTATCTACTTCACGTAAAAAAACATTTAATCACTTACAAAACATTATATCCCTGTTGATGTTGTATTATTGCTCAATGTGAAGGTTAAGCTTGAGCATGTATAAAAAAATAGATCTGCTCAAAGGAAAGATAATTTGAGACAAATTAACACCTTTCTCCAAGTTTGCACGGGTTTGAGCTGTTTGATTGCCATTAGTCTCTATCCTGGAAGTGATTTATTTTCATTTGCTAATGATACATTGCTCTTTTGCTCAATGCTTTAGCTTCAAGTTGTGATGTTTTGGTTGCATAAGAGATGATGTGCACATTTCAAGTAAGCAAACTGTAACTTTTAAACATGCATATCCTTAGTCTGTTTCTTTTATTTCTGATTGCAACTGCCTATTATGTTAAAGTTGGTTTGATTGACGACTGTCATGTGCTTCAAAAGAAGGGAAGAGCTTGTGTCCAGTGATAGTTATCATTGGACACGTTAGGATTCAAACACGTGTCCAAGAGTGGACATGTGTCCGCAATCCAACATGTTTAGTGATAACTTTCACTGGACACAAGCTGCACCCTCAAAAGAAAACCAGGGTGTTGATGTACTAGGTATGAAGTCTACACCTCTTGCAGTTGAAATAAATTTACCACCCTATTTTCTTGTACAATATTTTAAGGAAAAAACCTGTTACACATAATGTGTGGATCCACACATTACATACCAAAAATAACTGAACTCGTTATGTGAGATGTCATGCCTATGGTCACACCTTGTTATACCAAATTCAACAACAAAAATTCTTAATTCCAAATTATTGGATCGACTATAGATCCTTAACAAACTAGTTAGAGTCATCCACATGTAGGTGATGCCCCAACGAGTATCTGCATTGGATCCATTCATGATTGAGTGATTAAATTTTATGATGATTATCAATCTAGCTGCCACAACCCTTCTTCTTTTCCTGAGCTTGGGATTGGCTGTCAACAAGTATATGACACTAAGCAAATACACAAGCAAAGTTTTGTTTTGCCAAAAGTCTTGTAATTCAATTGCATCATTCAGTCACTTATGAACATCCTAAGTTCAAACCCTTCTAACCCCCAACTCTTGTAAAGTTGGGTGGTTGAAAATCTTTTTGAACAAAAACGAAGGATAAATGATTTTAAGATGAATATAATCTGAATGTGGCGTGGCGGCAATGTCTATCTTACTTTTGCATATACACCTCATTCTAACTAACTTTTGCTCTATTCCAGCTTGTCCAGATTTCCGTAGATCTCAAGTTATGGGGGCCCTGATGCATGCCATAACGCAATTCATCAACTATTGTCAATCTCCTATACTAGGTTCAGATACTCAGCTCTGTGACAGTATGCGGGCCTTGGTTGGCAAACCACAAAAACAAGTCAGAATTGTCATATCTCCACAGACCCACTCCTAGCCAAGGCCTAGTGGCAAGAGTAGTTTGTTGATGATGAAATTGGTTCCACCTTATTTCCTGGCCATTTTTGCAGTTTCTTGCACGCAAAAGTGTTATGGCTATTCAGCATAAACATTATAGGATCAGTTATCGACGTGAAAATAACCATAATCGCACAACCCCCTTGGCCCTAAACCACAAATACAAAGTGATAGGTTTTGAAGAATTTTTCTTCTTATCTTTGTCCAATCACTTTTTTTTTTCTTTAATAATATCAGATGCTTCTTATCTTAAACCTTCTAGATTCTAGTCCTGCTAGCATGGAGAAATAGAAAAATAAGCTCAGCTGAGTTGATACCCTTTTGTGAGTCTAGTCATTCGACAAATATATATGATCTAATCATGCCCTAGTTCCGACTTTCAAGTTATTGTATCACATAGGCTATTGTTCATTAAAAAAAAAAAAGTATCACATAGCTTGAATTAGTTTATTTTTATTATTATTTTATATAAATTTTACAATAAAAATTGAAATCTATGATATCTGATTTATTGTGATTACACTTTATTATGAGATTAATACATTATTCTTTTATTCAATAATAAGAAATCTTACTAATTGAGTTAACTCAAACCCACTATATGCCTTAGTAGTTAACACAAACTCAAAGAAAAAAAAAATCATCTTGCAGTTACACAAATTGTTCCTACTAAAATATAATGATATGATGATGGAAGCAATCTAAAAATAAAACAGAAAAAAGAAACCATATTCAACATTTAAGAAAAAGACAATCGTTTTCTAGATTGCATGAATTTGTGATTAGTATTGTATTTTTATAAACTATTCAACTATCTTAAATTTCTTCGATAAGGATGGATTCGGGAAGGTCGTAGATTCAAATAACTTGTACAAGTTATTTTTTGACCAAAAAAGGTAGAATTGGTATATTTAAATGAACAAAAGTACAAAACGTGTAAGGAAGGGTCCTGAGCTATGCAAGCTTACACAATAGCCTGGGCACTAGGACGAGGACATGCTACACACTGCCATAAGCATAAAAATTGTATAAAATACAAAGAAAAGCTGAGTAGTCACTCTCTTGTTTGCTGATTGGCCATCAATGCTTGGTATTCATGCAGAAAAGAAGTTGCTCCACGTAGAATAACCTTCGGATGAGTTGGGGTGTCCTCAAAGCAGTACTTATTCAGAGCATTCCATATAGCCCACACGATCATAGCCTATTGCTCCATCTCATGCCTAGGCAGCTGCTGCATTATACTTTGAGTTAATAGGAAGAAATCAGGGGCCACGACTAAGCTCTTTTGGATATTCCCACTAACCAATGCCCAAACCTTACGAGCGAAAGGGCATTCCTAGAGAATGTGCTTGACTATTTCACTCTGGTGGTTACACACTGCGCAAGACGAATTCAACTATACTATCTTCATGTGTAGATTGGCTCGGGTAGGCAGGATGTTAGAGCACACTCGCCACAAGAACATATGCACTTTTGGGGGAGTGTTGAGGGACCATATTGCCTTCCATAGTCTCTCATTTGCTGCAGCTGCGGAGTGGTCCTCAGTTGAGGGGTGAAGAAGACACAATGCCACCAAGCATGTGGATTTAACAGAGAAAACATTGGATTTGTTCTCGTTCCAAATTAACACATCGTTTGTCTGCAGGTTGGTCAAGGGTGTTCTTAAAATATCAGCACACGTATAGGGCTCATACCAATAGGCTATCATAGCCCTATTCCACTGTCCAGTATCCTTATCCACCAATTCCCTCACTTTTAGTGGTCCAGGTCCCTCTCTACGGAAACACGGTGGTCGCGGCAGCCATTGATGGCCCATGATCTCTATTGTGGTTCCACTACCCACTTTCCATTTAGCTCCTGCCAAAATGACTTCCCTAGCTTTCAACAAACTTCTCCATACATACGACGGGCTACTCCCTAAACTAGAATTTTAGAAGGAGCACTTAAGAAAGTACCTAGCTTTATAAACTCTGAAGAACAATGAGCTTTGATGGTTAAGTAGCCTCCATGCTTGCTTTGCTAGTATCGCCAAGTTGAATGCATGAATATTACAAAAGGCCATTCCTCTAGTTTTCTTTGGATCACACAACCTCTTCCAATTTATCTAGTGTATTTTTTTTTCTCATTACTCATTTGCCCCCACCAATACTTAGCTATGATGGAGTTAATATAACAGCAAAGAGCTTTTAGCAACTGGAACAAACTCATTGAGTAAGTTGGTATGGCCTGTGCTACTATTTTAATCAAAACCTCCCTCACTGCTTTCGAAATAAACTTCTCCTTCCAACCAGTGACGTGCTTAGCTATTCTCTCCTGAAGATTTTTGAAGGTGCTTATTTTGTTTTTGCCCCCTACCATTGGCAAGCCCAAATATTTTTTAAACTTTGACACAACCTGGGCATTAAGCATACGTTGAATATCCTCCCTCACTACTTGCTCAGTGTTTGGGCTGAAAAACAAAGCTATTTTTTGCCAGTTTATTGCTTGGCTTGAGCGTTGTTCATACAAACCCAGTATGTCGAGAAGACGAGTGCACTTAGATGAAGTGGCCGGACAGAATAGTAAACTATCGTCGGCAAAGAGCAGATGTGAAATCCTAACACTATTTCGACAGGACTGAATTCCCTGAAGATGTTGTACCTCAATAGCTTTTGGAGTAACGTAGACAGGCCTTCTATGCAAAACAAGAACATGTATGGTGACAAAGGATCACCCTGCTTTATGTCGCGGGATGGGGAGATGAAACCCTGGGGTTCTCCATTAATCAATACCGAGTAGCTTATCGACGAAACACATTACACAGCTAGGTTCACCCACCTGTCTAAGAGACCCATCTTTAACATTATTTCCATAAAAACTCCCACTCCACATGGTCATACACTTTACTAATATCCAACTTAATCGCCATGTGACCAATCTTATCTTGCCTTCTATTCTGCAGTTTATGTAACTTCTTGTACGCTATCGTAATATTGTCAGTGATCAATCTATCTGGAACAAAAGCGCTTTGGGAGTTTGAGATAATATTCGGTAGGATAGGTTTCACTCTATTGGCCAAAACCTTAGATACTATCCTACTTACCACGTTACTTAGACTGATAGGGCGGTAGTTTGACATAGCCTGGGGGTCCTTTCATTTGGGTATGAGCAAGATATGGGTAAAGTTCATCTTGGTGAGGACAAGCCCGGAGTTTAAGGTAGATAGCACTACCTCTGTTACCTCTCCGCCTATTAAGTGCTAGTATTTCTAAAAAAAGAAGGGGGACATACCATCTAGACTCGGTGACTTCGATGGGTGCATTTGGAATAATGCTTACTTCACCTCCTTGCCCACAGAAGGCCGGTTTAGAGACAGGTGCATTTCCTCTTTCACTACACAATCCACCACCTAGGACCTCATCCACATTACTTGGGTGGGATGTAGAAAAAATGGTCTTAAAGTAGTCCTCCGCTATCACAACCACTGTTTGCTCATTTGTTCTCCAAAACCCATCCCTATCCATCAACCCATCAATATGGTGGTTTTTCGTCGTTGTTGTGTGAGAGACTAGGAAATTGCCTCTCAAAAAAGAGAGATTTTTGACGTGTTTTTTAGGGCACCTCTCTTTTTGGGTAAGTGGTGTGGAGTCGCCACTTATTTTTATTTTATTTTTTTTGGTACAAAAAATAAGAAAAACTAAATATAAAATACATGACTGAATTGCTTCGTTTCATTGATTGAATAAAAAAAATACAAATTTGAAAATTTGAAGTTTACATGGCTTTGGGTCCTAGTTTCAATCTACCAAATATACATGGCTTTTTGTTCTAGTTACAATCTACCAAAAATAAATAAAGACAAGACTAGATCTACTTAGCCAAAGACCTAAATCTAAAGGCTAGGTTACAGAATGGGAAGGTGTTAGACATCTATTCCGCCCAGACAGAGTCTGGTCTTCTAAACTCTTGTGACCAATGTACCATTTTATGCATGACGTGAATAATATGTTGAACATGTGAAAGATAAACATAAAATCACAAATTTTTTTATGAATGAAGTCTCTTCCTTTGAAAAGAATCAGATCTGTTTTAGTTGGTGAAAAAAAATTGGATTTTTATTTGAAAAATATCAGATTTGTTTTGTAGTATATTAAAAAAAAGGGTTTTTGGAGATGAAAATTCAGATATGTTTTGTGATGATAAAAAAATGATATTTTTTTTATAACAAAAAAAAAAAAATCAGAATTGTTTTTATGTTGTATAAGAATGAAAAAGATTATTTGAGAAGAGAGTTTCACTCATTATTTAAATTTATGCAACAAACACAAACATAATAAGGTTTTATCTTTTCCTTTATTTTAAAGATCTACATATATTAAAATTTTAGAATTGTATCTTGAGAAAGATACAAATCAGTTTTTATTTGAAAAAAATTTAAATCTGCATCTAAGGAAGATGCAGATTCCTTTTTATTTGAAGAAAAATTCAGATCTACATCTAAGGAAAATGCAGATCCGTTTTTATTTTAAGAAAAATTCAGATCTGCACCTAAGAAAGATGCAGATCCGTTTTATTTTAAGAGAAATTCAAATCTAAGTCTAAGAAAGATGCAAATCAGTTTTATTTTAAGAAAAAAAAGGTTAACTACATGCAGATCTTTAAAATTAAGAAACAAATTATATCAACAATAAAGAAATCAAGTACATATTTTCATGAATTAAATTGATCATGGTAAAATATGAATATCTAAAACAATTAAACGTGCATCATCATGATAAAGAAAAGCATAAAAGCAAAAGGGTTAGAGAATAACCTCTTGCATGAGCACACTTTGTTCTTGAAATGATGTTTTAGGGTTCAAAGAAATTTCTTCAATTCTCAGAGAAGGGATTAGAAAATATGGGTGATTTGAGAGCCTAAAACGTATGCCTCTCAGAGTGTAGCAAAAAGGAGCTGAATTATGAGGTTCAGCCTCTATTTATAGAGGTCAGAGGAATCTAAAAAATAGGTACGGATGATTAGAGTTTGAATCCAGATGCATCCTTTTGCGAAAAGGTCAAAAAGGGTGTGCCTTATCGTCACCCGAAGGCTGTTGGGCCAAAGCCCACAAGGAGAAAATTCAGCCCTTTTAGAGTGCCGTTCGGCACTCCAAAAGTGCTGAATTGCCCTTGGGACTCTGAACACTCATTCGTGTTCGAGTACCATTTAGACTCCTCTTCTAGGGTTTTTTGGCCGATCCTTGTATCTAGACGTGTTTTCATTCTCCGTCCATGATTTTTATAATCTCTTTTCTAGATAATTCAGGCTTTTTAAGAACAATTATCTTGTGGATAAATCCCTTAAAATAAATCCTGATAAAATTCATATTATCCACAATCTTATTGTTATCCAATCATCCCTTTTATTCCTATGCATGCATCCCTATCTTAAACACTAATTATCAACTAATCACAAAATTATTTAATTAATTTTAATTGTTTGACCAATCAGAATTAAAGAACACTCATTCGTGTTCGAGTACCATTTAGACTCCTCTTCTAGGGTTTTTTGGCCGATCCTTGTATCTAGACGTGTTTTCATTCTCCGTCCATGATTTTTATAATCTCTTTTCTAGATAATTCAGGCTTTTTAAGAACAATTATCTTGTGGATAAATCCCTTAAAATAAATCCTGATAAAATTCATATTATCCACAATCTTATTGTTATCCAATCATCCCTTTTATTCCTATGCATGCATCCCTATCTTAAACACTAATTATCAACTAATCACAAAATTATTTAATTAATTTTAATTGTTTGACCAATCAGAATTAACTTAAATTAATCGTGTGTGGTTGACTCTTCCTAGACACAATGCATATGGACCATGCAAACTTGATCATGTGATATCTTTCGATTCGATGATTTGATTTGAAAACCGGAAACACCGTTGCAATCGTTAGAATCTCAAGATCATTTTCATGATATGTAATGAATGACATGATGCATGTAATGTAAAGACAAAATGATGTAGGTAATGCAAGAACAAATTGATGCATGTGATGCAATTATGATTTTTGGGGTACATGGATGGTCATTCGAGTCATTCTCCTTGATTAAATCATGGGTGAAAAATTGAGTGTCTACATGTTGGCTTGCTCGTTTATGGAAAAACATGGTGTTTTTGTCGCCTATAGGGAACCAGATAGCTCGGGATCTCTGTCTCCAAAACACCTCTTCCTAGTGGAGAAAGCCATTTATCTCTCCCCTCAGTGTGTTGATATGTAATAGGTTGTCACCATACCCTAGGTTGGTCAGATCCTTGAGTGCAGCTTGTTTCTTCTCCAACCGTGTTTTAGTGTTGCCAAACACCTCTCGGCTCCATGCCACCAACTTCATACGGCACCACTTAATCTTCTCAAAGAGTCTGAACATTGGACTCTCGTTGGGTGGGTGATAGTTCCATGCTTCCCTGATCACATCTTCACAGCTCCAGTGTGCCACCCAGTGTTCTTCGAATCAGTAAAGGCGTTCACGCATTGTTCGCCCCTACAGAGCATAGAAATGAGCGTTCAAAAGAATAGGGTTGTGATTATAGTAACACACCTGTAGATGAAGGACTTTGGCCAATGGGAATTGGCCTTGCCATTCCATGCTTGCACACGCCCTATCCAATCTTACTATAACGAAGGCGACTCCCGGTCGGCCATTACACCAAGTTAAAGGGTACCCTTGGTATCCTAGGTCTTCAAGTCCACAATGCAAGAGGGTCTCTTTAAAAGCTAGCATTGGGGCCAAGGGTTTTTGTTACCACCTTGCTTCTCACCCAATTGAAGGATTTTGTTGAAGTCACCTAGGCAAACCCATTGCCTAGAAGCCCTGGCATGCAAGTGTCAAAGTAAGCTCCATGTTTTGTGTTTTCGGTGCCTTTCTAGTCTCCCATAGAAGCTAGTTATCCGCCAAGGTGGTTGGTTGTCGGATATGGTATGTGCATCAATGTGGTTAGGAGAGAAAGTTTGAACGTGAAGATCATAATCCACCTTCCAAAACAAACCCAAACCTCCACTCTGACCATCGCTTGGAACAACTAAGACTGATTGGAAGTCCAGTTAATGACAAAGTTTACACATTTCTGTAATAGACCACTTTGTTTCCATAAGAAACAAAATGGTGGGTCCTTTACATCTCACCATATTAGTGAGTACCTCCACTGCATGTTGGTTCCCAAGCCCCCAATAATTCTAGCTTATAATAATCATTGTGCATGACGGGACTACATAGCAGCCTCCACCGTTGAAATCTCTGGTTGAGCATTAGACATTCTAGTTTTGGTCCATTTCCCATCAGGGTAAAAACATAAAACCCTAAACGTTTAATGAAGTAGGGCTGAGTTGGAAATTCTGCAGAAAATTCAACCTGTGCGATTTTCGATCGATCGAGTCTATTCTTCGATCGATCGAGCCAGGCCGAGAGTCCCAAGTACTTCTGCAGCCACTCGATTCCAACTTTACAATATTAAACCAACTTTGAGCAAGTCTAAATAAAACTAAATACAATGTTTTGATCATGGTTTGCCAACATTACAAATTAGAGTTCTAAATACATAAAATCCTAAGACCTTAGAACCTAACAGTTAGAATCTCAAGATCATTTTCATGATATGTAATGAATGACATGATGCATGTAATGCAAAGACAAAATGATGTAGGTAATGCAAGAACAAATTGATGCATGTGATGCAATTATGATTTTTGGGGTACATGGATGGTCATTCGAGTCATTCTCCTTGATTAAATCATGGGTGAAAAATTGAGTGTCTACATGTTGGCTTGCTCGTTTATGGAAAAACATGGTGTTTTTGTCCCCTGTAGGGAGCCAGATAGCTCGAGATCTCTGTCTCCAAAACACCTCTTCCTAGTGGAGCAAGCCATTTATCTCTCCCCTCAGTGTGTTGATCTGTAATAGGTTGTCACCATACCCTAGGTTGGTCGGATCCTTGAGTGCAGCTTGTTTCTTCTCCAACCGTGTTTTAGTGTTGCCAAACACCTCTCGGCTTCATGCCACCAACTTCATACGGCACCACTTAATCTTCTCAAAGAGTTTGAACATTGGACTCTCGTTGGGTGGGTGATAGTTCCATGCTTCCCTGATCACATCTTCACAGCTCCAGTGTGCCACCCAATGTTCTTCGAATCAATAAAGGCGTTCACGCATTGTTCGCCCCTGCAGAGCATAGAAATGAGCGTTCAAAAGAATAGGGTTGTGATTATAGTAACACACCTGTAGATGAAGGACTTTGGCCAATGGGAATTGGCCTTGCCATTCCATGCTTGCACATGCCCTATCCAATCTTACTATAACGAAGGCGACTCTCGGTCGGCCATTACACCAAGTGAAAGGGTACCCTTGGTATCCTAGGTCTTCAAGTCCACAATGCAAGAGGGTCTCTTTAAAAGCTAGCATTGGGGCCAAGGGTTTTTGTTACCACCTTGCTTCTCACCCAATTGAAGGATTTTGTTGAAGTCACCTAGGCAAACCCATTGCCTAGAAGCCCTGGCATTCAAGTGTCAAAGTAAGCTCCATGTTTTGTGTTTTCGGTGCCTTTCTAGTCTCCCATAGAAGCTAGTTATCCGCCAAGGAGGTTGGTTGTCGGATATGATATGTGCATCAATGTGGTTAGGAGAGAAAGTTTGAACGTGAAGATCACAATCCGCCTTCCAAAACAAACCCAAACCTCCACTCTGACCATCGCTTGGAACAACTAAGACTGATTGGAAGTCCAGTTAATGACAAAGTTTACACATTTCTGTAATAGACCACTTTGTTTCCATAAGAAACAAAATGGTGGGTCCTTTACATCTCACCATATTAGTGAGTACCTCCACTGCATGTTGGTTCCCAAGCCCCCAATAATTCTAGCTTATAATAATCATTGTGCATGACGGGACTACATAGCAGCCTCCACCGTTGAAATCTCTGGTTGAGCATTAGACATTCTAGTTTTGGTCCATTTCCCATCCTTTGCCCTTTCGTGTCACTCCACTAGCAAACTCCCTTTTATGGACCACATGCTGTATTTGCCTGCCTAAAGCATCCATCTCCTCATAGGACTGTGGTCTAACTATTCTCGTCCAAGTAGGTTGCTTCGTACTAGGAGTAAGGTGGTGGCTCACGTGACTTTGGACATTTGTATTACTATTATCACCTTTCTCCAAAACCACGTCCACCATGCCATGCATGTCCACACTCTCCATGTAATTATGACCTGTGTTAGGATATATATGATTCATGTTAAGAACATATGTCATTATAGAATTAGCTAATCATTTAACAAAACACACTTTACTTGTAATTGGGTAGATTTAGGATGTGTTTAATTCTTTAAGGAACAAGGTTTCAAGTTCAAGTGTTAAAGTCATACAAGTCTGTCCAAGAAACAAGTGAAGAAGTACTAATTCATTAAAGCCCAATAGCTCTCAACAGATAGATATCTATCGAGGTATCTACCGAGAATTACGAAATCAGAATTTTTAGATCTGATTGTCGGCCCATGTTGACATATTTGTGTAGGGTTTCTTTTCTCACAACCCTAGACATATATAAGGCTTATTTTAGAGGCCATCACATAAGAGAATACAAGGAGAACACATGCAAAAGGTGACTAATGCCTTATTCTCTCTGAAAGAAGCTACTGCGTTTTTACGCCTTAGGGTTTTGTAACCAAGTGCTTCTTGATCTTCATTGTTAATGAAGTGAAGAACTTTGCAACCAACATTTTCTTTAAGTTGGTGAGTTAGTCACGTACTAGGAGCCATGCATCAAAAGGGTGGGGTTCATATATTGAAGAGTTCAGAGGTTCTAAAGCGGTAGAAGGTTTCTACCGTAAGTTTATCTACGGGAATTGTAGAGTCTAAGGACAAAGGTTTTATACTAGATTTGAAACTTCTCTTTACTATAATAAATTGCTTTTTGGGAAGGTTTCCTCCCAGGTTTTTTACTGTGAAACTAGTTTGTTTCATTAGTTTTCCTGGGTTATCATATCTTGTCTTATTTAATTTTTTGCTGTGCATGATATTGACATAATATTGATGTTAATTTTTTTTAACAAGGTTTGTTCATAATCAATCTAATTAACAAATTGGATTTAAAACTTGTTAAATCTATTAATCGGGTTCTAAATTTCCAAACAACTTGAAGTCAAGGGATCCAGATCCAGGAATATCGAATCTAGATCCTCTCCATTTCTATTTGAAATGGAGAGTGTCCATTTTATGGACAGGATTCTCTTGAAATAAATCGAAGGCCTAAAATGTGCCACGTCAATTAAAATTCAAATGACTTAACTCTTTAACTTCAATCGAGGTTAACATTATTGGGTTAACATTATTGTTTTACTTTGTGTTAACTTTATTGATTAAAAAAAAAATGCACAATAGAGATTGACGCTGAGAACACAAACCAGATTTGATGGGGTTGCAGTTGCAAGGTAGACATAGGTCTGATAGTTATGTTTGGAAGATGAGCTTGTGGATCTTTCCCCAAATTTGCTTTGACTTTTTATTTAGGTAGGTGATATTATGGATGAGTTTGTTTGATTTTTGGCCCAAATATGGAATAATTTTGTATTTAGGTATGGTTTGATTATTTGGATATGAATTTGGATTTCAAATGTTGAATTTGAATTACTTATTCTGCATGTAGGTTTCTTAGATTCATTGGGCACACCATCAAAAAAAAAAGATTCACTAGGCACTTCTTTTTTGGTGGATCAAAATGTCAGGCCTGATGAAAAGAAAAAAAGGGAAAATTTAATGACTTTTTTGTATTTCTTTCTTTGTATTTTTCTAATGACTTATTATAGGTTATAATGGCTTTCACATTTAATTATATGATTGTATATGATTTTTCAATTTTTCTCAAATAGATGTATGGAATCGAATGTGTTACAAGTTGTAACCTTGACATTCAATTGGGAATGTAAAACTTCAAAATGCTCTAAAAAAACTACAGTTGTAAAGAAAGATGCAAAAGACCAGGGAGAAATACCATCCAATTTACTTCATGTGATGTTCAAAGTGTATTGGCCTAAACATCAACTTGGGAGAAATGCCAATCAGTTGATCAAAGACAGAATCCTATTTGTGGGTTATATGTTCAAATGTACGAAGTGTACTCAAATTTGTATCTTGTTTAGTTAAGTGTTCAATGATAATGGTGTAACGATTATGTAATAATAGTTAAGTGTTTGTGAGAGGTGAAAGGATATATAATAGCTTCCATATATGTTATGTAATGACAACTTGTGTGTAATATAATTTATGTAATGTTTATTTATAAAAACAAATGCAAATTTGCAGAGGAATTGAATAGTATGCAATGTGGACCCGTGTGTGATAATTTGTCCACAAAATATTGGTTGTTTGCAAATTTTTGTTGACAATAACAAAACCCAAATTACACAATAAATTATAAATAGGTACAAAATTTTGATTAATGAAAAATTGAGGATCATAACCTGCATAAATTGCACAAGCTCCATAAAATTTTATTAAAAACGAAATTGCTCATGATAACAACATCACGCACGAAACACTAGTACAAGCTACAAACCAATTGGCATTGTATAAACAACCATTAGAGCACTTAGTCACAAGTCACAAGAAGTCCCAAAGATTACAAAACACAATCCTAAACTAGAAAAAATTGCTCAAAACTTTGAACCACTATTTCTTTGCTTGCAACACTTCCTTGAGTTAAGGGACCTCTTGCATCATCAATTTTTGTGGTTGGAGCTTGTAACAATTGCAAAAATAAACCTTTTTGACCTGATATAGCGCTAGTACAGGACATCTACAAGAAAACAATTACACATTACACAAAAGAACCATATCAAGCACTTATCATATTTTTCTTATGACTCATCAAGAAATCTAAAAAAGAAATGTAAAGCATCAATAAAAAATACCAAGGCAAACTTCATAGTCTCTAACTCTATTATCTTTATTTCAACATGCTTAAACTAATGTTCTATTAAAAGTGTGTACATCCAGTATGCTGGTGTATTAAGTGGTTTTCAGTCACAATTCATTTTGTTCCTTTAGCCATAGCACATAGGTAAGGTTTTTTATCATCTTCCAGTGGGGAACTGAGTGTGCTATCTCTTTCTTTCATTAATCACACCTTTTGGGTACATGTGTAATGTGTGTACTCAATTGCAAATGGAAAGCACATATCACATAGTCAATGGGACAATTTATCAAACAATTGGAATGCAAAACGAATGAACCTAAGCTGTGAACTTTATTGACCATGGAATCCGAAAGACCTAATACATAATTCATTTAATCTACATCATTCCATCAAAATCTATTCACAGTCATCATAGAAATCCACATGGGTATCGAAAGAACTAGGAACAAAAAAAAAAAGAGTGGAAAATTTCCACACAGCTGAAAATTTTCATCTTCAAATGTAAAAATAAAGAGAAAAGTGAACTCACATTGCTTGAAAAGATTTGTGATTATTTGGGACTTGAAGCAAAACTTGATCAAATTTTGTTGGAAGAACAATATATTTCCTGATCTTTCTCTTACTAGTATCACCTGGTGAGGTTAGAGAATCCAAATGCTAGGAACAATATATACTTCTTTGATCATTTAGTTGCTTTGTTCTATGTTTAGCATCTAGATCCAAAGAGACGATGTTTTTATTTTTAAGTAAAGTAGGAAGTAGCAATGCAGTATTAGGGCCCATTTGGTAGGGTATTTTGAGCAACAATTTTCAGTGTTTAAACAATGTTATACGTGTTTCACATACTTTTTTACCCACACGTATTTTCAAAAAATACAAACAACGTTACTAGAATAACCTTACCAAACGGCCCCTTAACCTTACAACTAACCCCGGTTGAACTTGTTGAGTTAAGTCAATTGGATTTTAATTGATGTCGCATGCTTCTGACCTTAGATTTATTTCAAACGAATCATGTCTATAAAATGGACACTCTCCATTTCAAATAGAAATGGAGAGGATCCAAATCCCCGGGAATCAATACCCCACGAGATCTTTTTCATTAACTACATCTTTATTTTTTGGGAAAAAATGCCCATACACCCCCTGAACTTTAGACTAGTGGCCAAGACACCCCTTTAACTTTTATATTGGCCAATTTATTCTTTAAACTTTACACAACTGTCAAATTAATACTTCTGCTAGTCTCCTGTTGTTGTGATAATGGAATAGTCATGTGAGTGTCACATGTAACTTTAAAATATAAACTCATCCCATGAAATTGAAACCCAATGGATCTTACTAGGGGTGTTCGCGGTGCGGTGCGGTTTTGGGCCATTTTTAGCACCACACTTTGTGGTGCGGTTTAGCTAAAACCATAATTGCACCGCACCTTATTTTTGTGGTCACATATGCAGTGCGGTGCGGTGTGGTGTGGTTTAGAGTTTAGCCAAAACTATAACCGCACTGCACCTCTTTTTTGCGGTTGCATGTGCAGTGCTATGTATAAGATGCGGTTTGAAATTGATATATTTTTCAAATTTTGGGTTCTTCGTACCTAGCCCAAAACTAATTTTTCTCTTTTTTTGGGGCCAAGTTTTAAATTATTGAGCTAGTTTTTCTTTATTTTGGATTGACTTTTCTAGTCAACACTTGCTAGGACTATCAAACTTTTATTTTTTTGAAAACTAGGATTATTAAACTATTAATAATATATTTAACATTAAAAATAAATAAATATATTAATATATAGAGAGGGTGCGGTTTATGTGATTTTCTTATTATAAAACTGCAAACTGCACTGCACCATGCGGTGTGGTGTGGTGCGGTGCGGTGCATTGTTACTTACAGTGTGGTGTGGTTATGCCATTTTGCGGGCGGTTTTGACGCAATTTTTGTAGTTTGTGTGGTTTGGTGAACATCCCTAGATCTTACCATAAAAAATAAAAATAAAAAAACAACGGAGAAAGAAGAACAACCTAGGTTTGACCAACGGCGGAAAGGAGAGAGAGAGAGAGAGAGAAATGGTAGAATTAGAGCCACCACAACACGGCGTCGAGTTCTTTATCTGGCTGTTGTCTTGCCATCCTAGTCCTACTTGCCCTCGTGGTCCCACCACTGTCACAACCTCTCGCCCCTAGTATTTTTTCTTTCTTTCTTTCCAATGCAAGTATTGTTATTTCAAATTTTCAAGTACTCTCTGTTTTTCAGTTGGAATTTATTGGTTTGATTTAATTTTTGGGCTGGGGTTTTTGTGTGCTTGTTTCATAGAAGTTAATGGAAATTAAAAATGAAACAAACATTAAATTTGAGACTTGAAGGGCCCGTTTGGATGGAGGGGGAGTAGAGGAGAGTAGAGTAGAGTAGAGTTGACTAAAAATAGGCTAATTTTGAGCTAAATCTACTCTACTCTACTCTACTCCCCCTCCCTTCCCCTCAATCCAAACGAACCAGAAATTACCGTATACATATCAGGTGAGGTGATTCTTTTGTCAAATTTTCTTCTTCTTAGTGGTTCAGGTGAAGTGATTCTATTAGTTTGATTTCCAGAGAAGAAGAAAGTGATAATTTCAACAGCCCTTGAGTCTATTCGCTTGTCAAAAATTTTACAATGGACAATATTTGATGCTATGGTCCTATTGGTTTATGGTTTGCTTCATCTTTCTATTGATGAAATATTTCAATAGTTTCATATTTCAACAGTCCTTGAATTTGTTGGTCTCTGAAAGTTTGGCCCTTTGTGTGTTGATTTTTGAGTAGAAACTAGAAATGGCATTTTCCCGCATGGGAAAATCCATCATGTGCTTTTGGTAAGTGAAGGGATTATAAGTTTCATTGCTAAGAATTGCTACTTGGGGATTTGCAACAAATAAGTAATTGTAGTGAGTAATCTTGTGTCCTATATAGAATTGCATGTAGTTTAAGTGGTGTATTAAAAGTTGTTGCTGGGGTTTCAACTCAAATTGTATTGAGTGATAAAACTATAATGAATTTTTAAGCAGTAGCAGAGATTGACAATACTAGGGAGAAATCTCCTTCTTGGTTTTTTTAATAAAAATGTGTTAAGTGAGTAATCTTTGTCGGTTCTTGCATATCTTATGCAAGTATCATGTTGGACAAATTTGACATTTGCACTTAAAATAAAAAGGCCATCTGCATGTATTTCATCAAATTTACCTCACTTTGACAGTGGTATTGGTGAAATTGAGGTTTTCTAATTGAATGCAAGGATTGTGACAGGTAATTGATTGGTGGAATTCTGTCCAAAGATAAGATAGTTAGGGGGAAATTGGAGATCGCTGTGGCAAGTAAAACCAGAACTATGCTTGAAGGTCTAGCAAGAGAAGGATCATTCAGACGGTTTCTCGACAAACAAAGTTCTTTCAATGAAAAATTGGATACCAGAGCTTTCTCCAGTTGCAAATATTCTTAGTTGCAGATGCTCAAATTAAGCTTGTACTTTGTACTTCTTACATGTTTACTTTTACAATAGATGTATCTTGTAGAGTTTTGTTCTATTGTTATTTGAAATTTGTTCGTAATATTGGGTTTTAGTATGGAAATCATGCATCCTAGCTTATTTCAAATCCAGTTTTTATGGCACACATATGGTCACGGTTTTCTATTTATATTTATGCCAACAATGAAAACTGAATGATGCAAAATCCTTTGTATTTCTTCAAGTGAACTTCAAGAAAGCTTCAATGTAGAGGCTGCCAAAAGAAGGGGTTGTGGTGTAATGTAATATAAAAATGTTCACAATTATGTAATGTTCAACTTATGCAATTAGTGGCATTCCATTACTATATGGGTTCTTGAAAAAGCTTATAGCTTGAAATACTAATGTATCGATCCATATTCTTTGTTATGCTCATGAGAAATATTCTTAAAAAAAATATAAAGGAAAAAGTGGAAATTTCTCCTATATATATGACTTGTGTAAGTCATTGTGGTTTGTATTAAGTCACTACCAGGTATATAAATTGGGGATTAGATCATTCTCCTTAGCTAACACTAACAATGTCACCTTATTCAATCACTTTGATTCATACATTAAGCTTAAAAATGCAATAAGCACTAAAAGATGCCTGTCTCCCAATAAGGGAAGAAAGTCCCAACCAAAAAATGAACATTTTCCAATTTTCCATGAATTGAAATATCAGCAAGTGTTTACAAATGGTATATTGTTTCACAAAAATAACACCAAATGAATCAATAATTACACTTTTCTAATACACCACTCCTTTAGTGCCTCCTTGAAGACTACATGTGATGCAAAAACGAGTCCCTATGTTAGATGTACACTCTTCATGTCAGTGTGTTGGTTAAACTGGTTAAACTCAGGGAATCTAGACCTTGAATTCCTTCATCATCAGAAAACCCTTCTACAATCCTCAACTTATCACCATGGTCTGAATCTCTTTCACCATTCCAACTCAATAGAATCACATTGGGAGTTCATCCATGGCTGTAACACAAAATTAACAAGAAGATTAATAGAAAGAGCTGGAAAAAGAAATGGAAGAAGAACAATATAGAAAATAGGGGGTAAAAATACACAAAACTCTGTATCCATAAACTATTCCCTCAAAGCTAGAGATTTTTAAAAGTCTACTTATTTAAATGAAACAAAATGGGAATATAATTCATTGTAAATGGCCAATACAAACAAATAAACACCTCACACCCAGAGCTTGCACCAAAGGATTCAAAAAAAAAAAAAAAAAAACAAAAATATGTAATACTCTGGATCAGAATGCATATGAAATAAAATCTCACCAATAACATGCTCACTCAGTGATCAAAAAGATTTACAGTGCTTCAAACACACCCCACATCTAGGCTGATCAACCGAGTGGATGAGACCTTTATGCGTTCAACAAGATGCTCACTGATGAACTAAGTTGTATTGGTTCATCATGGTCTAGGTTGTGGTATCCATGAAGGCTTGGGATTGAGTATGTGTGTCCCTCGTGTAGGTGACCATCCTGCAACAAGAGGTTGTGCATGCAATTGTTATGCTAGAGGAGCCTAGAAGCTTGAAACGATTTTGTGAACTGGTAGGAACAATGAAATCACTAAATTCAAATATGTAGCTTTGACAAGGTGGCTATCATTATGTAGAGTATCACAAAATACGATCAAACAACAATGTGTTATATTCACTTCTTTTCCAAATTTTCTTCCTCAATTCCTTACTTTTGAACTAATAAAAGTAACTTCAAAACGCAATCTTCCACTAGAGAGCAGAATCAATGCAACTGATATATTAGAGCAGTAGCCATATTTCTCTCAAGCATTTCATCAAACAGTTGTATAGCATACTCAAAAGCAATAATGCAATACATGTTCACTATAGCACTAGCCACATAAACATCAATTGCAAAACAATATAAAGAATATCATTCATTCACCTAATATGTATACTGTAATTACAACTCCAAATTTTTAATGTTCGTTTCATTTGTAAATTTCATTTTCTACGAAACAAACAAGCTCACAAGACCCAACCCCAAAAATTAGACCAAACCAAGAAATTCCTATAGAAATTCATACAGGGAGACTAGTAAAACAGAGAGCTTTTTGTGGATTTGAAAAATAAAAATACTTGGATTAAAAAGAAAGATAGAAAGAAGAAGAAGAAAAAACAAACAAACCAAGCGGTGGCTATTAGACAGCGCGGTAGAACCATCAGGCGCTGTCGGGACACGGCGGCTAGAGGACGGGACGACGTGCCGCGGTGGCTGTCTCTCTCTCTCTCTCTCTCTCTCTCTCTCTCTCTCTCTCTCCCCTCTCCGGTCAGACCTAAGTTTCTTTTCCTTTCATCAATCCATAGTGTTTCAAATGAAAAGGGCACAGTTTGTTTTTTATAGCTCATGCATCTCACGTGACAATTCTGTCAGGTTTTTTTATCTGTAAATTAACTGGGGTACTGATTTGGCAGGTAGTTAAAGTTTATGGAGTAAATTGATTAATAAAAAAGTTTAAAGAGTGTATTGATTACTATTTCAAAGTTTAGGGTGTGTGTGAATATTTTTCTTTTATTTTTTTTTTTGTACCAAGTCCATCTCCACTAATTGCGGCTCAGTTCTAGGCGGCACCATATCGCTTTGTGTGGACCATCCTCTTCCTCAGTATCTACAACACTAGCCATAGTTGTAGCGCCCCTCAGTATCTGCAACACTCGTTCAAGTTATTAAAATTTAAAGTTTGTCTAAAAGTCATGCGTGAAAATTTTCTTTTCTTCCTATAGTTTATAATTTATATACACATGATCTCTTTTCTATTAGATATAAAATAATGTGATTTTATTTATTTTTATAAAAAAATTCACCTACATTAGAATTTAAATGAACGTCAAACAATTAGAAAAAATAAATAAGAACCAAAAACAGTTGGATTAATTATCCAAAAAATATATATTTTTTAATATTATTGGTAGCCACGTTTGCTTTTTCTAGCCATCACTTAACGACATGGATTATTTTGACACAATGCTAAAAGTTTGGAACTAAATGATTGAGTAAAAATATATTAAAAATAATTATTTTGACACAATACTATTGATAGATTTATATTTTGATATATTATAAATGATTGAGTAAAAATATATAATAAATAATTATTTTGTACATTTTCTGTTATACTAAATATATTTTATTTTAATGTTTTATAAGAAGTTGTAGGTTACAGTTAATTCAACTGGTAAAGTCTCTAATGATTAAATAAGAGATCCTATCATCAGAAGTCGATGCCATAAGTTGAAACTCTAAACAAAATAAACAAATAAAAAACTATCATTAAGAACTGACACTATAAATTAAAACTCTCACAAAAAAAAGAAGAAGTAAACAACCAAAAAAAAAAAAAAAAAAAAAATAAAAAAGGAGGGAGAGTAGAGTAGAGGGAGGGAGAGTAATGCAATTACCTTATTTGGAAGTTTTTTAAAGAATGAGGGGGAGGGGTTTGGAGGAGTTTGGAGGGGTTTGGACTCCCTCTAGCCCCCCAATTTTAATTCCTCCAAATTGGAGAGATTTGGAGGGGGAGTAGAGTACATAAACTATTGACCAAGTAAATTACCTAATTTACCCTTATTATATTAACAAAATTACACAAGGGGAAGGACTAATTACTCCCTTCCCCCTTACTAATTTTAAAAACATCCAAATGAGGTGGAGGTGAATCATTCTCCTCTACTCCCCTCTACTCTCCTCCCTCTCTAAACTTCCAAACAAGCCATAAGTTTCTTTTCCTTTCATCAATCCATAGTGTTTCAAATGAAAAGGGCACAGTTTGTTTTTTATAGTTCATGCATCTCACGTGACAATTCTGTCAGGTTTTTTTATCTGTAAATTAACTGGGGTACTGATTTGGCAGGCAGTTAAAGTTTATGGAGAAAATTGATTAATAAAAAAGTTTAAAGAGTGTATTGATTACTATTTCAAAGTTTAGGGCGTGTGTGAATATTTTTCTTTTATTTTTTTTTGTACCAAGTCCATCTCCACTAATTGCGGCTCAGTTCTAGGCGGCACCATATCGCCTTGTGTGGACCATCCTCTTCCTCAGTATCTACAACACTAGCCATAGTTGTAGCGCCCCTCTGTATCTGCGACACTCGTTCAAGTTATTAAAATTTAAAGTTTGTCTAAAAGTCATGCGTGAAAATTTTCTTTTCTTCCTATAGTTTATAATTTATATACACATGATCTCTTTTCTATTAGATATAAAATAATGTGATTTTATTTATTTTTATAAAAAAATTCACCTACATTAGAATTTAAATGAACGTCAAACAATTAGAAAAAAATAAATAAGAACCAAAAACAGTTGGATTAATTATCCAAAAAATATATATTTTTTAATATTATTGGTAGCCACGTTTGCTTTTTCTAGCCATCACTTAACGATATGGATTATTTTGACACAATGCTAAAAGTTTGGGACTAAATGATTGAGTAAAAATATATTAAAAATAATTATTTTGACACAATACTATTGATAGATTTATATTTTGATATATTATAAATGATTGAGTAAAAATATATAATAAATAATTATTTTGTGCATTTTCTTTTATACTAAATATATTTTATTTTAATGTTTTATAAAAAGTTGTGGGTTACAGTTAACCCCCCCCCCCCCCCCCCCAAAAAAAAAGTGAAAGAAATTAAGAAAGAAGAATCACAAAACATAAGAAGAGATGAGAACAATTATTTGATTACAATCATCATTTAGCAAAATATGCAGAGATTTATCACTATTTGGATTATATAGATGTACTACTATTTTGGAATTCAAATTTACCATGTAACTTGAATTCTAAAAACTTGAGCTCTTTGAAAAAATAGCCTTCAAATTTGCCGTTCTATTTTTTTTATGAAACTCAAATAACATAAAAAATTGGTAACTATTTTTCATGAAACTCGAATTTGTGAAACTCGAGTTACACGGCAAACTCGAGTTTCACAAACTCGAGTTTTTAAAAGTGGTAAATCCTTAATTATTTTATAAATAGTGGTAAATCCTTGTATATTTTACTAAATAGTGGTACTCATCATTTTTCCCTATATTCTTTCAAAATTTGGGAAGATAACATCATTATCATGGAAGGAAAAGGTGAAAATCTCAATGTTTTTTGCTTATAAAATGATAGGATCCTGCTAAATGGATTGAAATTGAGTAGACTATGGTAGTTTCTTCGAGGGAAACTAGGCCTCCAAGATGGGAAGAACAGAGTTAAGAGAAAGAAAGAAGAAGAAAGAGAGATAAGACAGAACAAAGGGAAGAAGAATCAGAAGAACAAGTTTATACATTTCTTTTATGCCTTTACAATTCATTCCTTGGTCTATTTATACAATCCCATCCTCCTCTAACTAACTGTATAACAACTAATCACAGTAACCTCTTAACTAACTCCACTCAGCTCTACCTCTAACTACCTCCAGCTCATCTAACTACCTCCAGCTCATCACTCCAGCTCATCTAACTACCTCCAGCTCATCACATCACAGCCTTAGCACGTGCACTACTCCACACATCATAGAACCTCCATTCATACAACTATACTCATACAACTCCTATCAATTCCCCCTCAGTCAAAACACCTTGCCCTCAAGGTGGGGAAATTTGGATTGCAACTGATACAAGGACTCCCAAGTAGCTTGCTCCGGGCTCTGTCCTTGCCATTGAACCAAAACCTCTGTAATAGCTCTGGTCCTGAGCTGTTTAGACCTCTGCTGCAATACAGCAACAGGTTCAGGCTGCAATAAACCTTCAGAGTCCACAGGTGGGAGGGTTGGCATAGGAACAATGTGAGAACCAAGCTTGCCCTTCAGACATGAAACATGGAAAACAGGGTGGATAAGGCTGCCCTCAGGTAAAGACAATTTATAAGCAACAGAACCCAACTTTTGTTCAATCTGGAAAGGACCATAATAACGAGGAGACAATTTGTTGAACCCTTTAGACCTCAAGGACTTCTGTCTATAAGGTTGAAGCCTCAAATACACCCAATCACCAACAGAAAACTGCCTATCAGACCTATGCTGATCAGCTTGCAACTTCATTCGAGATTGGGCTGCACACAGGTTCTGTTTAAGCAAAGCCAACATCTGACTCCTAGAATGAAGAAGCTTATCCAAGGCATCCACTTTGGTAGTGCCAGGAATGTAATCAAGGACCTTAGGTGGGGGAAAACCATACAAAGCCTCATAAGGAGTTAGTTTAGTTGAAGTATGATAATTGGTATTAAACCAAAATTCAGCCAAATGCAGCCACTCAAACCAAGTGTGAGGTTTATCATGAACAAAGGCTCTAAGGTACTGCTCTAAACTTCTATTAACCACCTCACTCTGGCCATCAGTTTGGGGGTGATAAGCTGAGGACATGGCCAGATCCGTGCCTTGCAATTTGAACAACTCAGCCCAAAATTTGGAAGTGAACACAGCATCCCTATCACATACAATGGATTGAGGCATACCATGAAGCTTGAAAATATCCCTCATGAACACAGCAGCCACTCTAGCAGCAGTATAAGGATGAGAAAGGGCAGCAAAATGCACATACTTGGTAAGTCTATCCACCACCACCAATATAACTTCATACCCATGAGACTTAGGAAGACTATCCACAAAATCCATACTGATGTCAGTCCAAGGTCTGTGAGGAATAGGGAGAGGTTGTAATAATCCACCAGGTTTAGAAGTCTCCACTTTAATTCTTTGACAAATCTCACACTCCTTAATATGATCCTTAACATCCTTCTTCATACCCCACCAAAAGAAATCCTGTTTCACTCTATACAAAGTCTTAAGATAACCTGAGTGACCCCCAAGTGGGCTGTCATGGACATGATGAAGAATCAAGGACTTCAGGGGTGAAGCAGCACTCAAAAAAACCTTTTCCTTATACAATAAAATGCCATTGTGTAAGGAAAAACCAGCTGGACTTGAAGTACTACCAGTCAAGGCAGAAAACAGTTGCTGGTACTCCACATCTGTCTTGTAACTATCCTTCAACATAGCTAGCCAAGTAGGGCAAGGAAAGGAAATAAGAAACAGGTCTCCATGTTCATGTTGAGCAGCAACACTTTCTAAGGAATGAGTTACATTACTGACAAGTGGGGCAGAATCATTATCCAACAACCGAGAAAGAGCATCAGCTACCTTATTTTCCTTACCCTTCTTGTATTCTACCACAAAAGAATAACCAAGCAATTTAGTAAACCACTTCTGCTGGGCAGGAGTAACAATCCGTTGCTCCAAAATGAACTTCAAACTTTGCTGATCAGTCTTGATAATAAAAGGCATTCCCACCAGGTAAGGTCTCCACTTCTTAACAGTAGTGACAAGAGCTAGTAATTCTCTCTCATAAGTTGACAAAAGCAAACTTCTTCCCTTGAGAGTTTGACTATGGAAAGCCAAGGGTCTTTGATTTTGCATCAGCACAGCACCCAAGCCCACGCCAGAGGCATCACATTCAATCACAAATGGCTTAGTAAAGTCAGGCAAAGCTAATACAGGCGGCTGGGACATGGCCTGCTTCAAGGATTGGAAAGCTAAGGCAGCTTGTGGTGACCAATGGAAGGAATCCTTCTTAAGTAAGGCTGTTAAAGGAGCAGCTATAGCACCATAACCTTTGATAAACTTCCTGTAGTAACCAGTTAAACCAAGAAAACCCCTCAAGGCCTTCACTGAATTAGGAACTGGCCAATTCACCATTACTTCAATTTTCTTAGGATCAGTTTTGACTCCCTGACCAGATATGAGATGCCCAAGATACTCTACTTCCAAACAACCAAACACACACTTGCTTCTTTTGGCAAACAATTGGTTATCTAACAGAACAGTCAGGACTTGTCTCAAATGAACAAGATGGTCAGCCAAGTCAGCACTAAAAACCAAAATATCATAAAAAAAAACAAGCACAAACTTCCTAAGAAAAGGCTTGAAAATATGGTTCATGAGTGACTGAAATGTAGATGGTGCATTAGTGAGCCCAAAGGGCATAACTAGGAACTCATAATGGCCCTCATGAGTCCTAAATGCAGTCTTTTCAATGTCTTCTTCCTTCATTCTTATCTGATGGTATCCTGATCTAAGGTCCAACTTAGAAAAAAAAGATGCACCATGTAATTCATCCAACAATTCATCAACTAAGGGAATTGGGTATTTATCCTTAATAGTTGCCTTATTAAGTGACCTATAGTCTATGCACATTCGCCAACTACCATCAGCTTTCCTTACTAACAACACAGGAGAAGAGAAGGGACTTTGGCTTGGTCTAATGGAACCAGCCTCTAACAACTCAGTCACTATTTTCTCAATTTCAGATTTTTGATAGAATGGGTACCTGTAAGGTCTTTCACAGATTGCTTGTGTGCCTTCCTTCAAAAGGATTTGATGCTCATGTCCTCGTAATGGTCGCAGACCTGTGGGTAACTCAAAAACCTTCCCAAACTCAGTTAGTAGCTCCTCAATGGCTGCTTGGGATTGCCCTGACACTGATGCAGCTGTTGTGGACAGAATCTGCAGGCACAAACCCTTCTTCACAGAGGGCTTAAAAAATTTCTTGGGGGCTTGAAGGTCAAGGCCTGAGGGTTGTAATCCTGTGATTAAAACAGGATTACCTTGATGGCTAAATTCCATAGTCAGCTTTTGAAAGTTCCACTGAATAAGACCAAGAGTGAACAACCATTGAGTTCCCAATACCACATCACACCCTCCCAATGACAATACATTCAAATCCATAAAAAATTCTTGGCCTTGAATCCTAACACCAACCCCATGACAAGCTCCTTTGGTCTTTAACACAGCACCACCAGCAATCTTGACATCAAAACTATCTTTGAAGGACAAGGGCAGCTTCAACAACATCCACATTGAAGTATCCAAGAAGTTATGTGTGCTGCCTGTGTCAATCAAAATGATTAAGTCTTGATGATTAATTCTACCTAACACCCTCATAGTTCCCAGAGAGGGGCTTCCCAAGAGTGCATAGAGTGTAATCTCAGCACTTCTCTCAAAGACCTCTGGTTGTGACTCCAATTGAGCACTACTTCCATCAAATTCCCCTTCAAGGTCTGCATCTAAATCAGCTTCCAACCCTTGTGAGTGCACCCTTTCCATAAGGAAAACCTTTGGTGACTTACACTTGTGTCCATTGTACCATTTCTCCTCACAATGGAAGCACAACCCCTTCTTCCTCCTCTCTTCAATCAAGGCAGTAGGCACCTTCTGGAATGGTGTCTTCATGGATCTTACATCATTCTTGGCAGGGGGTGGGCCAAGAATTGATGGTCTTGTCCCTGGTATCTCCCCCCATGTTTTGGTACCCTTCCTACTTGTATTAAGGTATTCCTCTTGAATCTTGGCTAAGCCAAATGCTATACCAAGATTATGAGGATTGAACATCTTAACAGGCAGCCTAATTTCTTCCTTCAACCCACTCAGGAAGCAGCTCAGTTTGTGTTTTTCAGATAATTCTTTGACATGATTGGATAAAGACTCAAATTGCCCTTTGTATTGAACCACTGAACCCACCTGTCTCAGCCTTGTCAAAGATTCCATAGGATCATCATAAGCTGTTGTGCCAAACCTCACATGCAAGGATTTAACAAATACTTCCCAACTTGTAAACAACCCAGCTTCCTCAGCATCCTGAAACCATATTAACGCCTCTTCTTCCATATGATATGAAGCTAGTAAAATTTTTTGGTTTGGAGGAGTACCATACAATTGGAAGAATTGGTTAGCCTTGTAAATCCACCCTGAAGGATTTTCACCTCTGAATCTTGGAAATTCCAGTTTGACAGACTTTGGAATTGTTGCCATCACAGCTTCTTGATGATCTTGTACAAGTGGAGATGTATGCCCCATTGGTGAATTTGGTCGCTGCTGTTGTCTCTGGTGCCAACCACTGCCAGCTTCCGTAATTCCTTGAACAGTCTCAGACAAGGACTGCAACATAATGGTCACAGCATCTAACTTCTGATGTATAGTATTGAATTCAGCTTCATGTTGATCTACGGACTTTGATAGCACGTTGAATTTATCAGTAAGTGCAGCTACAGATCGTGTCTCTGTCATAGTTACAAAGATATGGCTCTGATACCAATGATAGGATCCTGCTAAATGGATTGAAATTGAGTAGACTATGGTAGTTTCTTCGAGGGAAACTAGGCCTCCAAGATGGGAAGAACAGAGTTAAGAGAAAGAAAGAAGAAGAAAGAGAGATAAGATAGAACAAAGGGAAGAAGAATCAGAAGAACAAGTTTATACATTTCTTTTATGCCTTTACAATTCATTCCTTGGTCTATTTATACAATCCCATCCTCCTCTAACTAACTGTATAACAACTAATCACAGTAACCTCTTAACTAACTCCACTCAGCTCTACCTCTAACTACCTCCAGCTCATCTAACTACCTCCAGCTCATCACTCCAGCTCATCTAACTACCTCCAGCTCATCACATCACAGCCTTAGCACGTGCACTACTCCACACATCATAGAACCTCCATTCATACAACTATACTCATACAGCTCCTATCATAAAAACCCAAACCCAAACACAAATCTCCAAACCCCCAAATCCCCGAGACCCAATCCACAAAGTAAGCATTTTCCAACTTTCATCAATGGCTAACCAACAAAAACATCAAAACCATGGCCTAAACAAAACCAAGGTGGCAGTGGTCATGGTACCCTTTCCTGCACAAGGCCATCTCAACCAACTCCTTCACCTCTCACGTCTTATCTTAGCCTACAATATCCCAGTTCACTATGCCTGTACTGCCACTCACAACCGTCAAGCCATGCTTCGAGTCCATGGTTGGGACCCAAATTCAGTTTCAGACATCCATTTCCATGACCTCAAAATCCCACCTTTTCTCACCCCATCGCCAAATCCCAATGCACCAAACAAGTTCCCTTCACATCTCCAACCACTGTTCAATGCTTCCTTGCATCTTCGTGACCCCATGGCTTCACTTTTACATGAACTTTCATCCAAAGCAACAAGAATCATTGTCATTAACGATTCATTGATGGGCTCAGTGGTGCAAGACTTGGTTACTATCCCTAACGCCGAGTCATACACCTTCCATAGTATATCAGCTTTTACTCTCTTTTTTAATTTGTGGGAAGCAATGGGAAAAGCTCTAGAATTAGATCCGTACTCCAAGATAATCACGAAAGACCTTCCAATTCTTGAAGGTTGTTTAACAACCGAGTTCATGAACTTTATTGATTCACAAGTAAATTTCCAAAAGTTAAGCTCCGGGTACCTTTACAATACATGCAGGGTCATAGAGGGTGCATATATGGACTTAATGGAAAAGATAGAGGGAGACAAGAAGCATTGGGCTATTGGACCATTCAACCCTGTGAGAAATATAGGTTCAAATAAAAGGCACAATTGCTTGGAGTGGCTGGATAAAGTGTCACCAAACTCGGTGATATATGTGTCTTTTGGCACAACAACTGCCATGGAAGACGAGCAAATAAAGGAGCTAGCAATTGGGTTGGAAAAAAGTGAGCAAAAGTTCATCTGGGTATTAAGGGATGCTGATAAAGGTGATGTTTTTATTAATGGAGAGCTTAGAAAGGCTGAGATTCCCAAAGGGTTTGAAGAGAGAGTTAAAGGCAGGGGGATGGTAATGAAAGATTGGGCACCTCAATTGGAAATTCTAAGTCACCCATCAACTGGTGGATTTATGAGTCACTGTGGATGGAATTCTTGCATGGAAAGTATCACTATGGGGGTGCCAATAGCAGCATGGCCAATGGCCTCTGATCAGCCGAGGAACACTGTTTTGATAACAAAATTGCTCAAAGTTGGTATTGTTGTGAAGGACTGGTCACGTAGAAATGAGTTAGTGACATCATCCACTGTAGAGAAGGCTGTAAAGTTGTTGATGGCATCAGAAGAAGGGGATGAGATAAGGAAGAGGACAGTGGATTTGGGAGGTGCTATCGGGCAATCCATTGAAGAAGGTGGAGTTTCACGCATGGAGTTGGATTCTTTTATTACTCATATTACTAGGTAGAGAGTCCGTGGAAAGTTTAAACTTATTAATTTATGTTGTGAAATAATAAGGGAAGTTTATGCAATGAATGTATTTGAGAGTTTTTGGAAGTTGTGTAATAAACATAAGGAAAGTTACGGTTGTATATGTGGATTATCTATAATTATAAATCCAAAAAGCGGAGAAATACAAGTATTAGAGAGTTCTCTGACTCTTCCCTCTTTACCCTTTCTCCCTTTGTGTACTTTGTGAGTGAGTTACTTTCTTTGAGTAGTGTGTGAGTGTTTGGATGTGCAAGTTAGGAAAGACCCACTAATTTCCAACAAATCAAGTGGTATAATAGCTAATTGTTTAACAGTAAGAATGGCTATTGTCAACTGTTGGGGTCATATGTTCTATATAATTGACTAATCATTTGACAAATCGTACTTTTCTTGTAATTTGGTAGATCTAAGTTGGGTTTAATATATTAAGAAGTATGTTATTCAAATATATCAAGTGATATCATTAAAGACATGAAGATTGATCAAAGAAACAAGTGAAGAAAACCTGTTTCATTAAGTCTTGACAAAAGCTCGACAGATGCTGCTATCAAAGTTTAATAGAGAAGCTCGACACAAGTTCGAGACAAGCTCAATCTATCAAGATATGCACTTTCAAAATTTCCAAATCTCAAATTCAGCCCATGATGACTTGGATGATTAGGGTTTCTTTTCTTACAACCTTAATTAGTCATATATAAGGCTTATTTTAAAAGTCATCAAGTACGAAAACATAAACCTAGAAAGGACATGACCAGGCATAAAATCTTTTCTATCGTAATAACAATTTATGTAACAGATATGTTACATTCATTAATAAACAACTTCATTAATTAGATTCATTAATGAAGAAGTTCATCAACGTGTCATTACTTTTGTAACTCCATACTAACACATGGATTTATCTATCATTCATATCCAGAATCACTATAATGACAACACCTCTTATAGAAGATCAAGTTACTAACAATAACATGATAGATTTATTAAGGCCAATACTTAATTTACATGAATCTCACAATGAAAGGATTACCGAGATTATTTTGCACTGACTATCGAAAGACTAGCCCTTATTGTAGGGGGCCCACTTCAAAATCAAAGGTGTTTGACAATCAGTGCTACAAAGACCAACTTTTTTTTAATAAGTAAAAACCAACCCAACAAATTGAGGAGTAGATATAGTGGAGAGAGAGAGAGAGAGAGACTCTACTACCAAATCTTTAATGTGTATTTGGTTCATCAAATCTACATTAAAATGAATCGTTTTCACTGCCAAATCATTTTGGAAACCTCAGGCTTCATAGAGCATAGTGTGGGGTATAATACACCAAGAGAGGAAACTAAAATGATGCAAACTTGCTTTGCCAAAAAAAAAAAAAAAAAGCATATGGAATTTATAGTTTAATTTTGAAAGGGATTAAAAAATACAAACCTTCAAATGTTCATTCTTCCATTTTCCATCCTAGCGCCAAATATTAGCATCATTCATGGTCCTAAACCTATATTTGAAATACCTTTTTGGTGGGTTTGGATGGCAAGATTTTGGCACGTGGATTTGAATTCAGGTGATTAAAATCTAAAAACTATGTTTGGATGCCTTAAAAATGGTTAAGGATTTGAATTTGACAAATCTACCAAATATTTTAACCCTATAGAATCCTTGGATTTGAAATTATGATATCTAAATTCAGTGGATTTGAAATCATGGAATTTTATAATATTAATTTAGAATACAAATCTAAATCTGAATTCAAGTTTTCAAATGCAATCTCCACAAAAAGGATAGGCAAGGTTACTCATGAATTCAAATTAATCACCCTAAAGTAAACCACCAATATTACAGATGATTTAGAAATATACAACTTTGATATGTAGATCATTAATAAAATAGTGATTCCCTCTAAGGCTATAATTATTTTATAAGCTTGTTGTCGAATATTGTTAGCAATAATTGTTAGATTATGTTTAACAAACGTTGTCAAATTATGTTTAACAAACATTGCCAACTTATATTTAACAAATGTCATCAAATTATGTTTAACAATTCGTCAAACATAAGTTCACTCATAGGCCTTTTGGGGTATGAGTTTTATTGATTTGAGTAGTGCCCATTCAAGATAATGTATCTCTTAATTACAATCCCTTGTTTCAAGGGAAAACCCTTTGATTCCAACCACATTTTCTTTGTATATGTGTTTATTTATTTTCATGTTTAAGGGGATATGCATTTTTATTTATTTGTGGCCGCACCTAATAATTTGTTTAGGTTGTCTACGTACCATTGACGAGGATCAAGCTAATTCGTAGTTCTTAAAGTGAGGTTTTAGATTTAAAATCCTCAAATTAATTTTGCCCTTTAAATCATGGACATTTAAGTCAAATACTTTGTATTTAATTAAGCATTGACTTAATTTTTCTTTTGGGAGAAATAATTGGTTTTAATCTCAAGGACCACGCTTTTATGACAATCAAACTAATAATTCTTTTTTAAGCAGTTGAATGTCTAAGCAAATTTCTCTTTCTTTCATTTTCTTCTTTGTCAGAATTTTAATAATATTTTAATTGACATTCCCAAATTTAATTAAGGGAAAGAAAACTCCTTTGAAGCAATTTAATCATTGTGAACATATTTGGAATTGGAAAACTTTCCCAACCCAATTTTGTGGTCATTTTATTTTAAGAATTATTAACTCTAATCTTGTTTAAAGAATTAATAATCCAAAAGAATTAGTCACAATTAATTTGGTAGAGTTAATGTCTCCATTAATTTGATGGTAGAGTCAAGAACTCCATTAAAAACTGGTGGAGTCAAGGATTCTATCGATAGAGTAGAGTCAAGGATTCCATTAATTTAGTAGAGTAAAAAACTCTACTAATTTGGTAGAGTCAAGGACTCCATTAATTTGGTAGAGTTAAAGACTCCATTAAAATGGTAGAGTCAAGGACTCCATTAAAATATGGTAGAGTCAATGACTCTATTGATGAATTTGATTAGATAGAGTAAAGAACTTTAGTTGAGAAAATACTGAACTAAAACTTGAAAGAATTTTTATTTGTAATGTTCAGATAGGATTTACGAGTAAAGGACTCATGACTAAAGCTTTATGCATGGAGTTAGGAACTCCTCATGAAACCCAACCCTATTTGTTTTACTAAACAAAAATTCAAATTTGAAAAAGATGAAGAGGGAGAGATTTAGAGAAGATGAAGGCCCCTTTAATTTATAGAGGGATTGGGAAAGCGTTTTCCCTTATTTTTTCGGTTAACTGATCATTTCATGGGCCATTAACTTCTTTCACATTCATGGGCCATTAACTTCTAACATATTTGGAATTGGAAAATTTTCCCAACCCAATTTTGTGGTCATTTTATTTTAAGAATTGAAATATGGGATTTTATTTGGTATCTAGAAAGAGTTTAAAAACAACTTCAAAATTTTTTTTTAAAAAGAACATTTAGAATTAGATCATTATAATCTGTAACCATACACATCGAAACAATGAATAATGTAGAATTCAGAAATTAGGGTTAGCCAAGTCTAGAAGTAGTTTTAACAACTATGAGCCCAAGCATGGAGTTAGAGAATGGTATTGCCGAAATGGGAAATAATATTTATGGCAATTGTGGCAATGCCATTGCCGAAAATGGTTTGTGGCAATGGTATTGCCACAAATTTTTTTTCCACTATTTCGGCAATGCCATTGCCACAAATCCATTACAGTTTTTTTTTTTTTTTTTTGGAGAAATGATAATTGTACACAATTTTTACAACATTTTTACAACAAATTCTAAGTGGCAAGTTGTTACTGATTGTTTTTTTTTTTTTTTTTTGATACAAGATAGAATTCTACTCAAGCCTAATCTAAATGTATATGTGTGTGAAGCTACCTCCTAGAGACTTGAACCCCGGCTCTTGCCCCCACACTCCACAAGCACTTATACTTGTAGAGTGACCATCGCACCAAGGGTGTGCGGTGGTGTTACTGATTGTTATTGTTAGATTAAAAAAGTAATTTCAGTGTTAAATTCAAATTCAAACTAATTATAACTAATTATCTGTGATTTGTTGTAAAAATATTGTAAAAATATTATGTACGTATCACATTATTATTTTTTTAAATTTCTCCCCACATTTCGGCAACCACCTTCATTTTTTTTTCCTCCCATTTTCGGTAATGGCATTGCCACAATAGTCACAATTTTTTTTTTCCACTATTTCGGCAATGCTATGCCACAATTGCTTTCCTTTGGGCACCAACGTTTTGGGCAGTAGGAATTTTGGCAATGCCATTGCCGAAATTCAACATTTTCTCTCTCCCACTTTTTTTTTTCTTCTCTCTCATACTTTTGTTGGAATTTTGGCAACGGTGTTGACGAAATTCACTCTCTCTCCTCATTTCTCTAAATAAGTTGGAACAGTACCCATACCGCAAATAAATTCCAAATTTAGCAATATTCAGCCAAAAGACTCAAAAAAATGTGTCATAAAAAAAATGTCACTTCACAGCTTGTAGACTAGATAATATGATGAGATCAAATGTGTGGTCATCCACAAAAAGGTAATATAAATATCTATATATATATATATATATATTGGGTCATGTTAACGGGTGCCGTAGAGCATTAGTTAACAATCCAATTAAAGAAAGTTTTTATGGGAAAAGATACAAAACCAATTAATGTTTTGACAGCTTTTTTTTTATTTCACATAAAAGTAATATCAAAACTTTCTTAAAATAAATTCTTAACCAATGCCCTAACAATACTCGTTAACATTTTCCATATATATTTATACAAAGGGATCCACGTGAGGTGAAAAGCTACCTATAGTCTGCTAGTCTTCCATTACCTAGAAGAAAGGACTAAAGTGAGAAAAATAAGGGCTAAATGAAAAGTAGGCATGGCATTATCAAGAAGCAAGTCTGCCATTCTCCATTAAGAAAAAGGGCGAAAAAGGCTAAAAAGGTGCCACGGCAAGAACAAAAATATTAAAAACAACTGAAAAGCCGAAAGTGGGTGATGCATGAACGTGAAAGAAGTCAATGGCCCATGAATTGATCAGTTAACAGAAAAAATAAGGGAAAACGGTTTCCCAATCTCTCTATAAATTAAAGGGGCCTTCATNTTACCAAATTAATTGTGACTAATTCTTTGGGGTATTAATTCTCTAAACAAGATTAGAGTTAATAATTCTTAAAATAAAATGACCACAAAATTGGGTTGGGAAAACTTTCCATTTCCAAATATGTTAGAAGTTAATGGCCCATGAATGTGAAAGAAGTTAACGCCCATGAATTGATCAATTAACAGAAAAAATAAGGGAAATCGGTTTCCCAATCCCTCTATAAATTAAAGGGGCCTTCATCTTCTCTAAATCTCTCCCTCTTCATCTTTTTCAGATTTGAATTTTTGTTTAGTAAAACAAATAGGGTTGGGTTTCATGAGGAGTTCCTAACTCCATGCATAAAGCTTTAGGCATGAGTCCTTTACTCGTAAATCCTATCTGAACATTACCAAATAAATATTCTTTCAAGTTTTAGTTTAGTATTTTCTCAACTAAAGTCCTTGACTCTATCAAATCAAATTCATCAATGGAGTCATTGACTCTACCATATTTTAATGGAGTCCTTGGCTCTACCATTTTAATGGAGTCCTTGACTCTACCAAATTAATAGAGTTTTTACTCTACTAAATTAATAGAGTCTTGACTCTACCCCATCAATAGAGTCTTTGACTCCACCAATTTTTAATGGAGTTCTTGACTCTACCATCAAATTAATGGAGACATTAACTCTACCAAATTAATTGTGACTAATTCTTTGAGATTATTAATTCTTTGAACAAGATTAGAGTTAATAATTCTTAAAATAAAATGACCACAAAATTGGGTTGGGAAAATTTTCCATTTCCAAATATGTTAGAAGTTAATGGCCCATGAATGTGAAAGAAGTTAACGGCCCATGAATTGATCAGTTAACAGAAAAATAAGGGAAAATGGTTTCCCAATCCCTCTATAAATTAAAGGGGCCTTCATCATCTTCTCTAAATCTCTCCTCTTCATCTTTTTCAAATTTGAATTTTTGTTTAGTAAAACAAATAGGGTTGGGTTTCATGAGGAGTTCCTAACTCCATGCATAAAGCTTTAGGCATGAGTCCCTTACTCGTAAATCCTATCTGAACATTACCAAATAAATTTTTTTTCAAGTTTTAGTTCATTATTTTCTCAACTACAGTCCTTGACTCTATCAAATCAAATTCATCAATGGAGTCATTTACACTACCATATTTTAATGGAGTCCTGGACTCTACCATTTTAATGGAGTCTTTAGCTCTACCAAATTAATGGAACTTGACTCTACCATTTTAATGGAGTCCTTGACTCTACCAAATTAATAGAGTTTTTTACACCACTAAATTAATGGAGTCCTTGACTCTACCCCATCAATAGAGTTCTTACTCCACCAATTTTTAATGGAGTTCTTGACTCTACCATCAAATTAATGGAGACATTAACTCTACCAAATTAAATGACTAATTCTTTGGGATTATTAATTCTTTAAACAAGATTAGAGTTAATAATTCTAAAAATAAAATGACCACAAAATTGGGTGGGAAAATTTTCCAATTCCAAATATGTTAGAAGTTAATGGCCCATGAATGTGAAAGAAGTTAATGGCCCATGAATTTATCAGTTAACAGAAAAAATAAGGGAAACGGTTTCCCAATCCCTCTATAAATTAAAGGGGCCTTCATCTTCTCTAAATCTCTCTCCTCTTCATCTTTTTCAGATTTGAATTTTGTTTAGTAAAACAAATAGGGTTGGGTTTCATGAGGAGTTCCTAACTCCATGCATAAAGCTTTAGGCATGAGTCCTTTACTCGTAAATCCTATCTGAACATTACCAAATAAATATTCTTTCAAGTTTTAGTTTAGTATTTTCTCAACTAAAGTCCTTGACTCTATCTAATCAAATTCATCAATGGAGTCATTGACTCTACCATATTTTAATGGAGTCCTTGGCTCTACATTTTAATGGAGTCCTTGACTCTACCAAATTAATAGAGTTTTTTACTCTACTAAATTAATAGAGTCTTGACTCTACCCCATCAATAGAGTCTTGACTCCACCAATTTTTAATGGAGTTCTTGACTCTACCATCAAATTAATGGAGACATTAACTCTACCAAATTAATTGTGACTAATTCTTTGGATTATTAATTCTTTAAACAAGATAGAGTTAGCCAACTTTAAGCTTGTTTAACATGCATGTTCCACTTATAAAACAAAATGCATGTTCCAGAACTTTCCGTCTAGTTCTTCCATTCTCTAAACAATCCAATCCAAAAATGAATCTAGGTAGAACACAAAAGCATGTCTTTGGCCAGATTCATGAAATTACCAGCTTTGCAAATGCTGCCACCATGACAGATTGAGGGCAATGAGGATCATTGAAAATCTTAATAATTTCACGTGACTTTTCACTGCAAGTGATAAATCAATACAAACAAGATCCAAAAGTATTAGTTACTTTTCCCCTCTCATTTTCGGCAATGGCACTGCCACAATTGCCATAAATTTTTTTTCCCATTTCGGCAATACTATTGCCACAAACCAATTGCAACAATTTTTTTTTCCTCTCATTTTCGGCAATGGCATTGCCACAAATTTTTTTTCCACTATTTCGGCAATGCCATTGCCACAAATCCATTAAACTTTTTTTTTATTTTTTATTTTGAGAAATGATAATTGCACACAATTTTTATAACATTTTTACAACAAATTCTAAATGGCAAGTTGTTACTGATTGTTATTGTTGGATTAAAAAAGTAATCTCAGTGTTAAATTCAAATTTGAACTAATAATAACTAGTTACCTGTGATTTGTTGTGAAAATGTTGTAAAAATATTGTGGACGTAACACATTATTTATTTTTAATTTTTAATTTCTCCCCACATTTCGGCAACCACCTTTTTTTTTTTTCCTTCCATTTTTGGCAATGGCATTGCCACAATAGCCACAATTTTTTTTTTTCACTATTTCGGCAATGCCATTGCCACAATTGCTTTCCTTTGGACACACACCCACTCAGTCAGCGTTTTGGGCAGCAGGAATTTCGGCAATGCCATTGCCGAAATTCAACATTTTCTCTCTCCCACTTTTTCTCTTTCTCTCTCATATTTTTGTTGGAATTTCAGCAACGATGTTGCCGAAATTTACTCTCTCTCCTCATTTCTCTAAATAAGTTGGAACAGTGCCCATAACGCAAATAAATTACGAATTCAGCAATATTCAGCCAAGACTTCATTTTTTTAGTTTCAATAGTTGCCCCCGTGTGTCATGCAAGAATTAGAATTCTTTGTGCGACACACGTTCCTTTGCTATGTTTATCACCTTTTTGCTGACCTTCCATCCTTGAATGTGGTGGTACGTGTGGCCAGAGATATTTTATTTAAGGATTTTACTAATGTAAGACACACAATAGGAAACCAATTTTAAAAAAAAAAAAAAAAAATTTATCGAGAATTGAAAAGATTTTGACAATTTTTTCAATTCCCAATAAAATTTTTCCAAAAATGAATTTGTTAATGTATGCTCTAAGAGCACACTTTAACCGGATCCTTTATTGAACTATACATCTCACTCTTTAACATCTTGCCATTTTTTTTTTTTTATGAGGACATATATTTTTGACCCCATAAACTTATTCAATACTTTTATTATTATTTTTCTAATAAATTTTGCTTGACAATTTTTAAGTAACCACTTTTTACGTTGAAAATTTCATATTTCAACAGTGCCCCCAAGTGTCATGTGAGATCAGTGGTGATTCTTGCATGACACTCGTATCTTTATTTTTTTTATTTTTTTTATTTTTTGTGGTTTGGAATCTCCTTGTTTAGAATTTATTATCCCAAGTGGTAGATTGATTTGGCTTCGGCATCTTCTGTCTTGATTATTATTTTTTTTTTTTGGGGCATTGATTTGCACTTTATACTTATGCAAATTTTCTTGCGTGAATAAGATTAATCACTTTTTTGGTGGGAAATGGTTTTTTTGTTGAGATGCGACTAAATTTAGTAAATTATACTAAACTACCTGAAAGGGGGTCAAGTCATCACGTAATTCAGGAAATGAAATTTTGTTTTTGAAGATGTGACTAAACTTAGTAAATGACACTAAGCTACTTACGTACCCAAAAGATGATCAAGTCAACACGTAGTTCAAAGGAGATTTTCAAATGGGAGATTGATTTTTTTTTTCTTTTTTATTGAAGATGTGATTGAAATCAGTAAATAATACCAAGCTGCCTACGTACCCGAAAGGGGATCAAGTCAACACATAGTTCAAGAGGGGCAGAGGTTTTTTTTTTGCCCTAACTTTTGCCTAGGCTGCCTTATAAAAAGGTCAAACTAGCAGTTTTTTTTTTTTTTTTTTTAGCCCTAACTTTTGCCTAGACTGCCTTATAAAAAGGTTTTCAACCTAGCAATTTTTTTATTTAGCCTTATGAAAATGTTTTCAACCTAGCGGGATTTTTTTTTAATTTTTTTAATTGTAGAACTTTTAAATGAACTTCTCGTTTACACAAGGCTAAACACATTGTCCCTCACCCTTCTTCCTTGGTATCCTTGTTTTTTGGACAGATGCATAAGCACAGTTGTTGCTTAAAATTTGGCATCAAGATAAATCACCTCTTCTCCCATGAAAGGGTTAGGACCAGTGTACACCATTTTCACATTTCCATCTTCGTCACAAAGTTTAAAGCGTTGATGAAGTGCAGTACTGATTACACCATAAGTTTGTACCCAAGGGCATCCCAACAACACGTTGTAGGAAGTATCGACATCAATTACGTGGAAAAGAGCTTCAGAATACAATTCTTCTATTTCCACTTTTAATGAGATGCTTCCCATGGCTCTTTGTCCAACTTGGTTGAAGCTTTGAATGATCAAGTTGGATGGGGACAATTGTTTGAACTTCACCCCCATTACTTTGAATGTCTTATAAGGGAGAAGATTTACAGTTGATTCGTAATCCAATAGGATTCTTGATAACCATACATCTTCAATTGTGCCCTTGACATACAAAAACTGATTCTGAAAATTTTCCCCAAGCTGGAGGTCCTCATCACTAAACATTATGCGTGCCAAACATGAAACGCGTAGTCTAGGTAACAAGGGTTGTGAGGAATTGCCTTCTTTCCCTTTAGAAGCATCATCTTTTGCATTTTGGCTTAAATTTTCCTTCTGTGGTCATGACAAATGTTGGCCTGAAAGCAAAGTTACTTCATCTACCTCTCGTTCATTGTCATCAATTGAAACCATGCAACATAGCACAACTTTCTCTTTCATCTCATCCTCGGAATGATTTTGAAGAAATTCGTTAGGAAAATATTTTTCTAGAGTTATTGGCATTTTTTCAGATTGAATATATTTTTCTTCCTCTAAACTCATGCTTTTCTTTTGAGTGTTCTTCTTTTTCTTCTTGTTTTTCTTGGAATCCTTCCTTCTGTGGATTTTGACTCCTGGCTTCTCAAAGGGCAGAATGATTGGTAATGGCCTTTTAGCCATTTTCTTGGACTACTTACCAATATATGTTTGTCATTCTTCTTCATTTCCATCTTAAGAGGAATTTTCCCGAAAGTCTAATTTTGCTTCAATCATAAGCTTATAAAGACTTAGGAGACTGCTTGACTCGGCCTTGACATTAAGAGTCTTTTTGATCTTTTCAACATTATTTAGTTTTGCCCCCAGTGGGCAAGGCAAAGTGGACTTCGGTTCCTCCTTAAGCAATGAAATGCTATTTGATGCAGTAGCTAGTGCTTGAGAGGGACTATCTACCTTGATTTCACCATCATTTATCATTTTCTGAATTATATTCTTCAAGATATAGCATTCTGATAGAGGATGACTAACGATTTGATGGTAGTGGCAATATTTAGGGTCATCTATCTTATCAACTTCAGAAGGTCTTTTAGGCTTAGGGAGTTGTATTGCTTTTTCTTTCATCAACTCATTAAAAATCCCTTCCACATCATCATCATGGAATGAGTATTTTTTTTTTCTTTTTCTCTTCAAGAGTGAGCTTTTTCAAGCCTTCCTTACCTTTCCCATTTTGCCTTCCATTATTGCCCAAGGTAGCCATTACTTCTCCATTATTTCGAGGCTTTTTTCCTTCTGTATTTTTTTTCTTCTAAATTATGCCCCCTTTGCATGGTACTCTTTTTTCGGGCAATTTGTCTTTCAACATTGCTCGCCTTAGAGACCAATGCATCAAAACTCTGAGGTTTTGCAGTCCCTATGTAAGTGTCAATTTCTAGTAAGAGATTGTTTGAATACATTTGTACTGTAGATTGTTCAATCAACTTTTCAGAACATTGGAGATTTAGGCTTCTCCATCTTTTAATGAAGTCATTGACACTTTCATTTGACTTTTGTCAAGCATTGGCTAAATCAATGATTGACACCTTTTTCTTTGAACTTACAAATTGGGCAAGAAAAGCCCTTTGCAAATCACCCCACATATGGATTGACCCTGGTTGTAATTGGGAATACCAAGTAAATGCGGAACCCTTGAGAGATTGCACGAATTGTCTTATCAACAAGGCATCTGTCAAAGTAGATTCTCCACAAGTCAAATAGAAATGTGCCAAATGTTCTTGAGGGGAACTAGTCAAACCATCGAATTTCTTAAAGTTTAATTTTTGATAACTGGTTGGGAATGGAACAGTATCATAATGAGCTGGATAAGGCTTTCGACACCCATGAACGGGTAAATTTATAGATGTCTAAAATTCTTTGATTCCCTTGACAATGAGTGTCTTTATTTCATCTTGTGTTATAGAACTAGATGATGTGTGCCCTTCTTCGGCTGTAGGCACATGAGTTCGAGTAGATATACTTGGTTGAGATGCTACTTAGGCTGCCAAGGCTGCTATTTTGGCATCTTTTTCAATGAGTTTCCTTTGCAACTCTTGAAGTTGCTTTTCTAAACTTGTGGTGCTAGTTACTAGAACCGGCATGTCTTCAGAATCACTTTCATTTGAGATCTTTAACACTTTGCCAAATTGATTTATTAGAATTTTTGTTAAGTCTTCTTCTTGAAAAATAGACTCTGAATCTCCGTATAGTGGACTATGAAAATCACTTTGTGTTTCCATAGTATCAGAAGAAGTGGTGGAGATTGATGAATCGTCGATGATGGATTGGGACATGAGGCGAGCCCTAGAGCATGTGATAGGACCCGAGTAAGGCCTTTGTGGCTTATTAACCTCCTCACAAATCTCTGTCACATTTTTGTGCTTTGAACTTGTCCCTAATCCAAAATTTTCTTCTTTTGCCAACAAATTGCCTGAGAAGAATGCCCATTTTTGAACCTCCAAGTTTGACTTGGCCCTTTTTGATTGTTTAGCACAAAGAGCCATTATCGGAAAGTGATCAAATAATTCAAAAGTTTGGCTTTCTTCTCTCCTTACACTTTTTCTAGGACCTTGCTTGGTTTGTGGCAATGTTTCAAAGAAGGCATCAATGTCCATGGCTATTTCTTTTCCCTTGACAATAGGATCACTCTTTGGCTCATCCCTTATATGGCATGAAGAGAGAGGCTTTCTTTTCCATGTGGGACAACAAAATTGCCTAAGGTTACAACATGGTCTAGCCCTTAGCCTTTGAAGCAAAAATTGCCCCCACAGAAAGATTTGAAAAAATGTAATTATGTCAAATAATTAAGGAATTTATATTGTTTTTGAATTTTTTTTTTTTTACAAAATTTAGTCACAAAATTAGTTGTAACCTAAGGTTACAACTTCTCTTAAAAAAATTGATATTACTACATATTTTGAAAATCTAATCGTTGAATTACATATTCTTTACGCTCTTAATACACATGTCAAATTTTGAGCCAATTGGATATTATTTACTATATGATCTATAAGCTTATATTTTATGCATAATTTTAAACTACAAAAAACTTGTAATTTAAACAATTTATTGATGACATAACTCTTAATTAAATGTTGCAAGTAAGAAAGATATAAAAAGAAAATATATTTTAATAGTGAATTTGTCAAAATTCACTTTTAAAAAAAAGATATTGAGGTTGCGTCCAACATTGGTTTAAAAAATCAATTTTTTTACTATTTAACTTAGTTTTACTGCTCTTTATGAGTTTCATGGCATTTTTTATTACTATTTATAAGTTTCACTGGATTATTTCAGTCACCTTTTAATTTTACCTACAATAATTTTAGTAATTTTTTTTTTAATTTTAACTAGATAAGCCGATAGGCGGGATTTCAAGTGAATTCCCTTCAATTTCCCTCCCGAATGACTCATTCCCCCGAAATCCAAACGGAGGCCTTAAACTAAACTCCCACACTCTAAGTCGCAGTCAATCTTTGTCCTGCTGATTGCTTCATTCCGTTATATCGCCGCTGCGCCACTGTTAACCATCGCCGTAAGCCTTATTCTTCTAAACTTCATAGTTAAAATATTATAAATAATTAAAAAACTAGTTTTTAGATTTGTAAATTTTTTTTTTCTTTTAATATCTCAAATGCCTATTTGCTTCCTAAAAAAAATTGAAAAAAAAAAAAAAAAAAAATTTTTTTTGGTGCCCTAACTTTTGCCTAGGCCGCCTTATGAAAATGTTTTCAACCTAGCGGGATTTTTATTTTTATTTTTATTTTTTTTAATTGCAGAACTTTTAAATGAACTTCTCGTTTACACAAGGCTAAACACATTGTCCCTCACCCTTCTTCCTTGGTATCCTTGTTTTTTGGATAGATGCATAAGCACAGTTGTTGCTTAAAATTTGGCATCAAGATAAATCACCTCTTCTCCCATGAAAGGGTTAGGATCAGTGTACACCATTTTCACATTTCCATCTTCATCACAAAGTTTAAAGCGTTGATGAAGTGCAGTACTGATTATGCCATAAGTTTGTACCGAAGGGCATCCCAACAACACGTTGTAGGAAGTATCGACATCAAGTACGTGGAAAAGAGCTTCAGAATACAATTCTTCTATTTCCACTTTTAATGAGATGCTTCCCATGGCTCTTTGTCCAACTTGGTTGAAGCTTTGAATGATCAAGTTGGATGGGGACAATTGTTTGAACTTCACCCCCATTACTTTGAATGTCTTATAAGGGAGAAGATTTACAGTTGATCCGTAATCCAATAGGATTCTTGATAACCATACATCTTCAATTGTGCCCTTGACATACAAAAACCGATTCTGAAATTTTTCCCCAAGCTGGAGGTCCTCATCACTAAACATTATGCGTGCCAAACATGAAATGCGTAGTCTAGGTAACAAGGGTTGTGAGGGATTGCCTTCTTTCCCTTTAGAAGCATCATCTTTTGCATTTTGGCTTAAATTTTCCTTCTGTGGTCATGACAAATGTTGGCCTGAAAGCAAAGTTACTTCATTTACCTCTCGCTCATTGTCATCAATTGAAACCATGCAACATAGCACAACTTCCTCTTTCATCTCATCCTTGGAATGATTTTGAAGAAATTCGTTAGGAAGATATTTTTCTAGAGTTATTGGCATTCTTTCAGATTGAATATATTTTTCTTCCTCTAAACTCATGCTTTTCTTTTGAGTGTTCTTCTTTTTCTTCTTGTTTTTCTTGGAATCCTTCCTTCTGTGGATTTTGACTCCTGGCTTCTCAAAGGGCAGAATGATTGGTAATGGCCTTTTGGCCATTTTCTTGGACTACTTACCAATATATGTTTGTCATTCTTCTTCATTTCCATCTTTAGAGGAATTTTCCCGAAAGTCTAATTTTTCTTCAATCATAAGCTTATAAAGACTTAGGAGACTGCTTGACTCGGCCTTGACATTAAGAGTCTTTTTGATTTTTTCAACATTATTTGGTTTTGCCCCCAGTGGGCAAGGCAAAGTGGACTTCGGTTCCTCCTCAAGCAATGAAATGCTATTTGATGCAGTAGCTAGTGCTCGAGAGGGACTATCTACCTTGATTTCACCATCATTTATCATTTTCTGAATTATATTCTTCAAGATATAGCATTCTGATAGAGGATGGCTAATGATTTGATGGTAGTGGCAATATTTAGGGTCATCTATCTTATCAACTTCAAAAGGTCTTTTAGGCTTAGGGAGTTGTATTGCTTTTTCTTTCATCAACTCATTAAAAATCCCTTCCACATCATCATCATGGAATGAGTATTTTTTTTTTCTTTTTCTCTTCAAGAGTGAGCTTTTTCAAGCCTTCCTTACCTTTCCCATTTTGCCTTCCATTATTGCCCAAGGTAGCCATTACTTCTCCATATTTCGAGGCTTTTTTCCTTCTGTATTTTTTTCTTCTAAATTATGCCCCCTTTGCATGGTACTCTTTTTTCGGGCAATTTGTCTTTCAATATTGCTCGCCTTAGAGACCAATGCATCAAAACTCTGAGGTTCTGCAGTCCCTATGTAAGTGTCAATTTCTAGTAAGAGATTGTTTGAACACATTTGTACTGTAGATTGTTCAATCAACTTTTCAGAACATTGGAGATTTAGGCTTCTCCATCTTTTAATGAAGTCATTGACACTTTCATTTCACTTTTGTCAAGCATTGGCTAAATCAATGGTTGACACCTTTTTCTTTGAACTTACAAATTGGGCAAGAAAAGCCCTTTGCAAATCATCCCACGTATGGATTGACCCTGGTTCTAATTGGGAATACCAAGTAAATGCGGAACCCTTGAAAGATTGCATGAATTGTCTTATCAACAAGGCATCTGTCAAAGTAGATTCTCCACAAATCAAATAGAAATGTGCCAAATGTTCTTGGGGGGAACCAGTCAAACCATCGAATTTCTCAAAGTTTAATTTTTGATAACCGGTTGGGAATGGAACATTATCATAATGAGTTGGATAAGGCTTTCGACACCCATGAACAGGTAAATTTATAGATGTCTAAAATTCTTTGATTCCCTCAACAATGAGTGTCTTTATTTCATCTTGTGTTCTAGAACTAGATGATGTGTGCCCTTCTTCGGCTGTAGGCACATGAGTTCGAGTAGAGATACTTGGTTGAGATGCTACTTAGGCTGCCAAGGTTGCTATTTTGGCATCTTTTTCAATGAGTTTCCTTTGCAACTCTTGAAGTTGCTTTTCTAAACTTGTGGTGCTAGTTACTAGAACCGGCATGTCTTCAGAATCACTTTCATTTGAGATCTTTAACACTTTTCCAAATTGATTTATTAGAATTTTTGTTAAGTCTTCTTCTTGAAAAATAGACTCTGAATCTCCGTATAGTGGACTATGAAAATCACTTTGTGTTTCCATAGTATCAGAAGAAGTGGTGGAGATTGATGAATCGTCGATGATGGATTGGGACATGAGGCGAGCCCTAGAGCGTGTGATAGGACCCGAGTAAGGCCTTGGTGGCTTATTAACCTCCTCACAAATCTCTGTCACATTTTTGTGCTTTGAACTTGTCCCTAATCCAAAATTTTCTTCTTTTGCCAACAAATTGCTTGAGAAGAATGCCCATTTTTGAACCTCCAAGTTTGACTTGGCCCTTTTTGATTGTTTAGCACAAAGAGCCATTATCGGAAAGTGATCAAATAATTCAAAAGTTTGGCTTTCTTCTCTCCTTTCACTTTTTCTAGGACCTTGCTTGGTTTGTGGCAATGTTTCAAAGAAGGCATCAATGTCCATGGCTATTTCTTTTCCCTTGACAATAGGATCACTCTTTGGCTCATCCCTTATATGGCATGAAGAGGGAGACTTTCTTTTCCATGTGGGACAACAAAATTGCCTAAGGTAACAACATGGTCTAGCCCTTAGCCTTTGAAGCAAAAATTGCCCCCACAGAAAGATTTGAAAAAATATAATTATGTCAAATAATTAAGGAATTTATATTGTTTTTGAATTTTTTTTTATTACAAAATTTAGTCACAAAATTAGTTGTAACCTAAGGCTACAACTTCTCTTAAAAAAATTGATATTACTACATATTTTGAAAATCTAACCGTTGAATTACATATTCTTTACGCTCTTAATACACATGTCAAATTTTGAGCCAATTGGATATTATTTACTATATGATCTATAAGCTTATATTTTATGCATAATTTTAAACTACAAAAAAACTTGTAATTTAAACAATTTATTGATGACATAACTCTTAATTAAATTTTGCAAGTAAAGAAGATATAAGAAGAAAATATATTTTAATAGTGAATTTGTCAAAATTCACTTTTAAAAAAAAAGATATTGAGGTTGCGTCCAGCATTGGTTTAAAAAATCAGTTTTTTTTACTATTTAACTTAGTTTTACTGCTCTTTATGAGTTTCATTGCATTTTTTATTACTATTTATGAATTTCACTGTATTATTTCAGTCACCTTTTAATTTTACCTACAATAATTTTAGTAAAATTTTTTAATTTTAACTAAATAAGCCGTTCTCAAAAGGAGTCTAAGGATATAAGCTTAATCTACAACTAATTTTGAAAGATAACTTTTTTTTCCCCCCTAAAATACGAGGGTCATGAGGAAATTTAAAATAAGAAGCCGAAACTAGGCGGGATTTCAAGTGAATTCCCTTCAATTTCCCTCCCGAATGACTCATTCCCCCGAAATCCAAACGGAGGCCTTAAACTAAACTCCCACACTCTAAGTCGCAGTCACTCTCTGTCCTGCTGATTGCTTCATTCCGTTATATCGCCACTGCGCCACTGTTAACCATTGCCGTAAGCCTTATTCTTCTAAACTTCATAGTTAAAATATTATAAATAATTAAAAAACTAGTTTTTAGATTTGTTAATTTTTTTTTTCTTTTAATATCTCAAATGCCTGTTTGCTTCCTAAAAAAAATTGAAAAAAAAAAAAAAAAAAAAAGAACTAAGACAAGACACGGTTCCGAGAAGCCTTGTTGGAGTAGGAGCTTGGAGGGCTTAGGTACATCGGGTAGATTAGGCTTGGAGGGTCTCTTGCTTACTCATGTATCCCAACTGATTGTCTAGTGGATCGATTTCCGCTTGGAGGGCGGCGGAGAGGTTTTTCGCCGAGTTCTTCGGTTTCCTCTTCGAAAACACGTCTTGGTGTTTTCTGTGTTTGCATCTCTCTTCCCTACTCTTTTATATTTCATTACACTGCTGTGTTGTTTAGTTTATGGATTAGAGTGGCTATATTGTTCATCCGCTCGCTTTTACACTATTCCGCACTTTATATTAAAGTTGTGTAAAATCTATCGACCTGTAATTTTAATCGGGGGTCTAAACAGCTCTTGTGTTTTTCAACACGTTTTCGAGCTTTCAAAAACCATATTTTTTTCTCAAAAATTTCTGCCTTCAATTTGGAATTGCATACATGATATTGGATGTCATGAAAGAAATCAGAGGAATCTTTAAAGTAGGACAGAGATAGTGGATGGGTTTTTTTTCTGGATGGAACAAGTGTGCTTAATAGGAAGAAAAACAAGTGAAAGGTATTTGAATTATTGTTGTTAGTAAATGGGTTATAGAAGAAACATGTTAGTACTAATTGTTGGTTGGCTTGAGGGGCCTTGGGAAAATAAATTAATTGTGTTGTATTGGCATCCAGAATGGACAATTTTTTTTATTAAGAAAAAAAGCTTGTTAGTGCTAGATGCTGTATGGAATAAAAAAATATTTAGTAAATCATTCCAATCAGGTGGTTTCTTGTTTGGTGCATTGAGAAGTAAAATTATGTTTGATGTAAACACTAAACAGTCAATAAGTTGTGTGAATGAATGCTTCCTACCCTCTTTGGTTCCTTGTTTGTTGCTGCTTAATGAATAATGTGACTAGGAAGGAGTTAACTTCCTTTACTGGGTACCTGAAATCCCTGCAAGGAGTTGGAAAAGATCTTTAAGGTTCTGATTATTAGTGATGAGCAGAAGGCTTATTTATATATTTTTAATTTTTTGCAAGAGATAGTGAATCTGTGGTGGCAAATGATTTGGAAGGTCCTGAATGTTTATGAGGAGCCTGTGACTTGAGAGGTTTATTTTAGGCATTGTATTACAAGTATTTTTGGGATAGTGTGATCCAACAAAGTGAGGCTTTAACAGAGGTCCACCGTCCAAGTAGTAAGATTTGCAAGGCTATCACACTGTTTTATTTGCTGCATACTGCAAGACAGGGATGCTTGGTTTTTTTTAGGGTTGTGAAAAATAAATATTAAAGTTGAGGTAATTGTTTCAGTGATCACTTTATGATTGAATGATTACGAATAGTATCTTGAAGGATATGAAAAATCAATGTACTTGAAGTATTGGTTCTTATGATATGATTGTTGAGAATAATTTTCTCCTTCAATTTGGTTTAATTGTTGGACCTTCATGCATTTTGGAGTAAGGTTTTTTTTCCGCCAACTTTATTTACGGTTTGTACCCTTTATTTTCTCCTTTTTTAGTTGATTCTCTCAATTATATATATATATATATATATATATATAAATTATGAAGGAATTAACATGCTTGGATTTAGTTGCAAATTCACTAGTGGGTCTCTGGTGCTTTAATTTCAACTATTGACAATGCTGTTTTCAAACAATGACTTGAATGTCCACGCGTGATAACTTCTTAATGGCTTAAATGAAATTCTTCTTGTTCTTACTCAAGTTGCCATAATCATCATCTTTCTGCATAAGAAGCATTGCCTGGTTTATTATTTAATATGCGTGGAATATGAAGTTGAAGTATAAGGACAATGTACCCCATAATGATCGAGTGGAAGATACATTTGTACTTTAATAGAAAACGGAAGGTGTAGGTTGCAATACTGGATATGCAATTTATCACAAATTTCTAGTGCCAATATTT
>NW_027069577.1:473658-527961 GCF_002906115.3 Quercus suber
TTTTTTTTTTTTTTTTTTTTTTTTTTTTTTTTTTTTTTTTTTTTTTTTTTTTTTTTTTTTTTTTTTTTTTTTTTTTTTTTTTTTTTTTTTTTTTTTTTTTTTTTTTTTTTTTTTTTGCTTTTATATAAATTACAAGTTAATATTAAGATCTAATCCTTACTTCTATGAAGTCAAGTATGTATGAACCTTCCTCCCATTAGCTCATTGTCAATGCCTCATGGGTTATCTATAATTTCTTTGGATCAACAACAGCCCTCCTGGTGTCCACTTGTTGCTGAAACTTCTAGTATTCTTCAATTCCTACTCAAAATCCAACACAAACACACAATCTTATATGCTTAATGCTTAATCTTGAGGATTTGATATTCTTAATTTGATTGCTGTATATTCATTTTTACCAGATAGGGTGCACTCTGTTTAGTTTTTCACCAGTTAAACCAGAGGCCACTTGTTATAAGTGAGGGAGTCTATGAACAATCACAGAAAGAAGAATAAGAAGTGCGATTTTGGCAGTCAAGTGTCAAGATACTCATGATGACTGGATTTTTAGTTTGTAATATGATGAGTTTCTTCTTTTGGTTGTATTTTTATTTGGAGTAATTGCAATCTGTTCTGTGTTTACTAGGAAAAAAAAAATTTGCAATTTGTTTTATTATTTATATTAGGAGGCACTTCATGATGTTGGAGTTGGACAAAATTTTGGTATTTTCTCACTATGAAATATGAATATAGTCATTGACATCAATTTCAGCACGATTCTGTTTTGATTTAGTTATGACTGACCTAGATGCTAAAGCCACCCCAGAAGCCTTATTTGAAGTTAGAGGAGTTTTGTATATCTGTCTTTGTGTTTTTTATTTCTATTTATTTTTAGTTGTAACATAACGTTTTATGCAGGAACCTTTTTTTTTCGTGCCCTTTCTTTTCCCCCCTAGTTTTGCATCTCTCAAATTGTATATCTTAAAATACTGTAAGAAACTCACACTAAATGCCCTTTACAACTTCAGAGTTCAGAGTTCAGACAGTTTTGTTTAACCTCTTTGGATTGCAGAATGCAGAACATGCATACATGGACGTAAGAAAATTGGTGGAAAGGATTTTAAAGAATTGGAAATATGTAGGAGTAGCCATTGGTAAGTGTAGGTTCTAGTAAAAATGAACATGTAAGGCAAGTGCAAGGATAAAAATTTAAGGGCATGAAGGATAAACAGGATCTTAACTGGATTAATGTTACATGTTAAAGAAAAGCTTATCCACTTCACGTAAAAAAACATTTAATCACTTACAAAACGTTATATCCCTGTTGATGTTGTATTATTGCTCAATGTGAAGGTTAAGCTTGAGCATGTATAAAAAAAATAGATCTGCTCAAAGGAAATAAAATTTGAGACAAATTAACACCTTTCCCCCAGTTCGCATGCGTTTGAGCTGTTTGATTGCCATTAGTCTCTATCCTGGAAAGGATTTATTTTCATTTGCTAATGAGACATTGCTCTTTTGCTCATTGCTTTAGCTTCAAGTTGTGCTGTGGTTGCATAAGAGATGATGTTCACATTTCAAGTAAGCAAACTGTAACTTTTAAACATGCATATCCTTAGTCTGTTTCTATTGTTTCTGATTGCAACTGCCTATTGTGATAAAGTTGATTCGATTGGCGTCTGTCATGTGCTTCAAAAGAAAACCGGGGTGTTGATGTACTAGGTACGAAGTCTACACCTCTTGCAGTTGAAATAAATTTACCACCCTATTTTCTTGTACAATATTCTTAGGGAAAAACCTGTTACACAGTGTTTGGATCCACACATTACGTACCAAAAATAACTGAACTTGTTATGCGAGATGTCATGCCTATGGTCACACCTTGTTATACTAAATTCAACAACAAAAATTCTTAATTCCAAATTTTTGGGATCCACTATAGATCCTTAACAAATTAGTTAGAGTCATCCACATGTAGGTAATGTCCCAACAAGTATTTGTATTGGATCTATTCATAATTGAGTGATTAAATTTTACGATGATTATCAATCTGCCTCAACCCTTCTCCTTTTCCTGGGCTTGAGATTGGCTGTCAACAAGTATATGACACTAAGCACATACACAGACGGAGTTTCATTGTACCAAAAATCTTGTAATTCAATAGCATCATTCAGTCCCTTATGAATATCCTAAGTTCAAACCGTCCTCACCCACAACTCTTGTAAAATGGGGTGGTTGAAATTATTTTTGAACAAAAACGAAGGATAACTGATTTTAAGATGAATATAATCTGAATGTGGTGTGGTGGCAATGTCTATCTTACTTTTACTTATAGCCCTCATTCTAACTAATCTTTTGCTCCATTCCAGCTTGTCCAGAATTCCGTATATCTCAAGTTATGTTAGCCCTGATGCATGCCATAACGCAATTCATCAACTATTGTCAATCTCCTATACTAGGTTCAGATATTCTGACAGCTCTGTGACAGTATGTGGGCCTTGGTCGGCAAAGCACAAAAACATGTCAGAATTGTCATATCTCCACAGACCCACTCCTAAACCACAAATACAAAGTGATACGTTTTGAAGAATTTTTCTTGTCATCTTTGTCCAATCACTTTTTTTTTTTTTTCCTTTTATAATATCAGATGCTTCTTGTCCTTAAACCCTCTAGATTCTAGTTCTGCTAGCATGGAGAAATAGAAAAATACGCTCAGCTGAGCTGATACCCTTTTGTGAGTCTAGTCATTCGACAAATATATATGATCTAATCATGCACTAGTTCCCACTTTCAAGTTATTGTATCACATAGGCTATTGTTCATTAAAAAAAAAAGTATCACATATAGCTTGAATGAGTTTATTTTTTTTATTATTTTATATAAATTTAACAATAAAATTTGAAATCTATGATATCTGATTTATCGTGATTACTCTTTATTATGAGATCATTATATTATTCTCTTATTCAATAATAAAAAATCTTACTAATTGAGTTAACTTAAACCCACTAGTTTATGTTGTTTATTATGTAAAAATACTGTTATACTTAAACATGATGCTTTAAAAAACTCAACATTAAAAACCCCTCTAGTTTATGTTGTTGTTGTTGTATTTTTTTTTTTTTTTTTTGAGAAAATCTTTCTATAGTTTATAATTTATATACACATGATCTCTTTTCTTTTTTCTTTTTTTCAAAGTCCACTATGTTATCTATATATATATATAAAACCGAAGCCTATGAAGCTTCTACGATTTTCCACGTCATCATTATTTTCTTTTTCTTTTTTATTTTAGGTTTTTTACTTTAATGTATTTCCTACTTCATTTTAGACTCTGTAAAATAATAAATTTGAATTATTCCTCCACGGCACTAACCCTAAACCTAATACAACTTCTTTTTATTTTACTTATAATCCTACGGTAAAGCAAGTTAGAAAGATTCCCAAGATGAGGAGGGATCGTTCCATCAAGCCATGTAGCGGAGAGATCAAGATAAAGCAATCTTCGCCAACCCAGGAGGAAAGAGTTCTTGAAGGATCATCAAGACCTTCTTTAATCAATGCAACCCACAGTGGAGTTGCCAACACTAGAATTGGACCATATAGCTTCAAGTGAAATAAACTCAGTTTGCAAAAGAAACTTCTTCAATGCTACTGGATGAAGAACACGTGCTCTGGCATGGCTTCAAGCATTTCCAATTCTTCTGTGCTTATCAATCCACTTGATGTGATCCTTGTGCTCTGAGCAGTGCACTTCTCATCAGCAACTACTGCCTTCGTGGCTTGATCAACACACTTGACATTAGCAACTGCTGCTCTGCCTGCTATCCTTGTGGCTTGGCTGGTGCATCTCATATCAGTAGTTGCTGCACTTTCAATACTTAGCAAGGGAGACGTTTGACCAATGGAGAGCCTCTGGGCATGAAAGTTGAAAAGGTCTTATTTCTTTTCTGTTTCATTCCATTATACTTTGACCTCATGTAAATTTGGCAAATTCTAATTCAGTTTGCACTTTTGCAATTTGAGAACCTTTTACAATTTTGTTGCTGGGATGGTCCTTATTTTGTAATATTGTATGGATTGGTTTATATTAGTGCCTTGTTTTCCTTATCAATCTTAGTTATCTTATTTATTATGATTGTTATCATGCTGTAAGCCCTTTTTCCTTTTATTTTTCATTTACCAGTATCTGCACCAAAGATAAGGAGAACCTTCACAAATTCCTATTTGAGAATTTATTCAAGTTGTGAAGCGATCGTATGGAAAAACATTTTTTTTTTCTCTCAAAAATTTCTGCCTTGATTTTGGAATTGCTTACATGATATTGGATGTCATGAAAGAAATCAGAGGAATCTGTAAAGTAGGACAGAGGCTGTGGATGGGTTTATTTCTGGATGGAACAAGTGTGCTTAATAGGAAGAAATACAGGTGAGAGGTATTTGAATTATTGTTGTTAGTAAATGGGCTATGGAAGAAACATGGTAGTACTAATTGTTGGCATGAGGGGCCTTGGGAAAATAAATTAATTGTGTTGTATTGGCATCCAGAGTAGACAGTTTTTTTATCAAGAAAAAAAGCTTGTTAGTGTTAGATGCTGTATGGAATAAAAAAATATTTAGTAAATCATTCCAATCAGGTGGTTTCTTGTTTGGTGCATTGAGAAGTAAAATTATGTTTGATGTAAACACTAAACAGTCAATAAGTTGTGTGAATGAATGCTTCCTACCCTCTTTGGTTCCTTGTTTGTTGCTGCTTAATGAATAATGTGACTAGGAAGGAGTTAACTTCCTTTACTGGGTACCTGAAATCCCTCCAAGGAGTTGGAAAAGATCTTTAAGGTTCTGATTATTAGTGATGAGCAGAAGGCTTATTTATATATTTTTAATTTTTTGCAAGAGATAATGAATCTGTGGTGGCAAATGATTTGGAAGGTCCTGAATGTTTATGAGGAGCCTGTGACTTTAGAGGTTTATTTTAGGCATTGTATTACAAGTATTTTTGGGATAGTGTGATCCAACAAAGTGAGGCTTTAACAGAGGTCCACCGTCCAAGTAGTAAGATTTGCAAGGCTATCACACTGTTTTATTTGCTGCATACTGCAGGACAGGGATGCTTGGTATTTTTAGGGTTGTGAAAAATAAATATTAAAGTTGAGGTAATTGTTTCAGTGATCACTTTATGATTGAATGATTACGAATAGTATCTTGAAGGATATGAAAAATCAATGTAGTTGAAGTATTGGTTCTTATGATTTGATTGTTGAGAATAATTTTCTCCTTCAATTTGGTTTAATTGTTGGACCTTCATGCATTTTGGAGTAAGGTTTTTTTCCACCAACTTTATTTACGGTTTGTACCCTTTATTTTGTCCTTTTTTAGTTGATTCTGTCAATTATATATATATATATATATATTATGAAGGAATTAACATGCTTGGATTTAGTGCAAATTCACTTGTGGGTCTCTGGTGCTTTAATTTCAACTATTGACAATGCTGTTTTCAAACAATGACTTGAATGTCCACGCGTGATAACTTCTTAATGGCTTAAATGAAATTCTTCTTGTTCTTACTCAAGTTGCCATAATCATCATCTTTCTGCATAAGAAGCATTGCCTGGTTTAGTATTTAATATGCGTGGAATATGAAGTTGAAGTATAAGGACAATGTACCCCATAATGATCGAGTGGAAGATACATTTGTACTTTAATAGAAAACGGAAGGTGTAGGTTGCAATACTGGATATGCAATTTATCACAAATTTCTAGTGCCAATGTTTTTACTGTTAGAAGCAGAATAAAGTCGACAATAAGGTCCAGGATATAAGTACCTGTTGGCAGTTCCCTCTTTGGACTAAAGTGTCGACCACTCGGCCTTGTTATTCTGGCAATTGGGCCCAAAATATTAGTGCACTTTCCTCTTTGGACTCAAGTGCCAATCTGGCCAGAAGCCTCAATTCGTCTTCAAATTGTTAACACTTCTTCATACGTCTCTAATACTTGTCATTAGCTTTGGAACTCAGTTATAGAGCATACAAGTGGGATAGTTCATGTATAGGGACAATCAGGTCATTAGGCTAGAGAGATAGTTAAGCTAGTTGGTTTTGTAGAATGTAGATAATTACCACATGCTAGAATTAGTTAGTCCCCACTTAGCATGTGTTAAAAGGAGGAAAAACCTCGTGCAACATGTGCTAATTAGCCACCCAATGGGAATTAAGAACAAAAGAAATCAAGGATGATCTTGTATAAGAATTGGGTTGTAATTCCTCAATAGCAATTAATGAAGAATGCTGTTAACTTTCTTATTTCTCTTTTATAATTCTCTCTCTATTTCCCTCTCTAACTTCAGTCTCCTTTCCCTTTATTTCTCATTCCATCTATAACACATCTCAACCTATCGTTATCCAAATCCTAGTCTAGATCCCATAATTCAAAATTTTCCTAAACATCACTATACACCTAACCACAACTAGTTCATTTCATTTACTTTTTTTGTTTTTTGCTTTTATATAAATTACAAGTTAATATTAAGATCTAATCCTTACTTCTATGAAGTCAAGTATGGATGAACCTTCCTCCCATTAGCTCATTGTCAATGCCTCATGGGTTATCTATAATTTCTTTGGATCAACAACAGCCCTCCTGGTGTCCACTTTTTGCTGAAACTTCTAGTAATCTTCAACTCCTACTCAAAATCCAACACAAACACACAATCTTATATGCTTAATGCTTAATCTCGAGGATTTGATATTCTTAATTTGATTGCTGTATATTCATTTTTACCAGATAGGGTGCACTCTGTTTAGTTTTTCACCAGTTAAACCAGAGGCCACTTGTTATAAGTGAGGGAGTCTATGAACAATCACAGAAAGAAGAATAAGAAGTGCGATTTTCGCAGTCAAGTGTCAAGATACTCATGATGACTGGATTTTTAGTTTGTAATATGATGAGTTTCTTCTTTTGGTTGTATTTTTATTTGGAGTAATTGCAATCTGTTCTGTGTTTACTCGGAAAAAAAATTTGCAATTTGTTTTATTATTTATATTAGGAGGCACTTCATGATGTTGGAGTTGGACAAAATTTTGGTCTTTTCTCACTATGAAATATGAATATAGTCGTTGACATCAATTTCAGCATGATTCTGTTTTGATTTAGTTATGACTGACCTAGATGCTAAAGCCACCCAAGAAGCCTTATTTGAAGTTAGAGGAGTTTTGTATATCTGTGTTTGTGTTTGTGTGTGTTTTTTTTTTTTTTTAGTTGTAACATAATGTTTTATGCAGTAACCTTTTTTTTTTTTTCGTGCCCTTTCTTTTCCCCCCTTGTTTTGCATCTCTTAAATTGTATATCTTAAAATACTGTAAGAAACTCACACTAAATGCCATTTACAACTTCAGAGTTGAGAGTTCAGACAGTTTTGTTTAACCTCTTTGGATTGCAGAATGCAGAACATGCATACACGGACATTAGAAAATTGGTGGAAAGGATTTTAAAGAATTGGAAATATGTAGGAGTAACCATTGGTAAGTGTAGGTTCTAGTAAAAATGAACATGCAAGGCAAGTGCAAGGATAAAAATTTAAGGGCATGAAGGCCAAATTGGATCTTAACTGGATTAATGTTACATGTTAAAGAAAAGCTTATCCACTTCACGTAAAAAAACATTTAATCACTTACAAAACATTATATCCCTGTTGATGCTGTATTATTGCTCAATGTGAAGGTTAAGCTTGAGCATGCATAAAAAAATATAGATCTGCTCAAAGGAAATATAATTTGAGACAAATTAACACCTTTCTCCAAGTTCGCATGGGTTTGAGCTGTTTGATTGCCATTAGTCTCTATCCTGGAAAGGATTTATTTTCAGTTGCTAATGATACATTGCTCTTTTGCTCATTGCTTTAGCTTCAAGTTGTGCTGTGGTTGCATAAGAGATTATGTGCACATTTCAAGTACGCAAACTGTAACTTTTAAACATGCATATCCTTAGTCTGTTTCTTTTGTTTCTGATTGCAACTGCCTATTGTGATAAAGTTGGTTTGATTGGCGTCTGTCATGTGCTTCAAAGGAAAACCGGGGTGTTGATGTACTAGGTACGAAGTCTACACCTCTTGCAGTTGAAATAAATTTACCACCCCATTTTCTTGTACAATATTCTTAGGGAAAAACCTGTTACACAGTGTTTGGATCCACACATTACGTACCAAAAATAACTGAACTTGTTATGCGAGATGTCATGCCTATGGTCACACCTTGTAATACTAAATTCAACAACAAAAATTCTTAATTCCAAATTTTTGGGATCCACTATAGATCCTTAACAAATTAGTTAGAGTCATCCACATGTAGGTGATGTCCCAACAAGTATTTGTATTGGATCTATTCATAATTGAGTGATTAAATTTTACGATGATTATCAATCTGCCGCAACCCTTCTCCTTTTCCTGGGCTTGAGATTGGCTGTCAACAAGTATATGACACTAAGCACATACACAGACGGAGTTTCATTGTACCAAAAATCTTGTAATTCAATAGCATCATTCAGTCCCTTATGAATATCCTAAGTTCAAACCGTCCTCACCCACAGCTCTTGTAAAATGGGGTGGTTGAAATTATTTTTGAACAAAAACGAAGGATAACTGATTTTAAGATGAATATAATCTGAATGTGGTGTGGTGGCAATGTCTATCTTACTTTTACTTATAGCCCTCATTCTAACTAATCTTTTGCTCCATTCCAGCTTGTCCAGAATTCCGTATATCTCAAGTCATGTTAGCCCTGATGCATGCCATAACGCAATTCATCAACTATTGTCAATCTCCTATACTAGGTTCAGATATTCTGATAGCTCTGTGACAGTATGTGGGCCTTGGTCGGCAAAGCACAAAAGCATGTCAGAATTGTCATATCTCCACAGACCCACTCCTAGCCAAGGCCTAGTGGCAAGAGCAGTTTGTTGATGATGAAATTGGTTCCACTTTATTTCCTGGACATTTTTGCAGTTACTTGCACGCAACAGTGTTATGGCTATTCAGCACAAACATTATAGGATCAGTTATCCACGTGAAAATAACCATAATCGCACAACCCCATTGGCCCGAAACCACAAATACAAAGTGATACGTTTTGAAGAATTTTTCTTGTCATCTTTGTCCAATCACTTTTTTTTTTTTTTTTTCCTTATAATATCAGATGCTTCTTGTCCTTAAACCTCTCTAGATTCTAGTTCTGCTAGCATGGAGAAATAGAAAAATACGCTCAGCTGAGCTGATACCCTTTTGTGAGTCTAGTCATTCGACAAATATATGATCTAATCATGCACTAGTTCCCACTTTCAATTATTGTATCACATAGGCTATTGTTCATTAAAAAAAAAGTATCACATAGCTTGAATGAGTTTATTTTTTTTATTATTTTATAAATTTAACAATAAAATTTGAAATCTATGATATCTGATTTATCGTGATTACTCTTTATTATGAGATCATTATATTATTCTTTTATTCAATAATAAAAAATCTTACTAATTGAGTTAACTTAAACCCACTAGTTTATGTTGTTTATTATGTAAAAATACTGTTATACTTAAACATGATGCTTTAAAAAACTCAACATTAAAAACCCCTCTATTTTATGTTGTTGTTGTTGTATTTTTTTTTTTTTTTTGGAGAAAATCTCTCTATGGTTTATAATTTATATACACATGATCTCTTTTCTTTTTCTTTTTTTCAAAGTCCACTATGTTATCTATATATATAAAACGAAGCCTATGAAGCTCCTACAATTTTCCACGTCATCACTATTTTCTTTTTCTTTTATTTTAGGTTTTTTACTTTAATGTATTTCCTACTTCATTTTAGACTCTATAAAATTATAAATTTGAATTATTCCTCCACGGCACTAACCCTAAACCTAATACAACTTCTTTTTATTTACTTATAATCCTACGGTAAAGCAAGTTAGAAAGATTCCCAAGATGAGGAGGGATCGTTCCATCAAGCCATGTAGCGGAGAGATCAAGATAAAGCAATCTTCGCCAACCCAGGAGGAAAGAGTTCTTGAAGGATCATCAAGACCTTCTTTAATCAATGCAACCCACAGTGGAGTTGCCAACACTAGAATTGGACCATATAGCTTCAAGTGAAATAAACTCAGTTTGCAAAAGTAGGAAATAAGAGCAAGTTGAAAGGTGGTTTTCATGCTAGCCATCGTTGCTTGGCGATTTACAATGTTGAAGCTTCTTAGAGAGCAACCTTATTGCAAGGCTGAAGGTAATAAAAATTTTCCACCCTTTTGTATTTTTTAATACGTGTTAGCTTGTGTTGGAATGAATTATCAAAGGCGTCTGGGCAGAATTTTTTTTTTTTTTTCTTGCTCTCTTGCATATTGGAGTTTATTGCATTGATTAGCAATGTTGATGATTTTTTTTTAAGGGAATGCCTCAATGAAGGACTGGTAGGTATGTATATAATACAAATATATAGAGAGAGATTAAAGATTGGGGAGCTGTATTTTTATTTTTCCCTTCACCACTAATTTGAAAAGGAAAGAAAATCTTTTGAATATTTTTTGTTAGTTTATTTGTTTTTCAAATCCTGATGAGAATCACTTTTGCTATGGAATGCCAAACATATTTCACCATTAATCTGTTACGAATATATTTGTATTTTAGCGTTCATATACAATGATGCTAGGTGTAATCAAGAAACTATAATAATTTATAATAAATAAAAAACTAACACATAAAATAATTGTAAACTTTGATTAATGCCTCACCCTTATTTTATTTATTTTTTTCATTTATATGATCAATTTGCATTTTTACTCGATTAATACTCTTTTTTGCCTTTCAATTGGTACCTCTTCTTCTTTTTTGCATTCATATATTTCAACATCTATTCTTTCCAAATTTCTCACATTTGTGTGTGTGACGAGGGTTTGTTTGTTTATTGGCTTAAAACTATCCAAATGAATTTTTTTTTTTTTAATATAGTTTTACTATTTAAGCCAATGACTAAAGCAATCTTTACTCAATATTTGATATATTTATTTGTCTTCGCTCCCTAACAATGTCATTTTATTCATCTGAATGTTGAGACTATACAACATATTATTGGTGTTAGAGTTTCACTTTTGGTCTTAGTATTTATTTTTCCTCTTAAGTTGTAACTTTTATAAGTAAAAATTTATAACTTTTGTTCGACTTTTCCGTGCATTGCACGGGTTAGTGACTAGTTATTATTATTATTATTATTTCTTTTTATATATTTTTTTGGGTTCATTGATGCTGCCTGAATTCATGTTGCGTGGACCATCCTCTTCCTCAGTATCCGCAACACTTGCCATAGTTGTAGCGTTCTCAGTATCCATATGATCTCTTTTCTATTTCTTTCATAGTTTATAATTTATATACACGTGATCTCTTTTCTATTTTGTTTTTCAAAGTCCACTATGTTATTATTATTATTATTATTATTATTGTTTTATATATATATTTTTGGTTCATTGATGCTGGCAGAAATTATTACTATTATAGACTTCTTTCTTCAAGCCCCACCATCATAAAAAAGGTTTAAATTGTAGATTTATTAAACTCACTGGCTTCTAAATGTCTAGAAATATTCTTCTAAAATAGATATAAAATAACATGATTTTATTTTTATTTTTATAAAAAAATTCACTTACATTAGAATATAAATGAGGCCCCACTAATGGCAGCTCATGTGGCCACAAACTTTTGAGAGAATCGGTAGTTTAAAAAGGAGAGAATAAAAAGAAAATTGCAATCTCTTGTGTCTACCTTATCTCCCATTTAAATTTTAATGTGTTAGGTCCCCACTCAATGGCAGCTCACTTAGCTCACAAACTTTTGGTGAATTAGTAGTTTCACAAGGAGAGAGAAGAAAAAGAAGAAAATTGCAATATTTTGTGTCCACCTTACCTCCTATTCAAATTCTCACGTATTAGGCCCCTCACTTAATGGCAGCTCCTATATTCCATAAGTTTTTGAGAGAAATAATAATTTCAAAAAAAGAGAGAAGTAGAAGAAAAGTACACAACTAGCGCATGGGTCATGATGCAAATCAGTTAGCAAAGTCATAAATTTTTAATAACACAATAGAAATCCACTGAATTTAAAGATTCCATTTTCAATTTGTTAAAGATCAATCAGGCTGTTTAGAGAGAAATCCCTATACATATATGTTGATGATGTTGAGCTTTGTTTACAACTATCATTTTAGTCTCTCATAATCATCTTCCTTTTCATTTTACATAATTAAATAATTTTTTGTCATTGTTTTCCAACTTTCACATCTACTTTGTTTAAACAATGAGTTGTGACCTCATTACCAACCGAGGATGACGTGCTTCACGAGGTTTTGGGCTAGGCTAATGAGAATGTACAAAAATAATTTTAAAGGTAAATTTAAGACATTCTCCATTCTCCCTATATGTATGTTAAAATACTTAGTATTCTTAAAAAAAAAAATTAGTAAAAAAAAATTATATATAATTATCTTTTTCAAGTCAAGAAAATCATTTGAGCCGGAAGAGCAAATGAGAGGACGATTGCATGTATCCTCCCCCCACTTGGGGGTGGACCCCACAAGTGCGGGATTTACCCCATGTGAGGGGAGGATACATACAATGAAAACAACATGTATTTTCTTCGATGAGATAGGGAGCAACTAGAGCAAAGTATAAGGGACCAGGATGCAATATTTTATTTTTTTTTGTTTAATATCTGAACTTCCCCCTTATAATAACTATGGTTGTCAAATTACAAACGTTTCCTCTTCCTATTTTTATTATTACGTGAAAGCTAAAACTGATGGCATGTTAGGGAATCGTTATAAATCTGACATAATTTTATATTCTTTTTGGGAAAATAAAAGGATGCATCATTTTAACAAAAACTAATCAGTGGATGTATTGACATGGGGAAGTGTTCATCTGAATATAAAGATCAAGAATGATTGATACTTAGAAAATCTTATGTTTTGTTACATACAATTATATAATTTTAAGTTTGTCAGGATGATTCCATTAAAGGAGAGTGCCCCATGCATGCCTACTTTGTTGTTGTTGTTGTTGTTGTTGTTGTTTGTTGTTTTTTTTTTTTTTTTTTTTTTTTTAAGAAAAGAAAAAGAAAAGGGAATCGTTAACTTGACTGAAACTTGAAAATGTGAGTGCCTCCGCATCAAATCATTCTCTTCTTCTCAATTTTTCCCCCTTTTAATTTTTCTTTCAATTTTAATTGAAAGAACTTTTGTCTATCTCTATTGTAGTTCAGGATTTGACAAAGTATTTCTAATGGCTTCCATAAGTACTCAAAAAGTCTTGTCTTTATCATCATTTTCTTCTTCAATACCACAACGGAAATATGAAGTCTTAGTTTTAGAGGCAAGGATATATACCCGCAATATTAATAGTTTTGCGGACTATCTAATCATGCACTAGTTCCCACTTTCAAGTTATTGTATCACATAGGCTATTGTTCATCCAAAAAAAAAAAGTATCACATAGCTTGAAAGAGTTTATTTTTATTATTTTATATATAAATTTTACAATAAAATTTGAAATTTATGATATCTGATTTATAGTGATTACACTTTATTATGAGATTGATTATTATTCTCTTATTCAATAAAAAGAAATTTTACTAATTAAGTTAACTCAAACCCACTAGTTGATATTGTTTATTAATAAACAATATTCTGTAAAAATACTGCTACTCTTAAACATGATGCTTTAAAAAACTCAACATTTTCCATTTTTATTGGATATTAGTTCATCCAAAAGAAACTATATGCCTTAGTAGTTAACTCAAACTCAAAGAAAAAAAAAAAAAAAATCATCTTGCAATTATGCAAAGTATTCCTACTAAAATATAACGATATGATTATCGAACCAATCTAAAAAAAACTGAAAAAAGAGACCATATTCAACATTAAAAAAAAAAAAAAGACAATCATTTTCTGGATCGCACGAATTTGTAATTAGTATTTTATTTTTATAAGCTATTCAACTATCTTAAATTTCTTCGATAAGGTTGGACTTGGAAAGGTCATAGATTCAAATAACTCGTTCAAGTTATTAAAATTTAAAGTTTGTCTAAAAATCATGCGTGACAATTTTCTTTTCTTTCTATAGTTTATAATTTATATACACACGATCTCTTTTCTTTTCTTTTTTTTCAAAGTCCACTATGTTATTATTATTGTTATTTCTTTTTTATATTTTTTTGGTTCATTGATGCTGGCAGAAATTATTATTATAGACTTCCTTTCTTCAAGCCCCACAATCATAAAAAAGGTTTAAATTGTAGATTTATAAAACTGTCTTGCTTCTAAATGTCTAGAAATATTCTTCTAAAAAAAAGATATAAAATAACATTATTTTATTTTTTTATAAGAAATTCACCTACATTAGAATTTAAATGAACGTCAAACAATTAGAAAAAAAAAAAAAACCAAAAACAGTTGGATTAATTATCCAAAAAATATATATTTTAATATTATTGGTAGTCACGTCTGTTTTTTCTAGTCATCACTTAACCACATGGATTATTTTGACACAATGCTAAAAGTTTGGGACTAAATGATTGAGTAAAAATATATTAGAAATAATTATTTTAACACAATACTATTGATAGATTTATATTTTGATAGACTATAAATGATTTAGTAAAAATATATAATAAATAATTATTTTGTGCATTTTCTTTTATACTAAATATATTTTATTTTAATATTTTTTAAGAAGTTGTGAGTTCTAGTTAATTTAATTGGTAAAGTCTCTGATCGTTGAATAAGAAATCTTATCATCAGGAGTCGACACCATAAGTTGAAACTCTAAAAAAAAAGATAAAAAATTATTATCAAAAATCGACGCCATAAGTTATAACTTTCTAAAAATAAAAAAAGGCAATCACCCATATTTGTTATAAAAAAAAAAATGGCCAATACAAAAGAAAAGGTAAGAAAATAAAAACAAAAATAAAAAATAAAAAATAAAAAAACAAAGGAAAAAAGAAAGGCACGTCCAGTAAACCCCCCAACCCACAAAAAAGTTAAAGAAATTAAGAAAGAAGAATCAAACCGGAAAAAAATCAAAAAACAAAAAAAGGAAGCAGTACGTGTTTTCAATTACTGGAAGAAAAAGAAAAAAGAAAGTAAGAGATAACCAATACATAAGAAGAGATGAGTACAGTTATTTGATTACAATTACTTTTTTCATCTCGATTTTCTTGGCTAAAATGACCAAGTATCACTATTTAACAAAATATGTAGAGATTTACCATTATTTTGGATTATATGAATGTACCATTATTTTGAAACTTGAGTTCTAAAAACTTAAATTTTTTTTAAAAATAGCCTTTAAATTTGCCGTATTATTTTTTTTTAATTTTATTATTATTATTATTATTATTTTATGAATCTCGAGTCACATAAAAAATTAGTAACTATTTTTCATAAAACTTGAGTTACATGGCAAACTTGAGTTTTACAAACTCGAGTTTTAAAAAGTGATAAACCATTAATTATTTCACCAACAGTTCTAAATTCCTATATATTTTACCAAATAGTGGTACTCGCCATTTTTGCCCTAGTTTCTCTCAAAATTGGGAAGATAACATCATTAATTATCATGGAAGGAAAAGGTGAAAATCTCAATGTCTTTTGCTTATAAAAACCCAAACCCAATTCTCCAAATTAACCCCCAAATCCCCGAGATCCAATCCACAAAGTAAGCATCTCCCAACTTTCATCAATGGCTAACCAACAACAACATCGAAACCATGGCCTAAACAAACCCAAGGTGGCAGTGGTCATGGTACCCTTTCCTGCACAAGGCCATCTCAACCAACTCCTTCACCTCTCACGTCTTATCTTAGCCTACAATATCCAGTTCACTATGCTTGTACTGCCACTCATAACCGCCAAGCCATGCTTCGAGTCCATGGTTGGGACCCAAATTCATTTTCAAACATCCATTTCCATGACCTCAAAATCCCTCCTTTTCTCACCCCATCGCCAAACCCCAATGCACCAAACAAGTTCCCTTCACATCTCCAACCATTGGTCGATGCTTCCTTGGATCTTCGTGAACCCATGACTTCACTTTTACGTGAACTTTCATCCAAAGCAACAAGAATCATTGTCGTCAACGATTCATTGATGGGCTCTGTGGTGCAAGACTTGGTTACTATCCCTAACGCCGAGTCATACACTTTCCAGTGTACATCAGCTTTTACTTGCTTTTTTCATTCGTGGGAAGCAATGGGAAAAGCTCTAGAATTAGATCCGTACTCCAAGATAATCACAAAAGACCTTCCATCTCTTGAAGGTTGTTTCACAACCGAGTTCATGAACTCTATTCATTCACAAGTAAAGTTCCAAAAGTTAAGCGCCGGGTACCTTTACAACACATGCAGGGTCATAGATGGTGCATATATGGACTTAATGGAAAAGATAGAGGGAGACAAGAAGCATTGGGCTATTGGACCATTCAACCCTGTGAGAAATATAGGTTCAAATAAAAGGCACAAGTGCTTGGAGTGGCTAGATAAAGAGTCACCAAACTCGGTGATATATGTGTCTTTTGGGACAACAACTGCCATGGAGTACGAGCAAATAAAGGAGCTACCAATTGGGTTGGAAAAAAGTGAGCAAAAGTTCATCTGGGTATTAAGGGATGCTGATAAAGGTGATGTTTTTATTAATGGAGAGCTTAGAAAGGCTGAGATTCCCAAAGGGTTTGAAGAGAGAGTTAAAGGCAGGGGGATGGTAGTGAGGGATTGGGCACCTCAATTGGAAATTCTAAGTCACCCATCAACTGGTGGATTTATGAGTCACTGTGGATGGAAGTCTTGCATGGAAAGTATCACTATGGGGGTGCCAATAGCAGCATGGCCAATGGCCTCTGATCAGCCGAGGAACACTGTTTTGATAACAAAATTGCTCAAAGTTGGTATTGTTGTGAAGGACTGGTCACGTAGAGGCGAGTTAGTGACAGCATCCACTGTAGAAAAGGCTGTGAAATTATTGATGGCATCGAAAGAAGGGGATGAGATAAGGAAGAGGACAGTGGATTTGGGCGGTGCTATTGGGCAGTCCATTGAAGAAGGTGGAGCTTCTAGCAAGGAGTTGGATTCTTTCATTACTCATGTCACTAGGTAGAGAGTACGTGGAAAGTTTAAACCTATTAATTTATGTTATGAAATAATAAGGGAAGTTTATGCAATGAATGTATTTGAGAGTTTTTGGAAGAGTTATAATAAAAATAAGAAAGTTACGGTTGTATGTGGAGTATATATAATTATATATCCAACAAGAGTGAAAGACGAGAAATTCAGGTATTAAAGAGTTTTATTACTCTTCCCTCTTTACCCTTTGTGTACTTTGTGAGTGAGTCACTTTTTTTGAGTAGTGTGTGAGTGTTTGGATGTGCAAGAGAGGAAAGACCCACTAATTTCCAACAAATTAAGTGGTATAATAGCTAATCATTTAGTAGTAAGAATGGCCATCGCCGATGAGATATGATGTCATTCTAATTTCCATACTTACCAAAAAAAAAAAAAAAATTTAATGGAAGTTCAAAAAGTGTATAACACACTCTTGAACGTTTGGATCCCAAATTATAAAATATCAATTCAGACTTATAATCAAACAATTAATGTGCGGAACATGAACATAAACTAATCACAGAATTGATAACTAATTTAAGCCAAATATAAATATATCCATAGCAATAAATATAAGGCAAAAATAAAGGAAGGAAGTTGCAAACACACGGACAACACGCGATGTGTTATCAAAGTGGAAACCGAAGCCCTCGGCGTAAAACCTCTCCGCCGCCCTTCAAGCGATAAATAATCCACTAAAGAATACAGTTAGGATACATGAACAGCAGAAGACCCTTCAAGCCTAATCTACTCAAGTACCTAAGCCCTCCAAGCTTCTTGCTCCAACGAGGTTATGCCGAACCTATTTCTTCTTTAGCTTCCCGGATTCCGCTACTATACCTTAGCATCAACCAATGTATATTGGTTCCTTCCAAACTGCTTTTCTTAACACCAAATGAACCTTCTCACAGACATGAGTGTGGTGAGATAAGGATTTGGTCAATGGCCTCTCAAGGATGTGACAATGGAGAGGAAGAGAGTAGAGGAATTTGTAGAGTCTCTAAGGTAAAGATTGGGGATGAGGCAATCTTGTTTTTCTCTAGGGTTTCTCTCACAAAAATTCTCTCTAGAAGCTCTCTTAAAATCGTGGGTATAAGGGTCTATATATAGTGGAGTGAGAAAGGAATACGAAGAGACAGATTTTGCCAAACAGGATAAATTGGCAGCTTGGTCTTGTGGCTTGTCCAAGTCGCGAGTTCAAGTCGCAGTGTAACGGTCTGGCTAGCCTGGGACTTTTGTCCTGTAGTGTGACAGCTGGCGCAACCCTTTAGCTTTCCTATGTGCATCTCATGTGCTTGCATTTGGTGGCTTGTAACCGCTAGCCACCCGCGAGTCTTAGCCGCGAAACTCTACTTCTTTGCACATACTTGAGCTTTTCTTCACATCTTCTCACACACTACCCTTACAATAATTCCACCAAAATACCGGGTTATTAAGTGCTAAATTACAAGCAAATTGGCATGGAATAAAGCCAACAAGATGGTTGACAAATTTCAACCTCATAATCTCCCCCTTTGGCTATTCCGTGACAAAATCCTAAAACAAACTCTAGACTAAACGCGTGAGTTGGGAATAGTTGAAAAACTCACTCACACCTAACTCTAAAATCTGTGAAGCTTTTGAACCATAAGAACAAGTATCTCCTGAAACACAACAACACAATAAGTTCATTGTATATAGAAACTTGTAATGCATATAGAGCAAGCACAATGCGATCATGCACAATGGAGTAAAGCAATAAACCATGGCAAGAACAAAACATGCAATCACTATAGCCAAGTGATCACAATGCTCATTCACACTTGGAATGAACATCTGGACATTTAAGTTGACAAACACAAGGTAAATCACTTGAATGACCAACACTCAACCAATGCACAATACAAGAAGTATGTGCATCTAGGAAAAATCCTACACAGGCACAAGAGTGACAATACTTCACAAAGAATGCATAGCATTAGGTTAGAAGTACTGATTTAACAAAGCACAAAGGCTGCATAAAGCATGGCACAAACCACAAAGGCCTACAAGAGTGCGTAAACCAAACCCTTAAAGCTTACATAAGCAACATGGGTACAAATCACATAAAAACAGAAACCAACTGATAACTGAATAAACATCAACAATATATAAACCAATACCAAAGAACCACAAACATCTAAGAGTTATGAGATAAAACCACACTTAAACCATAGTGTATCAACCCTATAACAACAGAAGATATCCAAGCATAATAACAAAACTATAAACAAAACAATGTATAATAATGAAACTCCCCCTTAAAATAAGCACTCCCCCTCAAGAGCTGCCCCAAAAATTCTCCCCATTTTTAACCGGAATGGCCAAAGGGTCACTACTCCTTGTTGGTGTAGATGCTGTCAAACTTTGCTGAAAGCACATCAAGCTAATCTTGCATTGCTGTCATCCTTTCAGTATGCTGATCTTGAACCTCTCTGAGTCCATCAAGTCTCTCAAGGATGATCTGAAATGCATCAGGAGGTGCAGCTGATGAAGTGGAAGTCCTGCTTCTCTTGGTTCTGCTTTTTGGTGTGGAAGTTTGTCCTACAGTCTCAGCTTCAGTTTCCATATGAACACCTTCTCCATGGACACCCTCTTCTCCATCACCTGGAAGACGACTTTGTATCCTTGTGATGGTAAATTTGTTTATTGCTGACAATAAAGTCATGTGACTGATATCTTGAGGAATTCTAACACCCTTTGCTCTGAAGATCCTCATGAGGAGGCTAGGAAAGACCAACTTGGGCCTAGCAGTGGTTCTAGTCTCTTTCATATTAGTGTCAAATATATGTGAGCTGATGTTAATGATGACTTTCTTCTTGAGCTCCATGAGGAATATAGCTCTGGAATTAGTAAGAGTGGTCATCTTTCTGATAGGATACAGATTGTACATCATAATGGTGGTCAAACACCTCATATCAGCAGGGAAGGCATTAGTGTTGAGACATCTTCCTTCTTTAACACCACCAATCCAAGCCTGGACAGTATCTAGGGACATCATCCTGTCTTTGTAATTGATGAACTCATACTCCTCTAAACCTTCAAGATCAAGTACATCATCAATGTCATGTGCGTCTAAGGTAAACTCATGTCCTCTAACCCAGCAGTTCATCTCTTCATCCCTTATGTTCACATTTGCATAGAAAATCCCTTATTAAGGGCTCATACACTAAAGGTAGGTCATCCAGTAGTTTATCCCAACCTCTTCCCTCAAAGCACCCTAGAATAAAAGTATCCTTCAGGTCATGTAAATCCACAAATCTTTCCTAGATAATGGTTCCCTTCATGAAGGAATCTTTGTATCTCTCAAAATGCTTGACAGACCTAAACAAGCTGTTGTCCATTTTCATCCTTTTATCAGCTTTCTTAGCAGGAGTCTTATTCTTTAAAGATGTGGAAGCCATCTGTAAACACTCAGAAGAGGCCACAACAGAAGCACAACACAATATGTGGAAATATACACAAATTAGTAACAAGTGACTAACAGATAGAGAACAGAGTGTCAAAATAACCCAAAGATCAAAAATAAAGTTCTAGTTTTCCAAGCAAGATTAGTCTGTATAGAAGTATATTTAAACAAGCCACAAACAACTAAACATGTGTAGTGTAAACCACATTCTGACACAAAGAGTATATGTCAATGAGACATAACTTAATGGATATGAACTGTGCAAGCAAAAATCAAAGTAGAGCCATACACATGATATTATAACACAGAATCACATCAATGTAAACCACATAGATAAAAATTTGCAAACCCAAAATCCTCATATAGAGAAACTCACAGAAAACCCAAATATCATATACCTAATAGAAATAGACAATCGCATATCAGAGCACATAGCAAAAACTATCTCATAGGAGCAAACTCATGAAACTAAAACTATTCAGCAACAGGAGTACACATGCCAAACAATCAAACCCACCATTTTTGAGCTAAACATGTTTGAACCCCTAAAACTCAAACCAGCAGAATAACTCATAGATTTAAAGAAATTAACACTAAAAACATAAAATCTGAAGTGAGAGACAGAAGACTCATACCTTTTTCTTGAAGATTTGAGAAGAAAGAATGAAGAAAGGAAGGATCTTCAAAAATGGGCACGACGAGTTTCAGAGAGAGAAATGGAGAAGACAATGAACAGACATAAAGTACGAGGGAAAAAACTGAAAAGTTTTTGAAAACAGACTTTAAAACGCAAAACACGCGTTTTTCACGACTGGAACAAGTCGCCAATAAGTCGCTAGGGTAAGCTGCGAAACACTGTGAAGTAAAGATTCCAAAAAAAATCTTCTAAGTGTTTTTTGCGACTGGTAGGTCTACTCGTGAGGGAGTCGCGAGCAGAGCCGCGAAAATCTCTGAGTAACCTCGCGATTGGACCCTCCATCCACGAACAAGTCGCCAAACATAGTCGCGAAAATTGCAAAAACCCAAATTTTGAAAATTTTTCTAAGTATGTTTTGCGCCTAGAACATTAACTCGCTAGTAAACCGCGAAAAATCTCTAAGTGGGCTCGTGACTAGGGCTTGCGACTTGGTTAACCCGCGACTTAGCCGCCAAAACAGGGCAACACTGTTTTTGAAATTTTTGACTATTTGTAAGAGACAAAATACTATGCCAAAAACAAACTAAAACACTCAAAAATCGTTTTGTGTTTGATTAACAAAGATTGAGTAAGTGAAAAGCACATTTAATCAAGTACAATCACATAAATGAATATGACATTCATTGAACATAGACTTGTGTGTTGTTTGTGGATATCAAAAATGAGATAGTCCTTGGTCTAATGTGAAGCTTCAATGATCAATTCAATCAAGGCATACACAACTAGCACTAGATAATGTGATCTATCTCAATTATAGAAACATGCATATATGACTTCCCATAAGCACTTAATAACAATTCTTTAAAACATTTCATTTGGCTCCATATACACAAATCATTTGCATGTTTGAGCAAAGAAAATCTCATTCTGAGACAGATGCCTGAAATTTTTGATATTTCAATTGATGAGATAGCCTTTGGCTTTTTGGGCATCAAACTTTTAATCTTAGTTGCTTTTCCTTTTTCCTAGTCGAATACTAGTATGTGCGACGGGCTTTTGCAACTCTATATCTCTTTTCATTTGGAGATTTACATTTAGAGAGTTCCTTTAAGCATAAAAATAAAAAGTGGAGAGATATATAGGCATGAGTCTATGCATGTCTCAAGATCAATAAAACCATTCACTAATCATTCATGACAAGGTTGAAGATCTATTTACAATAATCACATAGATTTCAGAATTTCTTCTATAATGATATGAGGGCATGAGAGACAAGCTAAGCTCAATAAATGCACAAAGCCATTAGTACAAAGGTACAAGGCAAAACATGCTTTGAGACAAAACACAACAAAGCCAATCAAACTTTTTGGATTTTCTACTTTTTATGTGTTTTTGAATTTTTGACACAAAAACAGTAAAAAGGTTGATCAAAAGCATAACCAAAAGTGTAAAAACATTTGAACCAAAGACAAAAACACACACAAAATAACAACCTAAAAGCTAGCAAGAAGCACACTACCAAGCATAATCACAAACATGGGAAGTATTGATGCATGAACATGTTGTAATACTTAAGCATGAGTACCCTTCGTCACCCACATGTCACGTGCGTTTGGGGTGATATCCTTGACGGATCGGGTACAAGAGTTGGGATTGTCAAACTTCGTGTGAAGCTTTCCAGGCAATTTGTGAAGGCACCGATTATGTTCATTACGTCCATCATTCCTAGATCACGGTTTTGACTTCTTGGTTGCTCAGCACCCTAAGACCTCATGTCATTTCTTCTTTCTCGTAACCGAGGTGCACTTGTATTGTTTTCTACTCTCAGCTTTTGTCAGTTTGGTCTGGTATGTCATTGCAATCCGCAATAGTGACAAACATACTCCGTTCTCGGACCCTGTTGTGATCTTGGAACTGATCTCCCTCTAGGTCCATATCTGGATTTTGATTGACTACGGGACTTATTTATCACCCTTTGATCAGCCACATTTTTCTTCTTCTCAGCCTTAATTTTCTCAAGACTGGACCTATCCACAGTCGTCTCCTTAGCCGTCACAAATTTCACTTCTTTGGTGACCTTGGCTGACGAGCTACTTCCTCCGGTGTATCCTAGATCAGACTTGTCTAAGGCATGTTTCTGAGATGAAATAACATCGTCCAGTTTCCTGGAGGAGACTCTATCTACCTTGGCATGAGCTTGCACTACCTCTTGCTCAAGGAACCTCACTTTTGTGTAAGCTTCTGATAGCTCACTATTAAGTTCTTCAATCTCACACTTTGCCTCTTTGTATCTTACCAGCAGACTTTTGTAGTCTTCCTCGGCTCTTTTCATCTTCTTCACAGCCACCTTTACTACTTTGGTATACTCACTTGATTTTTCAAGAAGCAAGGCGTAATTCTTTTGAAGACTAGATGCATCTTCTTCTTCTTCAACCTCTGATTCTTCAACAATTCCAATGGACTCCAAATTAGAATATTCGCCAAGTTTCTTCATAAGTGAGCCCAAATCATTTGATGACTCCCCATGTGCAATGGTCATGAATGCGGAGTAGTCTTCTTCTCCGTCATAACTCTCTTTAGAATTAGAACTCGAAGAGTCTATATCACTTAGCGTTGTAGCATACGCCTTGCCTTTCCCTCTCAAGAAATTTGGACACTTCTTCTTGAGATGCCCATGGCCATTGCATTTAAAACACACAATTTCTGAAGGAGATTGAAAATCCTTCCCTTTTTTCCTCGTAAGCTCTTTCCTATCACCTCTTGAAGATGAAAATTTTCCTTTGTTAAATGGTTTCCCACTGTTCTTCATCTTCAAAAATTTGCAGAAGTTTTTCGCAAGATATGTTACTTCCTTTTCCATTCCATCTTCTTCGAAAGGATCATCCATTCTTTCGGTGATGGTTTTAAGGGCAAGCGATTTACTCGTCTTGTGGGAAGGAAGTCCAAGCTCATATGTTTGAAGAGACCCAATCAGCTCCTGAATTTTGATCTCATCCAGGTCTTTACTCTCTTTTATGGTTGTGACTTTTGCTCTAAAGCTTTCAGGCAAGGAACTCAAGATTTTTCTCATCACCTTAGTATCTTTAATCTTCTCCCCAAGATTGAGTTTAGCAATTACAATTTCATTGAGCTTCCCATAGAATGAATCAAATGATTCATCATCCCCCATCTTAAGCTCTTCAAATTTGGTGGTGAGCATTTGAAGCTTTGTGTCCTTAACTTTCTTCGTACCCTTATATGTCGTCTCCAAAATCTCCCAAGTTTCCTTGGCTACCGTTATATGAGAAATCCTATGAAATTCATCAGGAGACACACCACAAAAAATAGCATTTAAAGCTTTACTACTAGCATTGGCTGCTGCAAGGGTTGCCTTATCCTAGGTGGATTTCTCAGCCTTCGGCCTGGTCCAACCTATTTCAACCACATCCCACACGGTGTCATCAATAGAGTAAAGGAATGCCCTCATTCTAACTTTTCAGAAGGCATAATTGTTACCATCAAAAACTGGTGAAACATTGAGAGATTGAGACCTATCCATCTCAACAAGGGGTCAAGGATCACACTCAGGTATTTAAACCACAACAAGTGTACCCGCTTTGATACCAATTGAAAGTTCAAAAAGTGTATAACACACCCTTGAACGTTTGGACCCCAAATTATAAAATATCAATTCAAACTTATAATCAAACAATTAATGTGCGAAACATGAACATAAGCCAATCACAGAATTGATAACTAATCTAAGCCAAATATAAACACATCTACAGCAGTAAATATAAGGCAAAGATAAAGGAAGGAAGATGCAAACACACGGACAACACGCGATGTGTTATCGAAGAGGAAACCGAATCCCTCGGCGTAAAACCTCTCTGTCGCCCTCCAAGCGATAAATAATCCACTAAAGAATACAGTTGGGATACATGAATAGCAAAAGACCCTCCAAGCCTAATCTACCTAAGTACCTAAGCCCTCCAAGCTTCTTGTTCCAATGAGGTTACGCCGAACCTATTTCTTCTTCAGCTTCCCGGATTCCGCTACTATACTATAGCATCAACCAATGTATATTGGTTCCTTCCAAACTGCTTCCCTTAGCACCAAATGAACCTTCTCACAGACGTGGGTGTGGTGAGATAAGGATTTGGTCAATGGCCTCTCAAGGATGTGACAATGGAGAGGAAGAGAGTAGAGGAATTTGTAGAGTCTCTAAGGTAAAGATTGGGGATGAGGCAATCTTGTTTTTCTCTAGGGTTTCTCTCACAAAAATTCTCTCTGGAAACTCTCTTAAAATCGTGGGTATAAGGGTCTATATATAGTGAGGTGAGAAAGGAATACGAAAAGACAGATTTTGCCAAACAGGGTAAATTGGCGGCTTGGTCTCGCGGCTTGTCCAAGTCGCGAGTTCAAGTCGCGGCGTAACGGCCTAGCCAGCTTGGGACTTTTGTCCTGTAGTGCGACAGCTGGCACGACCCTTCAGCTTCCCTGTGTGCATCTCACATGCCTACATTTGGTGGCTTGTAGCCGCTAGCCACCCGCGAGTCCTAACCGCGAAGCTTTGCTTTTTTGTACATGCTTGAGCTTTTCTTCACATCTTCTCACACACTACTTTTACAATAATTCCACCTAAATACAGGGTTATTAAGTGCTAAATTACAAGCAAATTAGCACGGAATAAAACCAACAAGATGGTTGATAAATTTCAACCTTACAATTAATAATTGGAGTATTCGAAAGAAGATGTTACTTGAATTCTAAGATGCATAGGTGATTGTGGAGAGAGGTTACAAGGAGTCACAAGATAAAATATCTTTGACTCCAAATCAATAGGAAGCCTTGCCAAAGGATTAGAAGAAAGATTAACAAGCTCCTACCTTATTCTATCAAGGTTTGGATGAAACCATGTTTGAGGAAGTTGCAATGCAACTTCATCCAAGAAAGTAGATTCTTAAAAACCCTCTAAGAAGTTGATAAGGTGAAGAAAGTTCACCTTCAAATATTAAGAGGTGGGTTGGAAAACTTACACATAAAAGAATCCGAATATGTTTTGGATTATTTTTCAAGGGTGTTGGCCATTATAAATCAATTAAAAAGATATGGTGAAAACTTGGATGATACTCATGTAGTAGGAAAAAAAAAAAAAATCCTCTAGTCATTAAATTTCAAGTTTGACTATATTGTTGTGGCAATTGAGAAATCAAAATACTTGGAGTCAATGACTATTGACTAGCTCATGGGATCTTTACAAGCCCATAAAAAATGCTCAACAAAAGGAAGCATTACTAGATAATCAATCACCGTTAAACTTGTCTTATTCTATCTTACCCCTTAACTTATCAATTAAAAATAATATGTTGACAAAACTTGATTACAAAAATATAAAAAGTGATTTGCAACTAAAAAAAATAGAAGTAATGAATTCTAAATAAAAATTTATAATATAAAAATTTAAATAAATATTATTTAATTAATATTCAAATATAAGAGAATTTTTTACTCAAAATTATCACTTTAGGCCTCAAATCTTATCGACTGACCCTGGCCTTTGAGGAGGTAAGGATGCACTTGCAACATAAACGTAGCTGAGTAAATCAGAACTATAAAAACATTTTCTACACTCCGTACTCACCGTGTATAAAATGTAGGCACCAATTTCCACATTTTTTAAGAATGTCTTCAAACCTAAAGGCACGTTGAACATGCAAATAATAACAAAAGTTGAAAAGGTAAAACATGTTAACACAAGCTAGAAAATTGGAGTCACTTGCCATTTATACGCTATAGGTATACAAGTCATAACAAATTCAAAGAAAATTTGACTCAGCCCCCCCTTAGTGACTCCATCAAACACCCTAAGGACTACGACAAATAAGATAAAATTAAAATGAAACACTTTCAATTCATGGATTCAAAAGGTGTATCACCACTAAAAACAATTACTCCATAAGAGTAAGGAAAAATGAGTGATTTAGAACTACACATAACATAGCACCAAACTTATCAATCACCTCATTGACTTATTTACAACGTTCAAACAAAATAAATAACCCTCTCATAATTAAACCACACTACCATTAAGTTTTCCATCAAAAGCTTTTTAAGAATGTGAAAGATCACTAACTGACAACATCTAGAGACTCATAATCTCAAATTGCAAGCCCAACATGCTAATATTAAAAAAAAAAAAAAAAAAGTTTAAGTATGAGGGTAAAGCCTAGCCTCCTCCATACACTCTGAATCCCCCAACATAGCCTGCAATGCCTCAGGTAAAAGGCAAGATTCAAAACCCATGCCTCCGTCTACACCAGGAAACATTGTTAACTCCCCATCCTAGTGTATATTTAGGAAGCATTCGACGTTGGATAAAATTTTGGTCCGTTCTCACAAAGAAATATGAATTGTTGTCATTTACAACTTCAGAGTACATACATCAAAGAAGCCTTATTAGAATTTAAAGGAGTTTTGTATTCTTGAGTTTTCTAATTGTACAATAATGTTTTACGCTGTAGATTATCAAAAAAAAAAAAAAAAAGTTTTTATGCTGTAACTAATTTTTTCTTGCCTGTTCATTTTTCTTCCAAGTTTTGCGCCTCTTAATTTGTTTGTCTTAAAATACACTAAGAAACTCACACTAAATGCCATTTACAACTTCAGAGTACAGACAGCTTCGATGTTTACATGAATGTTAGAAAATGGAGAAATGCTATGTCTACAACATTTTTACAACAAATTCTAAGTGGCAGGTTGTTACTGGTTATTATTGTTGGGGCAAAAAAGTAATCTTACTATTAGTTTCAAATTTGAACCAGTAATAACTAACTACCTATGATTTGTTGTAAAAATGTTGTAAAATTGTTGTAAACGTTGCATCTCTCTCTAGAAAATGAGTGGAAAGGATTTAAAGAATTAGAAATTTGAAGTCGTAAAGAGTGGTAAGGATTGTCACACTCACATGTTAAAGGAAAGTTTATCTACTTCACGCGTAAGCAGCATCTAATGCATTTGCAAAACATTATACCCCTGTAACCCTGTTGATGTTGTATTATAGCTCAATGTGTGAAGGTTATGCTTGAACATGTATAAAAAATAGATCTGCTGAAACTGAAAGGAAAGACAACTTGCGAAAAAATAACACCTTTCCCCAAGATCACACGAGTTTGAGCTGTTTGATTGCCATCAGTTTCTATCTTGGAAGTGATTTTTTTTCAGGTGCTAACGATACGTTCCTATTTTGCTCAATGTTTTAGCTTCAAGTTGTGATGTTTTGGTTGCATACGAGACCGGCCGGTGCAACATAATTTGGGGCCTAAGGATAAAAATTTATATAGGACATTTTATATGTAAACATTAATTAAATAAAATTATATAATACTAATTAAATTAAGACTATTTTTATTTTTTGAGAAATAAACATACACACAAGGGAAAGAAAAATAAGTTTTAAAGCAAAGACACACCATAACTCTACTTAAAAGCTATGGTAACCTTTAAGAGAGGGTAGAGTAAGTTATACTACACACAATACATTCTCTTAAGCAACATGGGACAATTACTCATTCTTTTTTTCTTAAGCAATGTGTGCCTTTGTGTTAGAATACTTTTCCCTCTTCCTTATGCGTGTGTGTGTTTGTTTCTAAAAAAAAAGAATGAGTAATTGTTCCACATTACTTAAGAGAGTGTATTGTGTGTAGTATAACTTGCCTCACTCTCCCTTAAAAATTATCATGGCTTTTGAGTGGAGTTGTGGTGTGATTTTGAGTTAGAATTAAATTAAGACTAATTTGATGTAAATACAGAAACTAATGAATAATACTAACTAAACTAAGGTTAATTTCATATAGAATATTGAATATTATAGTTGAACAATAAATTTAAACAAAAAGTACTAAAAATATATATTATTTAAAAAAAGAAAGAAAAATAAACTTACTTTAAGTTAGATATATGACTATGCATAGTTAAGTAAAGTTATAATCTAAATTTTTATTTTATATCTTCTTTTTAAGATGAAGAAATAGATAAATATTATTTACTGTGTGGCTTTGCAGTAGGAGATTAGTTTAAAAAAAATTAAAGTCACAAACTATTAGTGGAGATTAGTCATCATTGATCTATCACATTTGTAGCCTTTTTTTTTTTTTTGGAAACATTTTAGGATTTCAAATGGGTTAAATTTCTATTGGTCTTCTATTTTGGAATTCTTCTTAGAAATGAAAAGGAAAAATACTAAAGATATTACAAAATATTCACAATCTAATGTGATAAAAATTGTAATTGATGAATTTCAACAACCAAATTTATAAGTGTTTGAATTACTTTTTTATGTGATTAGTGACATGTCAATTTGTAAGTTTATAATAAAATTTGTAATATTTTTAGTATCACTCATAAAAAAAGTGCTCAATTATTTTAAAAATGTTATAATTTTATAAAATTTTGGGTCTTTTACAAAAGAGGATGAGTTCTTTTTTTACTAAGATTTTGTTGTTGTTGTTGTGGGGCCTTAGGTCTAGGCCTAAGTAGCCTTGGGCCGGCCCTATTTAAGAGATGATGTTCTTCTTTCAAGCAAGCAAAGTAGCAAACTGTTCCTTTAAACATGCATCCTATGTGCAACCGTCAATGCCCTATATACTTTCTCGTATAATATCTATTTGAGATGTTATATTGTGGTCACCTGTGTAAGGTTGAATTTATTCAACCATGTATTGGTTTTATTCCGTGCCAAATTTGCTTGTAATTTAGCAATTAAATACCATGTATTTAGGTGGGAATCATGTAAGGGTTGTGTGTGAAAGAGTGTGAAGAATTCAAGTTTGTATACAATTAAGAGCATTCTCGCAAGTGACTTGTGACTAATGACTCACCAAAGTGACACATGTGTGAAGCATGCAAGAAGTTTAAGGGTCATGACAGTTGGAGTACTATAAGACAAAAATGACAGTCTAGCCAGTCAGTTATTTCGCAACTGAAACTCACAACTTGTTCTAGTCACGAGTGAGTCACTAGAACCTCCTGTTTTGCAGAAAAATGACTTTTCACATTTTTCACATATCCTACTATAAATACCCTTATACCCACGAAATGTAGAGAGATTTCAAAGAAAATTTTGAGAGAAAAACCCCAAAGAACAACAAGATTGATTCATCCAAAATTTTATACATTTGACTCTTCAAATTTTTCTACTCTCACCCTCTCCATTGACATAACTTTGAGGAGAGTTTTAGCTAAATCCTTACCGCACCATATTCGTATAAGTGAGAAGGTTATTTGGTACTTGGGAAGTAGTTCAGAGAGGACCAATTCATTTAGTTGATGCAATGGGCTTATTATGGAATCCGGTAAGCTAGAGAAGACAATGTTAGACTTAACCTTGTTGAAGCAAGAAGTTTGGAGGGCTTAGATGCATCGGGTAGATTAGGCTTGGAGGGTTTTTTGCTATTCATGTATCCTAATTGATTTTCTAGTAGATCATTTCATCTCTTGGAGGTCGGCATAGAAGTTTTTCACTGAGTTCTTTGGTTTCCTCTTCAATAACACGTGCCAGTGTTATCTTGTGTTTGTATCTCTATAACCCTTACTTTTTACTTTTAATTACTACTGTGTTGTGATTAAATTATGGCTTAGAGTAGTTTAATGTTTGGGCATAGCTTATATTTATCATTCCACGCATACATTGTTTGAATATAAGCTTGTGTTGGTATTTTTGAAATTGGGGGTCTAAACATTCACTAGTGTTTTACACACCAAGTGAACTTTCAACCTGTTATACCAAATTATGTCAAATAAATAAATAAAACTTTCTTGCCAAGAGTTTTGTACTTTAACAACATTATTTTGCCCGTTATGACTAACTTGGATTCAAACCCAGATTTGAAACTTGGAACTTTCTTTGTAATGTGTGAGTTTTGCTGAGTTAGCAGATTGTTAAACTCATAGCTCATGTTGTTGCCAAATTTGTTGCTTCTTTTGAAGTTATTTTCTATTGTAATTACCTGCTCTTATCTTGGATGCTTGCAGGTTAGATTACATACTACCTTTTATTGTTAATAAAAGTTTCAGTTTATCAAAACATTCATGAGCCCAAATTCTCCTCACCCACCTGTAAATAAATAAATATATATATATATATATATATATGTATATATAATAAATCTTTTTGAATAAAGAAAATGGGTAAATAATAAAAAAAAAAAAAAAAAAAAAAAAAAAAAAAAAAAAAAAAAAAAAAAAAAAAAAAAAAAGATTCACAAGAAAGTTTAATTATGAGGGTAAAGCCTAGCCTCCTCCATACACTTTGAATCCCCCAACATAGCCTGCAATGCCTCAGGTAAAACCATGTATTGGTTTTATTCCGTGCCAAATTTACTTGTAATTTAGCAATTAGATACCATGTATTTAGGTGGGAATCATGTAAGGGTTGTGTGTGAGAGAGTGTGAAGAATTCAAGTGTGTGTACAATCAAGAGCATTCTTGCAAGTGACTTGCGACTAATGACTCACCAAAGTGACACATGTGTGAAGCATGCAAGAAGTTTAAGGGTCATGACAATTGGAGCATTACAAGACAAAAATGACAGTCTAGCCAGTCAGTTATTTCACAACTGAAACTCACAACTTGTTCTAGTCACAAGTGAGTCACTAGAACCCCCTGTTTTGCAGAAAAATGACTTTTCACATTTCTCACATATCCTACTATAAATACCCTTATACCCACGAAATGTAGAGAGATTTCAAAGAAAATTTTAAGAGAAAAACCCCAGAGAACAACAAGATTGATTCATCCAAAATTTTATACATTTGACTCTTCAAAATTTTCTACTCTCACCCTCTCCATTGACATAACTTTGAGGGGAGTTTTAGCTAAATCCTTACCGCACCATATTCGTATAAGTGAGAAGGTTATTTGGTACTTGGGAAGTAGTTCAGAGAGGACCAATTCATTTAGTTGATGCAATGGGCTTATTATGGAATCCGGTAAGCTAGAGAAGACAATGTTAGACTTAACCCTGTTGAAGCAAGAAGTTTGGAGGGCTTAGGTGCATCGGGTAGATTAGGCTTGGAGGGTTTATTACTATTCATGTATCCTAATTGATTTTCTAGTGGATCATTTCATCTCTTGGAGGGCAGCATAGAGGTTTTTCGCTGAGTTCTTTGGTTTCCTCTTCAATAACACGTGCCAGTGTTATCTTGTGTTTGTATCTCTTTAACCCTTACTTTTTACTTTTAATTACTACTGTGTTGCGATTAAATTATGGCTTAGAGTAGTTTAATGTTTGGGCATAGCTTATATTTATCATTCCACGCATACATTGTTTGAATATAAGCTTGTGTTGGTATTTTTGAAATTGGGGGTCTAAACATTCACTAGTGTTTTGCACACCAAGTGAACTTTCAACCTGTTATACCAAATTATGTCAAATAAATAAATGAAACTTTCTTACCAAGAGTTTTGTAATTTAACAACATTATTTTGCCCGTTATGACTAACTTGGATTCAAACCCAGATTTGAAACTTGGAACTTTCTTTGTAATGTGTGAATTTTGCTGAGTTAGGAGATTGTTAAACTCATAGCTCATGTTGTTGCCAAATTTGTTGCTTCTTTTGAAGTTATTTTCTATTGTTAATTACCTGCTCCTATCTTGGACGCTTGCAGGTTAGATTACATACTACCTTTTATTGTTAATAAAAGTTTCAGTTTATCAAAACATTCATGAGCCCAAATTCTCCTCACCCACCTGTAAATAAATAAATAAATAAATAAATATATATATATAATAAATCTTTTTGAATAAAGAAAATGGGTAAATGATTTAGGGTAAGGCATGGACTAGTATCCAGATGCACTAAACCTTCTAAAATGATGGCATATGTTCACTTTTGTTAGACACATATCATTATTGTGATGATTCAGTTCAATTGGACATTGGACCCCAGCAAAGTCCATGATTTTATAGATAATCCCCCGGGTGCAGATATTCTGATAGCTAATAGTGGGTCTTAAAGTGTCCAGTTGCAATTCAACTTTTATCAATTCCCTAGGTGCAGATATTCTGATAGCTAGTCTGTGACAATATGTTCTAAAGCCTCTTGGTGGGCCTTTGTTGGCAAAGCACAAAGTAAGCCGAATTGTCATATATGCACACATATCATTATTGTGAGGATCCAGTTCAACTGGACATTGGACCCCAGCAAAGTCCATGATTTTATAGATAATCCCCCGGGTGCAGATATTCTGTTAGCTAGGAGTGGGTCTTAAAGTGTCCAGTTGCAATTCAACTTTTATCAATTCCCCAGGTGCACATATTCTGATAGCTAGTCTGTGACAATATGTGCTAAAGCCTCTTGGTGGGCCTTTGTCGGCAAAGCACAAAGTAAGCCGAATTGTCATATATAGACAGATCACAGCCATGAACTATGTTTGGAGATGAATTTAAGACCCACTCCTAGCACACCCATTAACCACCTATTTAGAGATGAATTAGTTGCTTGCACGCAAGTGTTATGGGCCTTATAGCTAATCAGCATATATAGACATTAGGGAATGGGGAGGGTGAGATTGATTGAGTCACTGACTCATTACTATTATGATGATTGTGTAGGGAAATCAACCCGAAATTTTCAAAATGTGAGAAACAAAAATAGAGAAAAACACATGTTAAGAGAAAATAATCATACGTACAAGACAGTATTTACGTGATTCGGCAATTTGCTTACGTCCAGGGAGTTGTAAGGATTTTACTATTATTAGGGAAAAATACAAAGTGCGGCTATAATGTTTCTCTCCTAAAAAACAACAAGAAGACCGAAACCCTAATCACCAAAAACGGTTTTTATATCCTGCGCTCTGGCTTGGGCTTTCGCTTCATGGACTAAGCTTTAGAAAATCTCCTATTAAAAACCATGCAACATTATTTCGGGTTAGGTCGGATCGTCAACCGGATCAAACACAACTAAACTTCACAAAGTCCAATAGATCGTACATTGCACATTTTATGTGTCTTGTAATCAACTAAAAGTGTTATGGTTGATTAATGATTTTAATATGCTCACTGTATGTTTAATGTATCCAAAAGAAAATGGCAAAAAATACCAATTTTTTTTCAGGCAACCTGCTTTTTTGTTGAGTTTGTAGTACAACTGTACACTTTTGTTGGAGACTTGGAGTTACTTTTCCTAGCTTCTATCGTATGGATCGGTTATCCACGTGAAATTAATAGCATTATCGCATAACTTTCTCTTCCCCTTTGTTCCCAACCACAAAAACAAAGTGATAAGTCGTAGACATGGCAAATGGGCGACTTGGGTTGATCAGGTCAATTGGATTGCAGATCGGGTCAGGTTAATCTGTATTTTTTACATAATTTTTATTTTATTATATATATATATATATATATAAAGAAAACATGTACCTGCTATTTGAAAAGTCACGCAACAAATTACTTGATGTAAAATGCATTACTTTGAATTCCTCACTTATATCAACAATGAGCTCAGCTAAACAAATTAATACTTGTTTAATAATTTTAAAACCATACAAATCCCAGCATTACTAACCAAAATAAAATAATACAAAAGATAAGTAAAACAAATCCACAAGTTTCATTTCTACAAAATATCAATATCCTAAAATATAAAACAAAATTACAAATGCATTATTGGATAACTAATTTGACAAAGAATAAAAGCATATAAGAAATTTATAATCTTGAAAACTAATTTTATATTCTATTATTAATTGTGATTGCCATTCTCTTTCAATCTGAGAATATACATTAAAGTTTGATTCTTTAATTATTTATGCATGATTTCTTTTATGAATATTATATTAATGTTAAACAATATACACTCTAGAAAATATCATAATTTATTTTGAAAAGTCGTTTATTTTAGACATGAATTGTTAAAAAATAGGCCTAAGCATTCATAATTTATGCTAATTTCATTAAAACTTTGGCTTTAGTTTTTTCACACTTATGAATGTTTCTCATACATGTAAATATATGTTTTTAATTCTACTGTAACCAGATTATCTTAGCATGTACTTTGTTATTTGATATCTAAAAATCTTTACTCATTACAGAATGCTTCAACTATTCATCTTTCAATTCATTTGCATACAATTATGTAAATGTCCCAATTGTTTTCTTAAAGCTCACAACAAACAATCAACCAACATTGTTTTATTTTTTTTTTACAATTGTTTTTTTTAAATGGTTCGGGTTGCGAATTGGGTCATGTTGACTCGTCAAAATCGGGTCTGGTCATTATGGGTCAACCTATTTTTGCTTCGAGTCAAAAAATCAGGTTCGAGTTGGATCTGGAAATCCTGACCCGTTTTATACGGTGAAGAACAGTTCAAGTTATCCTTTCCCGATTGCTTTTAAAAACAAAAATAAATAAATAAATAAATAAAAATCAGATGCCTCTTAGCTTTAAACCTTGAAGACTTCAGACTCTGGTCCCCGCAGCATGGACAAGCCTAAAAAATAGTCTCAGTGGACACCCTTTTGTCTGCTGAGTCATTTGATAAATATGATGTTATCGTGTCAGAGTTGAGTTGATATAAAGATCAAAGCTTACCATCTCAGCCAAAAAAAAGGCTTACCATCTACTTTTTCTTTCGGCCATGAACTAGCTCCCACTTTCAAACTATTATAGCACATCCGCCATTTATACGTGACTTTGTAATAAAGTATATATATTAGCAATTTAGTTTTTGCATTACTTCAATATATTATATGTAGGTTTATTTCTTATTTTATCTTGGACTCTTTTGGTAAAAGTAGGGCTGTTTATATTCTATATTCACGTATGTGGTTATGAGATGATAAGAAATTTAATTAACAATCAAGTTACTTTTCCTTGAAGTAGATAATAGGAGGTTCAACGTGTTAGTTTTTTTAAAAAAAAGTATTGACAGTCAAATTCTACGAACTCTACCACATAGATTTAACCTAAAAACTCTACTCGAATATTTAGTTCTTTCTCTTCTAACCTCGATCATGCATATTATAGAGAACTAGGCATCCATGAGAGAGAACTGGCTGTTTAGAGGCACGCCCAATTTACACTAATATTTTTACTTTTGGTAAAGTAGTTTATTATGAATAGTAGATAAAATTATATGGGGATCCATATTAAAAAATCCACCACTGAACACGATCAACCACATAAATAAAAGTAAAAAAGTTGATGAAAATTCGATATACCAAACATAAACTTCACTGTGAAATTGCAATGCCAAAACTTCTTGATTATTTAACAGGAACAAATATACGTTGCAGGCTCGTAATCCCAAAGAGAATAGGTCTTGCCGTTGAGTTGCGTAGTAAAATCTTATTGGTCACTTTGAGATAATTTTCTTTAAAAAATAAGCCAATTACAAGGATTTGTGTTAAAGTGCTAGTCAAAAAGAATCCTTGTCGGCCAACCCACAATTTTAACAATGCACGAGGATTCCAAAAAAATTGGCATAAAAGTATAAAACCCCACAAGCTTTAGACTTTATCAACATGCTTCGTTGTCTGCCGTCAGCTTGTCCTTCTATTTGATGTGAAATCAAAACAAAGGGCTTTGCGCAGCTTGACTTCTCTTCATTATCAAATCCTTCTTGCGGCATGGAAGGGTGATCTGCTTCCCGAGCACTACCAAAAAATAAAAAATAAAAAAAATAAGTGCATCACAAGCTAACTCAATTTGCCGTCACTCAAGAAAGATGTGGATTTTTAACGTGTAATCGATTATGGACCTTAGGCTCACTTTATTTACTTGGATATCACACAAGACCGGTTAAATGGTTGAGCAAGAGATGCGGCCGTCTAAGGCCCCAAGTAAGGAAAAAAAAGGCCCTCAAATTTTAATCAATAGAATATATTATTTATAATCAATAAATAAAATTATATTTTTTACCAGACGAAAAAAAAAAAAAAAAGAGTGAAAAATACAATATTCATAATATTTTTTATAACACTTTTACAAACTAATGCTAACTAGTAGGCTGTTACAACTTGTTATTGATGGCCAAAAAATATTATAGTGATATTTTCAAATAGAAAACAAAAAACAACTTAAAACTTAGGATTTGTTGTAAAAAATATTGTGAATGTTGCACTTCTAAAAAAAAATAAGGATAATAATAAGAGTTGAGTTAGCAAACTTTTACTAGTTCTCATCTAAGTTTACCACTAATACCACTCTTTTACTTACCACTATCAATTTGCTACATTAATAAATATGAAAAATTTTGTCAAATTTTTTCTATCTAGAAAATTTCTAAAAAAAAATAATAATAATTCTACGTAATTCATGTTAATTAGTAGTAATTTTTCATCTAAAATAAGATAATCAATTTTTGCCTTAGGCTCCAAATGCATTAAGCTGCTCCTTCCTATATAAAGATATTCATGTATATTTTATTACTTAAAAAATACAATACACTAATTCAGTATTTCTAACATGGTATCAGTTCCACTTTATTTAAAAGCAATCTTTGTCTTCTTCAGTGTTTCTTTGCTACGTTCATCTCTTTGGCTTCCTACTACTGTTGTCAAAAGTCTTTGGTATAGTCATGCCACCGTTAAAATTCGTATTAACATTGCAAGATCATTGCCTTCTTCAAACTACCGTTACAGAGTCAAACTTCATTTAAGGTATTTTCTCAACCTTATCAAATTTTAAGCTTTCATCAAACTTCCATCGTAAGTTTGAGAGGGGATGTTAGAGATATATTAGCTCCTTAGTATAGGTCCAAGTCTAATTCTACTTTGTATGCAAGTCAAGTTTCCTACTTGTACTAGAAGTCTATTAGTTTAGGATTTAGTCTACTATATATGCCCATGTTATGATTAATTATAACCCAGTTTTGTACTACATTCTTATTTAATAAAGACATAGCCTTTAAGGGTTTCTTCCGTGAACATAGGTTGTAATGTTGAACTACATAACTCTCGTGTTTTTGTGTTCCTATTTTATGCTACCATTTTTCACATCTATTCAAGTATATTTAATATGAAATATATTATAGCTAATATTTGACAATAAATATGAGCTCTCTTGTAATGTTTTATCAACTTATAGTGAATGCAAGATGTATGTATTAATTTGGTCTCTGGTGGTGTGGATGTAGGTTTTAGTTATCAAGCCACGTTAATTGTGTCTGTTCTTTCTTTCTCACATTTTCTTTCTATCACGTACTATTTCAAATTTTGACACCTATACTTTCAAAGAATGGAGTTGCAACTCTATTAATGACCATTTCATATAAATTTTTTATTTTTTATAATCATTTCATATATAATCTTTTTAATTAATGATTGTTGGTTGATATAATTTTTTTTTTTTTTTTTTTTGATGATTGTTGGTTGATATAATGCTCCCACTAAGAACAAAACAATGTATTTCTTGGTGAAACTAATAGAATCTTTACATTTACGACATAATAGAATGCAGTGGATTCTGCTACTTTGAGTCACAAGACAGTATAAATTCTCATGATTAATGATGGACTCAAGTGACAAAAATATTATTTAAAAATTATCATGTTAATATAAGGTGAAAAATATTTAGATTATGCTAAAAATAATATTATTCACAATCCATTAGTTATTGATTTTTACAGGTTTCTGTTAGGTTCTAAAGATTTAGGATTTTATATATTTAGAACTCTAATGTGTAATGTTGGCAAACCATGATCAAAACAATATGTTTAGTCTTGTTTAAGCTTGCTCAAAGTATGTTTATTTGTAAAACTGGAATCAAGTGATTGCAGATTTATTGGACTAAATCTGTAAGGCTCGATCGATCGAAAATTAGACTCGATCGATCGAACTACGTACAGATTTATTTTTCTGCAGAGTTCCAGTTCAGCCCAAATTCTATTTAAACGTCTTGGGGTTCAAGTAAAACACTCCTATATATAAGGAAAATCCTAGAATATTTTTAGGACTTTTTAGAGAGTGATTAGAGTGCCTCTTGTGCCTCCTTTTATTTTTAGGGTTTTGTACTTAAACCTCTCTAAGTCTTTGTTGCTCATATTGCTGTTTTGTGTAAATCTCTTGTGAGATCTTTGAGGAGCTTTCCTTTACACAAAACTTAGGGTTTTCAAGGTGGAGATATTATCAAAACCTTGATGATCATTCAGTTGCAAATTCAAGAACTTAAAGATTAATCAAGCGGGGGTGCTTGTACTTGATTAAAGAATTCAAGAAAGAAGGAGTCCGTGGATTCGGAGTTTGCACGTGGTCGTGTCAGTAAGTTCTACTGGTGGGTAGCATTAGGAAGTCAAGCGGGGAGCTTGTAGTCCTTCTGTATGAACTTCGATTCTTTCATAGTGGATTCAGGTTTGCCTTGAGGATCGGTGGGTCAAATCCTCCCCAGGTTTTTACCGTGTGGTTTCCTGGGTGATCATATCATTGTGTCTTTTATTATTCCGCTGCTTTATTATTTTGATATGATTATTTGATTGCTTTAACCTAGAATTGCATGATTTAACTAAGTAACAACTTGGCTAATTAATCTAGGCTAACCAATCTGGTTGTTTAAGGGGTCTAAAACCGTTCAAGTGGTATCAGAGCGGGTAGCTCTTCTATTTTAGATCTTTTGATCTAAGAGCTGATCCTTGACCCCTGTTATCATGGATAATTTGTAGTGTCTTTCTGCTCATGCTTCTGCTGATTTTATTGATGCCTGTGATGGTTTGAATAAAAAGGACACTATTGTTTCTATTGATTTTTTTGATGCTTTTAAAACTCTTCGTAAGGAATTATCTAAATCTTTGAAAATTGCTAAGAAATTTAAAGAAGAGTTAAAATTGGCTAATCTTGAAAAAGAGGAATTGATTGTTAGATTAGATGAGTCTAATAAAAAGAAATGAATTTTTGAGAAATCAAATTTCCTCTCAAGATGAGAAGATGAAAAGCTTGGAACAAAAGTTAGTTGAGTCTCAAACTGAACTTGAAAATTTGACTAGTACCAAGCCTGTTGTTGATAACAGAAGTGTTTCTGTTTCTCTTAAGCCTAAGACTGAGAAAGTTTATATCTCTCATTTTAAGAGGAATAATAAAGAAAAGGCTTATTTTGCTAGGTTAGACAAAGGTAAAAGTTCTGATGTAGACGCTGAAGTTTCTACACCTAAGTCTAAACCTACTGTTAGAGAGCATAATAAATTTGTTTTCGTGCCTACTTGTTACATTTGTGGTGTTGTTGGTCATATTAGACAAAATTGTTTTTTGTTGAGGCAAAAACCTAAATCTGAGACTAGACTTGTTGTTAGGAATACTGATGTTCCTAAATTTGTTCCTGTTTGTTACTTTTGTGGTGTCTCTAGTCACATTCGTCTTAATTGTCATAAATTGAAATTTAAGCATTTTGTATGTCAATCTAGGATATGTGATGATATTTCTCCTGCCATAAGTCCATATAAATTGTTCCATATTCTTTTGAAAAATTTGAGCTTGTTGACTTGTGAAAGGAATTTGCAGGATTTTAGTCTCTCTCAGAAGATTGGTGTAATCCCTCAAATATACTCTACTTCTCATGGATTTTCACCTACAAAGCCGAATACTCGTGCTAAATGGGTGAGAAAAGATTTTCCAAGGTGAATGTTGCTAACTTGTCCCTGATTTAATTCTTTCAATTATTTGTGGACATGTTTTGTTTTTGTTTTTGGTTGTGTTGTTTTTTAGGTTGTTTTTATTTAAAAAAAAAAATATCCAAAAACATTGAAAATTTTCAAAAAGACAAAAATATTTTATTTTGTGTCTTGTTTTATTGTTCTTGAGGATTACATGGGTTATGATATCTCTCTCTTGATTTAGAACATGCTTGACATTGTGAAGAAACTTGAATAGTTTGTGCTAAGCTATTTCTGATTTTGTGTGAGTATGTACTAGTTTGTACATGTACTCATGGGTTAATTAAGAAATTGATATTTCTTGTTTGTGTACCCTCTATAGCTTAGTTAAACATTGTCATGCATTGCATTTGCATTGTTCATTTAGCATAAATATGCTTTTTTGTTGGTCATAAATTTTCTTTTAGAACCAAAAGGATTTTTGTTTTTGTATTTCACATCTTGGATTTATAATCAAGGATTGGCCATTATCTTTAATAACAAGTTTATGTACCTTGTTTAGCTGATGAGTTTATTTATTGCACTTGACTAGTTGAATTTGTAGTGCATGTTGTGTGGGAAAGATGTTTATGGTGTTTATCATTTGTCTTGATCTTGAAGTACATGTTATTTGACTGTCGGACTTGATCCTTTTGAGAAAGGCATAAATAACCATCTCACCACTGTTCACTAGCCAATCATGAACACCTTAGTGCATATCATAAGATTCTATGCTCGAGAAAGTGTAGCACATGCACAAAAAGAATATAAGGTGATGCCTCAACTTAATTGCTTAATGCTTAAAATTGGTGTATACTATTAGGCTTGATGCCATCTCACATAAATAAAATTGGTGTGTATTATTAGGCTTGATGCCATCTCACATAATAATGAGGCAAAAATACAAGAAACTTACATGATTGCAAGCTTTTGTTCTAGGAGATGTGGGAGTTATAGGATGTAACTCTTTAGGTGATAGTCTCTTTTAAATTCTATGTGATGAATTGTGTAGACTTTGTGATTAATTGCTATTCATATATTACCTCATATGTATCTCAAGCTTTTGCTAGTTGCACACACTACACAAGTTACTCTTTGTTAAACTTGGTACATTTTATTGTGTGTGATTTTGTTGTGGCCATCCAAGATTAAAAGTTCCTTGACTTTAATGCAAAATGTGTATAATGTTTGCACTTTGAGGACAAATTGATTGAAAATCTTGATTTTGGAAGATCTGGGTTAAATTCAAGTGTTTTTGAAAAACTTTTCGTCTCATACTCATGCATTTTTTATAAAACAATGTGCTTGGGGGAGTTTCTGCATTAAAATGCTCTGTTTTTCAAAAATCTAATTTTTCCAGATTTTCGATCGATCGAACTTGTTTTTCGATCAATCGAAATTGCGATTAAAATTTTAGGTTTGAGTTTGCCTGACTCGATTGATGTTCGATCGATACTCGATTGATGTTCGATCGATACTCGATCGATCGAAATTGAAATATTTTCAGTTTCTATGTTTTTGACCAAAACTTTTTCATGCATCATTTGTGTTTAGGATTCACATGCATTGCATTGTTTTTGTATCCATCTTGTAGTTTTGCAGTCATATCTCTCATTGTTTTCACACATAGCATGCATACACTTTGCTAAATTGGGTACTCAACTTGATTTAAAAATTGATTGATTACTTTTTGAGTTTTGTACATTCTAGTATATGCTTTTTCTTATGTGTGAACTGTAGAAAATGTTTTTCTTAAGAGATATGATAGATAATCAATGTGCAAATATTTTCTCTACTCATGCAACTGTTTATGGGTCACATAGTGCCATGTTTGCCTTTTATTGAAAGAGAAAATATTTTTTCTTCATGTGTATCCTCACCTTAGTTTTTAACTTTGGTCCTGCTGGTGAGAATGTATCTGATCCTGTTGGTGATGCTGCTGCTGCTGCTGTTTTTCCCCCATCTCCTTTATTTTTTCCCAAAACTGTTTTTCCCAAGACTTGTTTTGTTTTTCCTATTTTTGATAGGGGGAGAAAAGTTTTTTTTTAACTTGTGTTGTTCATAGGAGGAGCTGTCTCTATTTTCTATAGAGTTGAATTGTTTTGTATCTCTTTCTTTCTCTATTTTCTCTTATCCTTTATTGCGTATGTTGACTGTTTACTCTTCGTATGAGTTGTCTTTGTCAATACGTGACAAAAAGGGGGAGAAATAGTTGATATGTGGGAATATGTGTGGAAAATACAAGAATGTTATGTTTAGGGGGAGTTAACATTGTTTTTGATGTATATAATTTAGGGGGAGAGTTAGTTTGCATATTTGTTGATTTACTGGTTTTCTCTCACACATGCGTTTATGCGTTTGTTTAGTGTTTCAGGAAACATACAGGTTGATTCAATTGAGCTGCTGTCTACACTTGCAACTGATGGATAGTAGTTAAGATTGGATTTGTTGTTATGAACATTATTTTTGTAATAGACTTTTACTTTGTAAACTTTGAGCTTTTAGTTTGTGTTTTGTCACGGATTGCCAAAGGGAGAGTTTGTTAAGTTCTAAAGATTTAGGATTTTATGTATTTAGAACTCTAATGTATAATGTTGGCAAACCATGATCAAAACAATATGTTTAGTCTTGTTTAGGCTTGCTCAAAGTATGTTTATTTGTAAAACTGGAATCGAGTGATTGCAGATTTATTGGACTAAATCTGTAAGGCTCGATCGATCGAAAATTAGACTCGATCGATCGAACCACGTATAGATTTATTTTTCTACAGAGTTCCAGTTCAGCCCAAATTCTATTTAAATGTCTTGGGGTTCAAGTAAAATACTCCTATATATAAGGAAAATCCTATAACGTTTTTAGGACTTTTTAGAGAGTGATTAGAGTGCCTCTTGTGCCTCCTTTTATTTTTAGGGTTTTGTACCCAAACCTCTCTAAGTCTTTGTTGCTCATATTGCTGTTTTGTGTAAATATCTTGTGAGATCTTTGGGGAGCTTTCCTTTACACAAAACTTAGGGTTTTCAAGGTAGAGATATTATCAAAACCTTGATTATCATTCAGTTGCAGATTCAAGAACTTAAAGATTAATCAAGCGGGGGTGCTTGTACTTGATTAAAGAATTCAAGAAAGAAGGAGTCCGTGGATTCGGAGTTTGCACGTGGTCATGTCAGTAAGTTCTACTGATGGGTAGCATTAGGAAGTCAAGCGGGGAGCTTGTAGTCCTTCTGTATGAATTTCGATTCTTTCATAGTGGATTCAGGTTTGCCTTGAGGATCGGTGGGTCAAATCCTCCCCAAGTTTTTACCGTGTGGTTTCCTAGGTGATCATATCATTGTGTCTTTTATTATTCCGCTGCTTTATTATTTTAATATGATTATTTGATTGCTTTAACCTAGAATTGCATAATTTGACTAAGTAACAACTTGGCTAATTAATTTAGGCTAACCAATCTGGTTGTTTTAAGGGGTCTAAAACCGTTCAGTTTCCATTATTGATAACTTGTCCTTTTGTGAATAATTTTGTGTACATGGACTTTGACTGAAATTTTTTTATAACTCAATCATTGTTCATTCTCTGGCGGATACTTAAAAACTTGAAAGTGCTGCGCTATCTTTACAAACCGTGGGCCAACTAGCTAGATTTTGACAAAATGGGATGCAATAACATCAATCTAAAGTCCATTGTTTTGTTCATATTGTAGCTTTTTATCTTAATTGGATGAGGGAGAGAGATAGAGAGAGAGATTCATGCATATCCAAACATATATCGGTACATGTCTGCTACAACGACAAATTTTTTGATAAGACAGAGTCGAATTATTATGAGATTCATATATTGTGAAGGGAAGTTATATAAACCATTTGCATTAGATAATTTTTGTTAATTTGACAGAATTTTTTTTATGCAATTTAAAATTCAAAATGATATAGCAACATGTTTATAGTTTGATTGGCATCTATCTCGTTCACAGTCCTGTGTTGCGAGTTCAACCAGCCTTCGATGATGTCAATGATTCAATGAATTTTTCTAATAAGTCATAGCGTATGGGTATTTCGTTGCAATAAAGTCATTCAACAGCAATCATAATTTGCAGGTCATGGTCCATGAACCAAGTTAATTCCTCACAAGCATATATCACTAAGATATAATATAATAGAAATTTTAATAGTTAATATGTTAATATATATAATATAATATAAGATATAATAGTTTTGGAATAAGTGAGTTTCAGATAGCTCAATTGGTAAAGTTTCTGATTGTTGAATAAGAGATTTGAATTGATTGGTGTCTTAGTTTGATGATAATGTATAAACAAAAAAAGTTTTGGTACAAACAATGTGTACCTAGCCCAAATCTATCAAGCAAAATGTAAAGATGGGGGGTTTTGAGTGAAGGGAGGAAAAAAGCCTCCTTGGCCATCTCCTTGTTGTAAATTGTTCCAAGTGTTTCTTCAATAAAAAAAAAGATGTTCAGGCTTCTAAGACGCCGGTCGGCGCCTAAACCTTCAACCCACTCTCTACAAATTTATTGTTCTGGGTTTATTGGGCCTATAACCAATCTCTTTTGGGTTTAGACTACAAAAAACCGACCCTACAATGTCAATTTGGCATTTTATAGGAAGGTTTTTTTTTTTTTTTAGAGAAATAATTACAACATGTTGCTAATCCTGCAGTTCGAGCCATTTCCCCTCTAAACCCCAAGTACTTTGTACATGGAGAAGTGCCAGCTACAAAGCCTTTAGCATTTTATAGGAAGGTTGACATCCGCAAATAAATTCTTAACAAAATTTTTGTGAGTAAATTACGGTCAATCTAGTATTTTATAAGAAATAATGATATTAATGGTGGCAATACTTTCCATCCAAGTAAAATTCAAAATGATGTTAATATAATTTGACCTTACAAAAAAGGAATAATTTTAACAATAACACTTTCCATAGTAAAAGTCTAGTTGTAGTTTTAAAAAGTTAGAAGTATTTTCATTTATTTTTGGTCCTATCTATACCAAAGATCTTATTTATTACTGGAAAGAAAATTTCCCAATTAAAGCCTGAAACAAAAATAGGAAAGTTATTTTCTCATTCTATGCAAGAGCAGGTCAAGACAGTTAGACTTACGTACATAAAACAACCTTTTCTTTCCTTTAAAAACAAATTGAGTAACAAAGTTTCAAGAGTTATAAATAAATAAAGTTTGAATAGGCCCTATTGTCAAAGCAAATTCAAAAAACAAAAGCGTTTGTTTGTTTGTTTGTTTTTTTTTTTTTTTAAGAATTAAATTATATGGGTGGGTTGGGTAATACCAGTACCTGACTATCAAGATTGGGCATGGGTAAACCCATCCCTAGTCAATGGCAGCTGTAGAAAATTTTTTTAGGGTGGTCATTGAAAAACTTAAGTTATACAAAATCTAATAAAGAGACAACTTCACTTCAAAATAAAATAAATAAAATAAAGAGACAACTTGAATATATCAAATTCACAAAAAAAAAAAAATTAAAAAATTAAAAAAAAAACTCGCAAATACTTGATATATTAAAAAAAAAAAATTGTACTAACAAAGAGAAAGAAAAAAAAAAAAAAACTAATAAGAGATAACGTGAAAATTGAAAATGCTGATATGAAAATAATAAAGTGACTACAATAATTTCATAACAAATCTTATACAAAAAAACTATCATTGTTGGGTAAAACATATCAATATTGAGCCCAAATTAGGATTAGTAATAACTTACCACATAAGATTTGTTGTGAAAATATTGTAGATGTAATATTACTCTTATTTTTGTTGAACTCAAATTCTTTTAATTCTCAAATCAAGATGTTTAAATTTTTATTAGGGTGATCAAAATAAGTTAATTTAAAAATAATATATTTTTTTGTAAGCATATATATACAAAATTTTAAAGTCAGGGTGGTCGCAGAACAAATTAGTTTAAACTATTATATATATATATATATATATATTTGGTTAAGTATAAAATATATTTTTTTGGCAAGTGAGGGTGATCCACCCTTACATTCAAGTGGAGCTGCCTCTGTACCTAGTATCCGAAGTCACTATCGGGTTGGGTATCCATTGCCAGCTGAGTCTTGGCGATTGTGTGGGTAGATTATAGAAATTAACTTCTTCTTTTTTTTCCTTTTTTGTTGAGATTATAACCTGCTTATCATTTATTTCATAGTAGCAATATCTTTGTTAACACAGTTAAATAAGGCTAGGAGGAGCAGAATCCATCCAGACCAACAAAGGAAAATAATTTCTCGCTCTCTGAACTAAAGCATGCGCTCATTACCTTGTCTGAGAGAATAGGAAAACGAAAAACTCTGTAAGGAGCTAGTATAAGACAAAATGTCTTTAACTAATATGACAAATTAGAAATTAACTAATAACACTTCCTGATATTTTTAAAGGAAATGTTTTTTTTTTTTTTTTTTTTTGTGAAGAGTTTCAACATATAATGTCTGCTCTTGATAATAGCCATGTTGGAGCATTTTAGTGTTAATTAGTTAAATTAACAATATAATTGTAACAATATGGGAGTTAATATGAAAGATGAGGAGTTAGGAATAATGTTTAATCCTATATTGATTCAGATATTGAGCTAGATATGTGCGTAAGGAAAATGTGTAGGAATGAGGTAAGACACTATGATTAATACAAAAGGAAATAAAACAGAAGAAACTAGGGTTAATACAAAAAGAAAATAAAATAGAAGAAAGAAATTAACTGCGCGCTCATGTTCATTCTTCTTGAACATTTATTAGCAACCATTAAACATAAGACTGTCCTCACAAGAAAGACGAGTTAGGCTTTTGGCATTGAGTCTTGAAAGAATTGCTTGCTAATTCCCTCCTCTCTTTATTATTATATATTTAAAGACAATGAAACTTTTAGGATTGATACTATATTACTTTATTAGTCTGTAAAGACGACCGTCTTTTTCAGGTAAAAGCTAGAATTCATGATACAGAGTATAGAAGAAAGAAGCTAACTTTTTTTTTTTGGATCTTTGTTTGCCGTCACGTACGACCAATTTGTTGGTGCCACGATTAACGAAAAAGAGTACCCTGTTTAGCTGAGGGTTTCGGATTTTCCTCCTAGAATCCAGCCATGTTCATACAGACTTTACAGCAAGTATCGGAAGACACACTTTTTTGTTATTGGTCATTCTGCGCATGCGCACCCACCTAATGAAGTTATTAATGAAAAAACTGGGTTTATATTTACAAGCTAACAAATTAAGGGCAAAGTTTGGGTTAGAATCCAGTTGTACTGAATTTGTTATGACGTTGGTATGTGTATATTTTTTGTCAGAGTTATCAGGAAAATTATTAGGCACTCTCAAAGTATTATAAATGCGTACTCCTCCTTTTCATATGAATAATGAGTCCCACTATGAATTTAATTAGTGGGACCCACCATTAAATTCATAGTGGGACCCACCATTTTTTTGAAAAGAAGGAGTACACATTTATAGAACTCCGGAGGTACACAATAATTTTCCATGTTATTATACCAAACTAATAGAGAACAACGATAAATGAGAGTGACATTTTTTTCACACACATTGCATCATATTTTTGTGGGCAAAGAAGGGCATGGTGTATGGAGCTTTTGTGACAAAACATGCTTCTGGGGGTGGAATGCCATGTAAACTATTTTTGCCAAATTGCCTTAGATTATTGCCAACCTTTTGAGGGGGCATTTTGTTCACTTAATACTACGTTACATTGTAATATTACATTATTGTAATCTTTAAGTATATATAACACTTTAAGTGTCCACACCTTCATTAGCTCTTGAGGATAGGATTTTTTTTTTTTTTTTTTTTTTTTTTTTAAAGTTTCAATCTATGGCACACACTTCTAATGATTGCTCTTTTTTTTATCTAATAAAGACACTAATCGGTTTTTGGTATAAGCAGAGAATAAGAAATCTATTTATTATTATTTCTAATTGTAATATCGTCACGATCCAAAAAACTGTCAATCACATGATGGTTTTAGGCTCTTAGCCACATTTATACTATATACCTAAAAATATTAACCAAGTTGGAGTTCTTTTATAATCATTTATAGAAAAAGTTTATCTTCAAATTCTAGACTACTATGTGATGATGGATAAAACCCTTCATATGTATTTTTAGTTACATAACTTATTCATAGAGTCGTGTAATTTATTTAAATAATATACATATATGATTTTTTTTAACAACTACCTAATGAGTTAGAAAAATTTTAATTTAACTGGTTTAAAAGGAAAATTGTATCCACCATCGATACGTGCGTCAACTCATGCCCATGCAATACTATCAAAATCTAAATCCAATCATACAATAGTTAAATTAATACTAATATATTATTGTAGATGAGTTATATGCAAAATTCTATGTTATTATATATTAGGGTAAATATTTCGTTCAACAACAACCCAAGGATTTCTAGATATTGCATTCTTTTCACTTCAAGGTAGGGCAAAGAAAGATGGCTGTCGCTTTCGATTCTTACTAAAATTAATTCTTTTTTAGGGGGAAAAAAATCAGCCCAAGGATTTTTCTAATGTTAAATAATTTTATATGCTCTATCGAACTACCTAACGTTATCACTAACGTCTTCTTTGAATTTAAAATAATGGCATCTTTTCTTTTCTTTTTTTATTTTATTTTATTTTTTTTGAGAAGAAGTAAGGAAAAATTTTAATTAAAATAATAGATACAAAACAATTATTCCTTAAATATTTTAACTTATTCTATATTAATGTTTTTTTTTTTTGTGAAACAGACTTAATGTTTCTTTAAACCCCTAAAATTATTTACAATTAATGTTGTACTAAATTTCATAATAATTTATTTTTTACTATCCAAGATCAAAGATTTTAATAGAAAATAATCTACGATTTTGTTGCAAAATCTAGTTTTAACAATATTTATGGTTAAATTCTCATTCCCTGTTTGCATTTGTGGCCCTTATATACTAGCTAAGTATGGACACAACCATTCAATAAACAAGCTGGTGGGCTATTGATTTTGTAGCCCTTATTTATATACTAGCTATTGACACAATCCAAAAATACTTCACAATATTTTGAATTTTAAATATCGAATTGTATTATGCTTATAATGGTGGAGTTCCGTTTTCAATAATATTGGGGGTAGAGAGTGCCTAGGGTTTAAGTTTTCAAGAATGAGTTTTAGATGCATATACTTAAATTAGGTTATAGTAGAATTCTGCTATCTCAGATTATATATAATAATAATAAAAAAATCATTTCCTTATAATTTTGGTAGGTAGCATCCAAATCCCAAAAAGCCAAACTTATAATTTTGGGTTAAAAAAAGAAAAAGAAAACCAACAACAAAAATGTCATGTTACATAAACAATCATAACTCATAGGTTATTTGTTTTTTCTCTTTGGAAGTTTATAAGGGAATAGAATGAAATTGAATGATTATAAAGGAATAGAATAAAATGTATTTAAGGGAAAAGAATGGAAAATAAATGAATAGAATGGAATTAAATAACATTCTTTGGATATTTTAATTAAAGGAATGGAAATTAATGAATAGAGGTAAGTAATCTTATTTGAGAGTAACATAGAGTGAAAAGAATTTAATCATTTTATACCAATATTACTTTTAGACCCTTTTTTTTTTAAATGCTAAATATATAGGAGTATTTTGAGAGTTTTAGTTTAAAAAATTTTATTAAATCTAATTTCATTATCTTCAATTTCTCCCAATTTTGGGAGAAAATAAAAATTTGAGGTCTTGAGGAAATATGGAAGAATGAGTGTTTCCTCTTATCCCATTTTATTTCTTCTCACTTAAACTTTCCATTCTCGGTATTAAATCTCCTAAATAAGGGAATATAAGAATATTATAAAATTATTCTTTGCATTCATATTCATTTCATTTCTTTCTCTCCTCCCAAATTAATATATATATATATATATATATATATATTTCATCAATATATAGATAAGATATTTCTTTTTATTGTTAAAATTAAATTTCTTTTTGTTAAGAGAAAAGATTCATTGAAAACATNCTTGAAATGTGAAATGTTAGGTTAATATCTTTTAAATGATGTGGCATATTTCAGGCCATAGATTGATTTTAGTTAAATCTCAGCCTTTAATTGGATACTCTCCATTTCTCTTGAGACTTAACGGAGCACCTATCCAAAAAAAAAAAAAAAAAAAAAAAGAGACTTAACGGAGCCAAGGAAAACAAATGCATTCTTTCATTTGACTCTTTGGGGCTCTCTCATCTTATCTCAGCTTCTTTCTCACTCTCAACAAAGCCTAGCCATGGCCGACTTCTCCTTGCACGCACAGCACCGCGACTGATAGTTCTTATGACCGGAATCACCCTGAAGATTTGATATAGCTTTCTAAACCCCACCCAAAAACAAATCATAGCTCAAATTTTAATATCTGATATGTGGATTTGCTCTTTCTTTTCTTGTCTTCTTTGTCAAAGAGCATCATTTTCTTTCATTTATAGCACTAAAGATTATACCTTTCTTTGATTGAAAAATTTTCCTTTCCTTTGCTTTAGATCTGTGGTAACTGTAGTAGGTGTATGAGTCTCTCTCATCTCAGTGTCTCTCTTTTCTCCCTTGGGTCTTATTTTCTTTCACTTTTGGCAACCCCGCTCGAATCCCAATCATCTGTCGATGAACACAAATTTGCTCAAAATTCAATACTTCAAAAATTATTCCAGAAAGATAAAGAACAGGTCCATGAGTACTAAAATTACCAAAAGAAAAATCCCCAAAATAAAAAGGCCCATTATTTCATTCAGAAGTTCAAGATTTTAGGCATAATTAGCCCCCAAAAAAATCTCATAAATTCAAAAGCTTGCAAATATCATTAGGCACATGGAAAAGAATTTGCAATGATTACTTCAAATCAGGACAACTGCCAAAAGCTCGAATCATAGAAATTGTTTGACATTACAAACAATCACGGAATTTGTATTGCATTGAAAACCCAGTAAAAATATCATAAAATAAAGATGGAAACTTTATTAAAAAATATATATATAATCACCAAATTTCACAACCCCACAATCACCATTGCAAAGAAACTGAAAACCCCAACAAGCCAAAATTGTAAAATAATCAATAAAACCAGAGATTTGGCAGAGCCCAAAAGCAAATCTAAATCTCATTCCCAAAAACACAAAAAAGACAACAAGAAAAGAAAAGGAAAAAAAATAAATAAATTTGATATCAAAATTTCCTTTAGAAACAGAGATTGATGGCTGAAATACAGTTGATGCACAACTATGTGTGGGGAAGGAGAATTGGAGAAGCTTGACCAATGACCATCGCTGGGTTTGATGGGAGAGAGAGAGAAACGGAGAGGAGAGGGATAGAGATAGAGAGTTAGAGAAGAAAATCTTAACGTTAATTTAGCCTTTTACTTAGTTAAGTCTCTTGTTAGTGCTTTTAAATGACGTGGCAGATTTTAGGTCGTTGATTTATTTTAAATCAATCTCAACCCTTAACTGGACACTCTCCAGTTTATTAGAAATGGAGAGGATCTGGATCCTAATAACCTCAAGGTCCTATTCAACTATTCTTCATCATTTCTTTTTATTTTATTTTATTTTATTTTTCCTCTTGCGAAGAAAGCTGGTGAGCTAAGCTCTACCTGGATAGAATTGTTTAAGTAGGCAGTGAAGGAAAATTATTGTATAATCCCTGTCTATACTCCCCTCTACTTGCGGCTCTAGGAATTGTCTTTAGAGTGGTAACTAAAAAACTTAAATTATATAAAATTTAATAAATAACCAATTTGAATATATCAACGTTACCAAAAAAAAAAAAACATGAAATATTACAATGTTTTTGTACTAGCAAAGAGAATAAGAAAAAAAATTACAGTAATAAAAGATAAAATGCAAATTGAAAATGTTGATATGAGATAATAAAGTGACCATAATAATTTCATAACAAATCTTATGCAACAAGTTGTTAGTTTGTTATTGATGGGTAAAACATATCAATATTGAACTTGAATTAGAATTAGTAACAATTTACCACATAAGATTTATTGTGAAATTATTGTAAAAATGTTGTGGATATAACATTACTCTTATATTTATTGAACTCAAATTCTTATGATTCTTGAGTAAAAGTGTTCAACATTTTTATTAGAGTGATCAAAATAGGTTAATTTAGTATACTATATATATATATATATACATTTTTTCAAGTCAGGGTAGTCACAAAAAATATGAATTTAAAATAATTATTTATATAAATTTTTTTTGCATGTACAATTTTTTTTCTTTTTTTGACAAGTGAAGGTGTTCCTAAGACCACCCTCACATACAAGTAGAGCCTAGTGCTCCCCTCTCTTATAGAGGGGTGAGCCCCATGGTGGGTGGGACCCATCCCTCTGGGAGTATAGTCCGGGATTACACAATAACAACCCAACAGTAAAAGTGAAGGAAAACTCTAGGTACATCCAAATTCACAACATGTTTAAGTATTTGTAAAAAATAAAATAAATCTAAAGCAGTGGAAGAAAATAAATCACAAAAATTTCCAAACCTAGGGGCCTAGTAAAAGTCTCATCTTAATGCCTAATTTACCATCTTATTCCAATAAATCACCAAAAAAAAAAAAAAAAAAAAAACCCTCCCTATGGAACCAAGTCATTACCTTCACATCAACACTGCATTGGTTGAACATATACAGTGCAAATCTACACAACTTGCAGATCATATCATCAAACTGCACCATACGAAACACTGTAAAGATTCATAAAAATTCAGATCCAATGCTGAATGCAAAGATCGCAAGATAATAAAACATAAATTAAGTTATAATTTTTAATTAGAAAAACAACCATCAGCAAAGTTGTGCACTCGCATTAATAAAAATAAATATTCAAATGTTGGGATTCAGTGGGTTATGCCGGGGAATGTTGTTCTGTGCTATTTAGCTGGAGAAACTGGCTTGGTAAGTTTGGTTCAGATATTTGGAACATGGTGTCGTTGTTTGATGTGGCTGTTTGGAAGGAGAAGAATAGCCGTGCTTTTGTACTTTTCCTCTGTGTTCATCATTGTGAAAATAAGGTCTTACTTGGTTCTCAATAAAATTCATTACTTACTATCAAAAAAAATCTAGGAAAGCCAACTATCATTCAAAAACGAGATATTTGGTCATACTCAATAGTAATAATAACAATTGATTTGAACCACCAACAGAGATAGCAGCTGTTAGGAAATGCTAATTTAATTATTTAATATAACACTCCTATGTCGGATCTCGTGCTCTGATACAAGATAAATTACCGATTTTCACAAAAACTTAAATTATTACGAAAGAGGTGAATTTATATCATTTAATCTAAAATAACAACAACATTCAAAATGATAATTCATGAAATTTGAAAATCTGAAGCTAGTTTCCCAGACCAATTTGCATGGCTAATAAATTGAACCTAAGTATGAAAGC
>NW_027069577.1:527972-539483 GCF_002906115.3 Quercus suber
CTAGGATTTAAATCCTACCTTCCAAGACCCAATTATGAAATCATCAAAATAAGAATCCCGCAATTATATATTGATTTCACTTTCTTTTTCTCATGATCTCTCTCACCTTTTCTTTATCCCCATATTTCATAGATATTAAACAAGAGCATGAACACCACGACAGACTATCAATCAAAAACAAGTAAAACGAAACAATAATTGACTAAATGAAAGGGGAATTCAAAGCTGACCAGTAACAATAGCAGTGAGATTACTGGCATCAATCCCTTCAGTAACTTGTTCAGCAGTCGAAGCTGAGCCAAACCCACTTGGGCCTGGCCTCCCTGTAATCAATGAGAAGATGCTCATTTCCTTGAATAACGCAAAGAAGCTCACAAACAAGGACCTCTAAACAATGTATGATTATATATGAGAGACAGAGAGAGAGATCTTTATATAAAGTTTTTCAGTCAGTTGGGAAATTAAAGGCAAAGCCAAGAATGGGCAGAGAAAGGGGAAGCATATGCATGAGAATAAATAAGCAATTTTAGCGGGTTGTAGGTAGAGTCCGTGATTTAATTCATTTTAGACTTAAGGTGTGGGCTGTAATTTGCAATAAGTAATAAGTAATAAATGCTCGCTGGTGAAGGGCTGTTAATAACCTCGGATTTGGATCCTCTCCATTTCAAAGAGAAATGGAGAGTATCCAGTTAAAGGCTGAGATTTAACTAAAATCAATCTATGGCCTGAAATATGCCACATCATTTAAAAGATATTAACCTAACATTTCACATTTCAAGGAGACTTAACGGAGCACCTATCCAAAAAAAAAAAAAAAAAAAAAAAGAGACTTAACGGAGCCAAGGAAAACAAATGCATTCTTTCATTTGACTCTTTGGGGCTCTCTCATCTTATCTCAGCTTCTTTCTCACTCTCAACAAAGCCTAGCCATGGCCGACTTCTCCTTGCACGCACAGCACCGCGACTGATAGTTCTTATGACCGGAATCACCCTGAAGATTTGATATAGCTTTCTAAACCCCACCCAAAAACAAATCATAGCTCAAATTTTAATATCTGATATGTGGATTTGCTCTTTCTTTTCTTGTCTTCTTTGTCAAAGAGCATCATTTTCTTTCATTTATAGCACTAAAGATTATACCTTTCTTTGATTGAAAAATTTTCCTTTCCTTTGCTTTAGATCTGTGGTAACTGTAGTAGGTGTATGAGTCTCTCTCATCTCAGTGTCTCTCTTTTCTCCCTTGGGTCTTATTTTCTTTCACTTTTGGCAACCCCGCTCGAATCCCAATCATCTGTCGATGAACACAAATTTGCTCAAAATTCAATACTTCAAAAATTATTCCAGAAAGATAAAGAACAGGTCCATGAGTACTAAAATTACCAAAAGAAAAATCCCCAAAATAAAAAGGCCCATTATTTCATTCAGAAGTTCAAGATTTTAGGCATAATTAGCCCCCAAAAAAATCTCATAAATTCAAAAGCTTGCAAATATCATTAGGCACATGGAAAAGAATTTGCAATGATTACTTCAAATCAGGACAACTGCCAAAAGCTCGAATCATAGAAATTGTTTGACATTACAAACAATCACGGAATTTGTATTGCATTGAAAACCCAGTAAAAATATCATAAAATAAAGATGGAAACTTTATTAAAAAATATATATATAATCACCAAATTTCACAACCCCACAATCACCATTGCAAAGAAACTGAAAACCCCAACAAGCCAAAATTGTAAAATAATCAATAAAACCAGAGATTTGGCAGAGCCCAAAAGCAAATCTAAATCTCATTCCCAAAAACACAAAAAAGACAACAAGAAAAGAAAAGGAAAAAAAATAAATAAATTTGATATCAAAATTTCCTTTAGAAACAGAGATTGATGGCTGAAATACAGTTGATGCACAACTATGTGTGGGGAAGGAGAATTGGAGAAGCTTGACCAATGACCATCGCTGGGTTTGATGGGAGAGAGAGAGAAACGGAGAGGAGAGGGATAGAGATAGAGAGTTAGAGAAGAAAATCTTAACGTTAATTTAGCCTTTTACTTAGTTAAGTCTCTTGTTAGTGCTTTTAAATGACGTGGCAGATTTTAGGTCGTTGATTTATTTTAAATCAATCTCAACCCTTAACTGGACACTCTCCAGTTTATTAGAAATGGAGAGGATCTGGATCCTAATAACCTCAAGGTCCTATTCAACTATTCTTCATCATTTCTTTTTATTTTATTTTATTTTATTTTTCCTCTTGCGAAGAAAGCTGGTGAGCTAAGCTCTACCTGGATAGAATTGTTTAAGTAGGCAGTGAAGGAAAATTATTGTATAATCCCTGTCTATACTCCCCTCTACTTGCGGCTCTAGGAATTGTCTTTAGAGTGGTAACTAAAAAACTTAAATTATATAAAATTTAATAAATAACCAATTTGAATATATCAACGTTACCAAAAAAAAAAAAACATGAAATATTACAATGTTTTTGTACTAGCAAAGAGAATAAGAAAAAAAATTACAGTAATAAAAGATAAAATGCAAATTGAAAATGTTGATATGAGATAATAAAGTGACCATAATAATTTCATAACAAATCTTATGCAACAAGTTGTTAGTTTGTTATTGATGGGTAAAACATATCAATATTGAACTTGAATTAGAATTAGTAACAATTTACCACATAAGATTTATTGTGAAATTATTGTAAAAATGTTGTGGATATAACATTACTCTTATATTTATTGAACTCAAATTCTTATGATTCTTGAGTAAAAGTGTTCAACATTTTTATTAGAGTGATCAAAATAGGTTAATTTAGTATACTATATATATATATATATACATTTTTTCAAGTCAGGGTAGTCACAAAAAATATGAATTTAAAATAATTATTTATATAAATTTTTTTTGCATGTACAATTTTTTTTCTTTTTTTGACAAGTGAAGGTGTTCCTAAGACCACCCTCACATACAAGTAGAGCCTAGTGCTCCCCTCTCTTATAGAGGGGTGAGCCCCATGGTGGGTGGGACCCATCCCTCTGGGAGTATAGTCCGGGATTACACAATAACAACCCAATAGTAAAAGTGAAGGAAAACTCTAGGTACATCCAAATTCACAACATGTTTAAGTATTTGTAAAAAATAAAATAAATCTAAAGCAGTGGAAGAAAATAAATCACAAAAATTTCCAAACCTAGGGGCCTAGTAAAAGTCTCATCTTAATGCCTAATTTACCATCTTATTCCAATAAATCACCAAAAAAAAAAAAAAAAAAAAAACCCTCCCTATGGAACCAAGTCATTACCTTCAAGAATTAATTGCCACTTAGATGCTTTTATTCTTAGATGCCTTTACTTCTAATGAAATTTTTTATTTTTTTGAGATGAGATTCCTAATGAAGTACCATTAGGAATACCATCCCTTAATAGTCCGCTGCTTATAATTTGTTATGAAAATGTTGTATACATATCATTTCTCATTATTTTTTTTATATTGACAGTGAAGTAATACCATTGTAAACAACCTATGCATTCTTCACTTGTAAACAGACCCACAACGTATGCACAATACAAACACCATGAATTACAATATTGATTTACCGAAAGAATAACCAAATGGGCAAACAAATCAAACCAGTAAAACTATCATGACCGTAAAAACCCAAAAATGCACAGTTAAAGCAACCCACAATATTTATGAACAAAACATGGATTTGCAAAACCATCATTGACCAAAATTAATCACAACAGTAAATTAAATAAATATCCTAGAATCATGTCAAATAATTTCTCAAATGAAAATCACTAAACAAGACAGCATTAAGGAGGCTCTAAAATCACATGTAAAAAACAAAAAACAAAATCTAAATCAGTAGAAGAAAATGAAACATACTTCCAGCCATTGTTATTCAAATGATATGTAAAGCAAGGAATTACAAGAGATTCTTCTAGTCTATGACCTTCTCCTTAGAAATGGTTTTTGATGGAGAACATGGGCTTTTTAACTAGGGATTCTTTCAATTTAACATTAGTATTTTTATTTATACTCTTCCCATTAAAGAGTACGTCTATTCACCAAATATAAGTGTTTTTTCACAAAAGACTCCTAATAGGATGGATCTTTATCTATCACTCTTATCATCAAATAAATAATAAATCCAAATAAATAATAATTAAATACTAAAATAAAAATGTATATGGGCCACATTAAGTCTCCTATTGGAGATAATTTTACAGTATTCACTTGTGATTGGTGCATTTGAATCTACTTGGTATGACTCATATTTTTTTTCACTAACCAAAAAAATATTAAAATTAAAAAAAAATAACTTGATCATATATATTTTTTTCTATACAATAAATGAACAAAAAACTCAAAAATAAATGTTAAATAACACATTAATTCCTAAGTTTACATTGTCCAATGTTCAATAAATGGAAGCCTTCAAGTCTTGGCCTTGTGAATAAAGAATTTGTAAGTGCTTATGAGAAGAAAAGGACTTAGAAAGAAATGAAATACAGAAAAGAGTAAGAAGTAAAATTGCAAAACTATTTTACACAAAGTCCAAAAGCCAAAAATCTATATACATAACAATAAGAACTTGTATGAGTGCTCTATGTATCAAGATTTGGGTATTTTGATTAGTGGTACCTTGTTTTCTCAAAAAAAAAAAAAAAAAAAAAAAAAAAAAAAAAAGAAGAAAAAAAAAAGGTTTAGTGGTACCTTGTCAATTAGTTTAAATGATAAAATCTTTTCTTGCCAAATAAAAAACTATGATTAAATCTTGCCTACACTAAAAAGAAACCAATTGATATTATGGCGTAAAAAACAATTATCATAACATGCCATCCAAAGATTTCGAATCTTATCAAATCTATTAGAAAAATGATATATATATATATATATATACCTCTTTTTTCTATATTATATTTGAAACAATAATGTTATATTGCTAAATTTTTTACTGAAATTGTAGGTTTCAGTTAGTTTAATTAGTATAGTCTCTTATTGTTAAATAAAAGATCTGAGATTTAAATATTGTTTACACCAAAAATTGATTGGTGTTTTAACTTAAAGATAAAGAGTAATTATCATAGAACAAACATTATAGATTGAAATTCTATCAAATCTATTGATGACAAAATTTCACTGAACTTAATTTTACACAACCTCTCACATACACTTGCCATAAAATCATATTTCATGTAAAAACTTTTTTCAAAAAAGTATCAGAGCATTGTTTTGCACACTCATTGTAATTTCAACGTTACATATGTAGCTAAAATACTCAAGTTAATTAGCCCATTTGTATATGACCACAAATCCATGTATAATTTTTTTTTCTTAAATCGATGATCTGCGATGTTCCTCCTTCCTTAGGTCATTCTCTTATGTCAAGAAATAACATATGAAATGAATAATGCTATAGACACAACCATTTTCAAAACAAATTTCATACCTGCTTAATTGGTAAGTTGTTATTGATTTTTATATAGGTCCCTTTCTAATACTACTTTATTATCCACTATTAGCAACTTGCCACCTCAGATAGTTGTGAAATTTATTGTCAATTTTGGTGTCCTCTAGGCTTATTGATATAGAATTCTATGATTGAGAGAATTTTTTGGAAAACAAAAAAGAAAATTGAAGTCATTATCATATCAAAAATGGGAAAATAAATTTAATTTCTTACAAAAAGATGCACCTTTATTAAAGAGTTTTTTTTTTTTTTTTTTTTTTTTTTTTTTTTTTTTTGTCTTAAGTTTAAAAAATAATAACAAAATGATATTTAAAAAAAAATAAATTAGCTTCTAACTTTTTTGTTATATCTGACAATTAATATGATGGACATAACAAAATTATAAATTTTTTATTTATATTAGCGAATAAGTTATTAGAAATTACCTTTCTCAAAAAAAGCTATTAGAAATTGAAGTATCCCCAAACGGACGCTACAGGACCAAAGAAGTGTGAATCCTTTTAAGTTTTTATGAACGGAGATCTTATTAATTATTGATGTTGTTCTGTCTTGAATAGAAGTCTCTGTATTATTAATAACTATACCCATTGAAAATGAAAGATGGAGATATATCACCAGCAAAGGAAAATTATATTATGTTTCAGGTGTATATGCCATCTCTCTCACAACAGTTGGGTCTTATAACTGTGTGGGACTCAGCAGTTGTGAGAGAAATGACATATATACCCGAAATATGATATACTATCTCCCAACAAAGATAGTCATAAATCGTGGATTGCATTGTCTAAATATAGGATTCTTAATTTTAGGAGATTAACAAGTTGGTCATGCAAAACAAAAGAAAAGGTGGAGGTGGAGGCAAATCATTGTCTAAATATAAAGTAAGGAAACGTTAATGAATGCTCTAAGGACATTAGTTTAGCATAAATTTTTTATATGTAAAAAAAAAATTAATTAATTTTTTTGATGATTTTTACTTTTCTCATAAAAATAGTGTCAAAATTTTCATAATTGCTTTATTAACAATTGCCTTAGAACACTCGTTAGCAAGATTAAAAAAAAAATGGCCTGAAGAAAGAAGAAGGAACGTACTTGAGATTTGAGTAAATGATCTTTAAAGAGCATCAATTTTGATTTCTTATGCTCCTTTCGTCCTACTTTTTTATTTTATTTGAAAAGTCAAACTTTTTAAAGGAACATCATTTATTGTCTTGTCTATCTTTTAAAAATGTATAAGTTTTCAAAACTACTCTTAAAAAAATTTATCAAAAAATTGAATTAGTAAATTAATAGAGGTAAAATAGGAACATTAGTAAATTAATAACTTTTTTTTTAGAAACAGAACAATATTTTGGGACATCTCAAAATAGAATAAAGGACAAAAAAAAGTAGGACAGATGAAGTATTTGAGATTAAATTAAAGATAGGCTATCAAGACAAGTCATCTCCATTTCTGTGCCCTTACCAAAGGACTATGTTCAAATAATACACCCCCTTCTTTTCCAAGTCTTCATCCAACAACTCATATCTAATAAGTTGTGCTCAATAACTTCATCTAAAAAAAGAATAGAAATATCTATAGAATTTAAACTCCCAAGTAAAAAGCCAAAGGTGAGTCCCACATTAAGGTTGAAATGTCATTTATTTTTTCTCTTTCTTGTTGATAGAACAATCAAATTTCTAAAACCCACGCAGTTCACAACTCTATAACCTAAATTGAAAGTGTTGTTAATTAATATTTTTTAAGTTAAAGGGAAGCGAAGGAGAGAAGAGAGTACAGTACCGTTTCCAGAGATCGCGGTGGGACTTGGAGGGGAGAGAGCGGCAGAGGCGGTCCATCTGGACGCAGAGGGATTGGATTTGGGTGAGGTCTGTTTTGATGGATGCAGACAGTTCTGGGGTTTGTGACTCCAAATTGCCACCGCTCGAGTACTCCACACGCTCCACTCGCTCCAGCGCGTCTCGACTTCTCAATTGTAGCTTCTTCGCATTCTGGTATATTTCTGATAGCGTATTACCTCCTCCACCTCCACCTCCACCTCCTTCTAATGCTGTTGCTGCTGATGCTGATTCCATTTCGAACACACACTGACACCAACAGAGAGAGAAAAGGAGAGATGTTGAGAATGGTGGTTTGTTTTCATGGGATCTGGACACTGCGATTGTACCGTTCAGACACTTAAACCCAATTTAAATTTATTATGACCTCCAGGATTGGTCTAATGACGTAAAGTAATAGTGTAGTGAAAATAAAAGGTCAACTAACTTTTTTTTATATTCATTTATTTATCAACTTTTTTTTTATATATTCTTTAAAATCATTTATTTCTTTTTGTGTTTTTGTATTTGAGTAAAAAAAGCATTAAAATATATATTTGGACTTATTTTCCTTTCGAATTGGATAGAAAAGTAGCCCTTATTATTAAAAGTGAAAGGGAAAACTTTTTTACTATGCCATTGTCCTTCCTCTTTTCTATCCAATTTGAAAGGAAATTCAATTTGAAAGGAAAATAAACGACGGACTCAAGTGGAAACTTTGATTCATATCATTTTCTTTCCTCTTATTTTTACTTCAATCAAATAATAAAAAATGACATTTTTCTCTACTTTCTTATTTCTCTAATTTTAACTCTCTATTTTCACTCCAACAAATCCTGTAGTAAGTCTAGAGAAAAAAGGGTTCTGTGTTAGTTTCTTTTTCTCCAATTGCCTTAATTTACATTTTTTTTTTTGGATTTTCTTATCAATGATTTTTTTTTTTTGGAAAATATATATATATATATATACTCTGTCAAAGTACATAAATTGTTAGTGTTTTTTATTTTATTTTATTTTTTTTTTTTTGGATTTTCTTATCAATGATTTTTTTTTTTTGGAAAATATATATATATATATATACTCTGTCAAAGTACATAAATTGTTAGTGTTTTTTATTTTATTTTATTTTTATATATAAATAAAATGTTAATGCAATTTTTATTAGCTTAAATAAATGAGATGCCTAAAGAATGAAATTAATGAATATTTTAGAATTATGAAGTTATAAGTCACATCATTTTAGAGTATTCGAATATAAATTATTTCATCCAATCACAATCTCCAGGATATCTAAGAAATTCTTGCAGCAGTTTCTTAAGCTATTTCATAAGCTATATCATATAACCTTGGTTCTACAACCACAATATCCGGTACGATTATATGATACATGAATGCTATTCCACTGCTAAAGGTTCCAAGTGACCGACAATTTATCCTACAGTTTTCCAAGTCCTAAAATGAAATAGCAAGTTCACTTCATACTAACGTCAATGTTGCTAGCAATATAGCACTATTTTTTTTTTTTTCTTTGCATTAAAATCATTAAATATGGGCAAAATCAAATTATCTTTAGAAAACAAACAAAAACTACTCTACTTTTCTTTTCTTTTATTTATTATTATTATTATTTTCTTCTTATTGATTGGTAAGCTACACATGCATCCATTAAATCTGGTCACAGTCGCACCATTCACCTCATAATAATAAGGTTACAAAACTGTATCAAGAAAAAATGCTTCACTCCTTTGGCCTTTTACTCAAGGTTTTACGCTTGTTAACATCCAGGTATTTCTTCCTTAACCGAATGGCCTTTGGTGTTACCTTCACATAAAACATAAGATGATATCAGAAAAGCACCATAGCCAGTAATTTGGTCCCCAAAAAAATTAATTAAAATCCAGGAATAACAAGACCAAACAAATTAAAAAGCCACCATCAGCAACAAAATTCACCAGAACTCAAAAACGTACACCCTTTCCCTACAGTGAACCCAAGACTTCTTGTGTTATTTGAGTCATGGCTCATTTCAAGAGTACACATTTTTCGTTGTAAAATTTGAAAAAGAAAAAGAATTAGGGAGGTCTGCAATAAAGCTAGGATACTAACATCTGTGGTATAACAGTAACAACAAAAATATATGAAGAAATGGAAAGGCCTGAAATAAAATTAATTTCTTGTATAAAACGGATAAAGGAGAACTGAAGTAGTTTTGTTTATTAATTGAAAAAAGAGAAATAAAATAATTCAATTGCTACTTACCTCAATAAGCTCATCAGAAGCTACATAGCCAATGGCTTCTTCAAGAGTCATCTGCACCCAAATACATTCAGGTTAGCAACTGCGTACATGTCAAATATGAAGGTGGAGAAGCTTTTCACTCATGACCATAAAAAGTTTCTTACTGCTTTCAACATCAACTTAAAAACTTCATAACAAGGTAGCTTCACTAATTCAACACAGTTGCCAAAAATTATACGAAACAGTCACTCTTCATGTTGTATGAGAGTTTTCATGAAGGATGATCAAGAATATCCAGTCAATTATTTTGGCATAAATGAAGACTGAAAGGCCCTAAATGGGTTCAGTCTACTAGTGAATCATGCTCTTATTTCTAGGCATATATATTAGCACACAAACCACTGGAGGAAATAGAAACACATAACACAAGGGCTAATAAATACATACAAGACGAGGTGGTGATAGCTTCACATTCTCATCCTTGCTAGCAGCACGCACATTAGTAAGTTCTTTAGCCCTACTTGGATTGATCTGCACAATAGCAATCATTGCAAGTTAAGTCACTAGTACTTAACAAATGGAGATAATGAAAGGTATAAGTCCTCCTTACATCTAGATCAGTATCCCGTGAATGTTCACCAACAATCATGCCATCATATGTCTGTACACCAAAGAGTCAAACAATCAGCTTTTCTTCATACAAGAGAACAGGAATTAATATGCAAGAAAGTTTACATATTAAGGTAGCTGTGGATTTCAAACTTCCTTGAGTTGTTTAATCTCTTTTACTAAAATGTCATTGCCAAATAACATCCATATCATCCTATTGGAGGAAGGCAAGAGGATCAAGAGGACCAATAACCCCGGCCATCCATTATGAGCCAATTAGTGCAGAACAAGCAGACAGTCATAATTTTCTTGGCTATGTAAACAGTCAGTCAATAATGCTGCCCTTGCCTCTTCCTATTGCTATTTCATCATTCTCAAACATGAAGTGGGCATTGTGGGACAAATAAGAGTCCCCCTTGTATCTGGTGTAAAAAAATATGGCAATAACAGCAAAACTAACAGCATTTCAGATACATGATCATGACCACCCCACATATAGCAATTAAAAGGTGCAATGGTACTGTCAATCAAGGCACATACTGCAATGTTATGGAAAATTTTATAGAAATTCAGGACTTAATTTTATTGAAACCCCCCACAGGAATGTGAATGAATTTTTTTATTATTAATAAGTTACACATGCACCAAGTGGGTCTTGAATCTATGATCTCACCCTCCACTTTGCTCTACAAGGGAAGCACCATTTCAGCTAGAGTTCACTGGCAAGAATGTGCTTGATTTTATTCAGAGGAAGTTAATGTAGTTATAGATTATAATAAAATATAAAAGCAGGAGACCTATATAAGTACCATATAGGTAACAACTAATGGAAGTTAGAAAGCACAGGGGCAAACAAAAGTAAATTAGCAAAACTAACAACCTCCATCCCAGGAGTCACAAAGAGAGTTCCACGAGCTTCTAAACTCATCAGTGCATGAGCTGTAATTGTACCATAGCCCATTGATACCTGGACAATGTAGAGCACAAAATACAATCAGGTTCATGACTGAAAAAATGATAGAAATCTGAGTACAATCAGCTTCAAGATCAACTTCAATCAGCCACACCATAATACAACAAAATAAATATTCCCCCACAATCATAAATTGACCCAATCATAAATTTAGTTATCCAGCAAGGTGAAGCTTGAGTTTAGGCTCAAAGGGATTTAGAACTCCTTTTTATTATATTTTACGTTTTAAACTGTATATCATGGTCAGAAGATCATACTATCACCAATATTATTAAAGATTACATCCAAGAAGGCATACACATATACAAATGTATCTATGTATTTATGTATCTATGCATCTAATGCTCTAACATTCCCAAATACCCAAAAAGTAAAGGGGGGGGGGGGGGGGGGGAGGGCAAGT
>NW_027069577.1:541384-614080 GCF_002906115.3 Quercus suber
CCCCCCCCGGGTTCCCTCAATTTATACATTGACCAGCAGCAGTGAACATTAACTCACTCTTACTAAGTTTGATTGAATGACTACATGTTTGTAATCAATATATTTCTATGATCAACTTTCACATTTATGGTTCTAGAACATCGAGGTCTCCAATACTGTCAACAGTCTATTCCATGGAACTGTGTTTGTGTATTCAACATAAATCATACTGCACTAGTAAAGAATGAGATTGAAAAGGCCAGCATATTGAAAACTTACATGACCTTTGGCGGTGAGAAAGACAGTTCAAATCCTTCACGCCTCATATTCTTGATTAAGATACCTGTTTCACCCAGAAAGGAAACTAAATTCAACATATACTCAAATGTAAGAACAACCAAAAGAAGAGATGCAAGATCAAAAAAACTCTTGTGGGCCAAAAAAAAAAACAGTCCTCTTTCTTTGCTCAATCTTTAGAAATTATACAGAAAGATAGGAACAAACCCAGTTGAAGTTCTCCCCTCCCCTGAACTTCATATGACTCTGATAAGCCTGGAAGAACATTTATGGCAAGATTTGTTTCTGCTTCAGCCATTAGCCGATCGCCAATTCTCCCTCCAGTCAACTATAAATACATCAGCAGTAGCACATCACCTCATTTAGAACAATATTATAGAGCACACAAGAAAACATACAAATATCTTAAAATGTTCATGTTGAGGAAGAAAGCATTCAATTCAAGGTGAGTACTGCACGGAAAAATTAAGGGGCGACCCAAAGTGAAATCAGACAGAAAACAATGCAAGATCTGAAGCCTCACAAGAATAGGATCAAGTACAACTAATTTAAAATGTAGCCACATCACATATTATGAAAACAGTACCTTGAGAGGCTTTAGATAGGAAAAGAAAGATTGCATTATCAACGCTTCAGTTTGTATAAAGGCCTGGTTATGTTTTGTTTAGCATATAGCAAATTGCAAATTCTTTAATGTATTTGCACATGGGAAGCTGTTATGGGATTCTTTACAAAGAAATTGCAACGCTTCACTTTCGGATGGCATAAAAATAGTTCCATGTGGTAATGGCCAGGTTGTGTAAAATTTGGCAACTGTTCAGCAGAATACAAATTAATGCTTATTGCAGTCAGAATGTCTTTTTTTTTTTTTTGGAAAGTTATTGTGGTCAGAATCTCAGGTGTGACATCAGAAGCAAATCAAAAACAAAGAAAGCATAAGAATAATTAATACATCAAGTAGAAAGTGAAAACAAACATGGTCCAAAAGGCTGAATACAGTTTAGGAAGCTCCCCTCACATACAGTTCCCATAATGCCAAAAGTATGATCTAGAGGTGGTAGAAATCTTTTTTAGCTTTGATTAATCTCAGATCTTTTCTTTTTATTCATTTTAAGTGAAAGAGGGAGGGGGCGTGGAATTTGAACCCTAAACATCTCCATTGGAAATACCACGAAATGCAAAGATGGTACAGCAAGGCTACCAATGGTCAAATTTAATCAACATTGATCACATTGCTTTACAAAGAGAAAGATGGTACAGCAAGGCTACCAATGGTGAAAATATTAGAAATAAGAGAAGAATAATTCTTATAGAAGAAAATTAAAAAATAAAAATTAATTGTATTGTTTAAGCACTGGCAGGTATACTCCCCCATAGGTCAAACTAAAATAAAACATTCTCTTTTCAAATGAGAAAAGGTACAGAACAATGAGAGGGTACGTACACAAACTCAAACACAAATCACCATGTCATTGTCATATGCACAAGCACAAATCGCCATGTCATTGTCATGTATAAATCCATTTTTTCTTTTCTTTTGTAAATTTTCCAATTTAGTATCATATTTGTTCATGCATTGTCTACAGAACAAAGGATTTGGACTTCTCTCTTTTCCTCTTAGCATAAGGAAAATCTTCCCAGAAAATTAAGAACACGGTAACAAAAAATCAACAGAATGCATTACTGAGACATAAATGGTAGCAAATAGAGCAAATAACAACACATATTGCAATTGATACAAACAAGAAAGGAAAAAATGATGAGTCACATGGGTACCATCACGACCAGCCAATGGACAGTCATTGACTCCAAAAGTCATAGAAATGGTCAAAAGTCATAGAAATGGTCGGGGGATCCAACTCAACAGTGGGCAATGCCGTCATAACCTTGGCAAATAAAATCATAAGTTCAAAACAAATCCATATAATTTATTTGGATTATCAATAAATATAACACTGAAATGATTATAACTGAAAAATGCAAATAACACACTATAACGTAGACTATCATCTACAACTTGAATATATATATATATATATATGATGGTGTCACCAAAAAAGCCAACTGCTAAACTTGTCCATATAGCTCGTCCACAGGAAAGCGATGAACCATTTGTTAAAGCAATGAACCATTTGTTGTAAGCTCATCCATCCGTTTGTCCAGATGGACGAGCTCGTCCTAGGATTGGCTTGTCCATCAAACTAGCAAGATGGACGAGGGTCCTGAAAATCTCCTCTGAACTCCACTTGTCTATTAGAATGTAACCGTTTCTCATTTGAAAACGGGTATAATCAGTGAAAATCAAAATGAAGTAACCTCCAAAGCAGTTATGGGAGTTATCTCAGAATCTTCCGAACTACACAACGCTTGGAGAAATAACTGTCTCAGAAGACACTATATAAAGGCTCTTCTTCTGAAACGCAAGAGGTAACTTAGAAATTTGACACCCAAAAAATTCTTTCCCTTCCTGAGAATTGAGAACTCACTGACTTTACCATCGGAGGATTTTTGGCCGGCCTCCACCGGTCTCCTCTGACTTGTTGTTTCTTTTCTTCAGGATTTTGGCTTACAGATCATTACGTCCGGAAATTTTAGCCTACTGATTCTTTGGATTCATCAATCTATATATATATATATATATACCATTAAAAATGATGTTGAAGATGACAACATCATTACCCAAAAATACAGGTTCCGTAGCCAAATTAATGCCCATATGTCCATACAAATCCTAGCATGTGTATTTGTGTGTGTGAACAAGGTACTAACCCTAAATGCAAAAATTGCAAGATGAACATGGGGAGCACAAAAACATGGAAAATATTTAGAAATCTTTAGATTTTCAAAAAGATCCTCAAACAGAGTAATTCTTTGTGACTCCAGAAAGAAATTCTTGAGTGCCTTAGACTTAGACCTCTGATCTAAATTACATTATTTTAGAAAGCCAACCCACTATCAAACTTTTTTTCCTCCATTAATGCCACTATACTAGAACCATGGTCAGTTTTATCCATTTGTCTTTTGAAAGGTTGATAGTAACTAATAATCTTTCAATTTGAATTAAAATTAAGGAACAAATAATAGTGAAATCCCTAATTTTATCTTTAGTTTTCTCTCCTTTCTCCATTTTCTCTCCTCTATCTCCCAATTTTCAGCTTTCCTCCTTGTCCTTATTTTTTCTCTCCTATTATAACTATAAGCCACGTGTTAAATGACAAAATTACCTTCATTTATCCCAAAATTGATTGGATTGATCNAATTCGGAACTATGGCCGTACCCTTCTTTTTCATTAATTTCACCACCTACAAGACAAAACCTACAAAGTCAACCCATATGATACCGGTAATGCTTGTCATATCAAGACACATTGTTTGAAAAATAGAGTATTATATTGAAATCAACACTTTAAGGTCTTTGGCATATTGTCTGGAATTTGGACCTATTTAATGAATTTAGAGCAATGCTGGTGGCACACACATTTGCACAACTTTGTGCCACAACTCGCCACATGGCGAGTTGTGGTTGGTTAGAGTGTGTCCCCACATGGCCCACAAACACACTCTAACCAACCACAACTCGCCATGTGGCGAGTTGTGGCACAAAGTTGTGCAAATGTGTGTGTCACCAGCATTACTCATGAATTTATTACTATAATTGATATCAGATATCTCATATAAATTTTATTTAAATGGCAATTTGGCTTAAGTAATTCAATTACTCTTTTGAATCTTTTGCACATATTAGTAAACTTTACTTAAAGTAAATGAAATAATAAGTAATAACTTCAGGAGAAGAAACAAGGTTCACAACCCTATCGCCATTTGTGTAGCATACTATGAGAAAGTGGAGGGGAGTTAAAACAATAGAGATCAGGATGTCCGTTGAATTTGGTCATACTCACTATGGGATCCACATTCTAGACATGAATGTTATATATGTGTGTGAGTGTGTGTGTGCACATCATGAAATAATACCATAGAGCATTGAAAATTCACCGCCGCTGCAGAGAAATGAAGAAAATTGAAGGTTTTGTGGTTCCCATATAGTGGCAAGTACCAGTGAATCTGAAGTTATATGCCTCATTGTTATCCAGTTAACAAACCATAAAAGGACAGGTCTGATGAGGATAGATACACACCTTAGCTTCTTCAATTTTCTCAACTCCAGAATCTTTATTACGAAGTCCATGGACTCTGTCACCAACACGAATGATTCCAGAAGAAACGCGTCCAGTTAATATTCTTCCAAGATAGAAGTCACGTTCCATCATCGAAACCTGAATGACACTGTCATGTGTGTTTCTCACAGTTTCCAAATAAGGAAGAAAAAAAATATAAACAAACCAAGTCAAGGGGAAAATGAAACTAAATTATGCCAGATGGCCCACAAGAATTACATTCTTTTATTCCTTCTCAAAGAGATCCCCATCATGTGGCCCAGAATTTAAAAGCAAGTTGTACTATAAAGTTTCCATGTATACAGAACATAGTATTTTTTTTTTTTTTCGAACACAACCAAACACTGGTAAAATATATGCAACTCGTGTTTTGTGTAATAATTTCTCAACTTAAAAGCACTTCAAGGACAAATCATGGATAAAGAAAATAACAAATAAGCTACCACCAATATTTCTATCCCCACCTTCATATATGCAACCTCAAAAGGACAAAAAGTTCAGCAAGAAAGAAAAATCAAACACGAAGATAAACACTATAAGAAACCCATGAACACTTAAATACCAACCAGCATCTGGAAAGGTGCATCAATATTAGCTGTAGGAGGAGGAACATATTTTATGATGGCATCAAGCAACTGTGACATATTTCTTGCATCAGCAGGAGGCTCTTTGGTGAAACTAGCAGAAGCCCATCCTTCTTTAGCAGAAGCATAAAGAACTGGAAAGTCTAGCTGCTCCTCTAGAAAAAATTATAAGAAAATCTATATTAACTTTCCATGGCACATTTGTAAAGCTGGCGAAAGTCAGAAAAGAAAAAAGGAGTAAAATTTTCAGCTTCCTATATTTCTCGCACCTGTTGCACCAAGATTTGCAAATAGATCAAACACCAGACTTTCGACTTCATTACACCTCTCCTCAGAAACTGCATAATGATAACAACAAAAATAATGACTAGTCTAAAGAGAAGTATGCAGATGATAGAGAATTCACCTGATAAATAAATAATATTTTATCAAAAGAGATATAATATTTTTTTAGCTGCCAAGAATAGCATGAACTTGAGCAATTTCATGTAAGATATACTAGCCAAATTACCCAATTTAATAAAGCATGGAAAGGTAGGGAAAAGGTCAAAAGGGGTAGTCATGATTAAAAATAACATGAGAAACCATAAACTAGAAGAGAGAGAGGATGGGCAAAAACATAATACATCATCAAAATGACTTCACTCTTCATCTTTAAGTTTTTTTTTTTTTTTTTAAAGACCCTTTTCTGTTGCTTTTTCCTTGGACATAATGCAACTAGTAACATCATGTTTTTTTTTTTTTTTTTTGAACACACAACCAAACACTAGTAAAATATATGCAACTCATGTGTTTTGTGTAATAATTTCTCAACTTAAAAGCACTTCAAGGACAAATCATGGATAGAGCAAATAACAAATAAGCTACCACCAATATTTCTATTCCCACTTTCATATATGCAACCTCGAAAGGACAAACCTAATGGTCATAGAAGTTAGGACATACCTCCTCACATTTCTTAAATTGTAGGTAAGGATTTTCAGAATCTAAGCCATGAAATTTAGGAACTAATGAAATCATACCGAAGTCCCAAACCCCACTACTCTTTCCTCCTTCACAATTCCAACGTTAACATACAAACACAAACACAAACACAAACAAAAACCATGTTTCTTCCACTGCTCACGTCAATACTCTCGAACCTCAGCTCCCGGAGGCCACTGCTAATATATGCGGCCACGTGGACAACCATCCTAACGTTAACGGTAGCGGTGGCTTCGTTCGCGCCAGAAGTGGCCTTCGTGTCGGCGATATCTTCGACTCTCGGTTCTCGAAGCTGTGTGACACGGAAGGGTCCGTTAGGTTGCCGTTAGATGTGGCGGGAGAGATCCTGTGCTTGCCAGCTCATTTGTCCGTTAGGTCCAAGGTTGATTTGATTGTCCCTCCGGTCTTTGCGGCTGCCTTTTTGGTCCGGGCCGTGGGCCTTTGGGAGCAAGATCGGGCCCATTAATCTTGTAGACCCGATTAAAGAGAAAAAGAAATTCACACTGTTTGATTGATTGACCAGTTTGTGATAGACGGTGGTGATGTGAGTCTCGTTTGGAGATTTTCGAGTTTTTCTGGTAAGATCTCACTTGCAGCCGCCATGGTGGATTTTTTATTATAAAATAACTATAAAACCCAAAGTATAATATTAGTTAGGCAAAGTTTCAAAATATTTGGTTTTTAACAATTCGAGTCCAAATGACTTGATTTTTAGGTTAAAAATCAAGTATATTGTACTCGAGTTTCTTATTTTTGCCAGCAGCTGAGGTGAACACAGTTCCACGTAGGCCCATAAATTGAGTTCATTGGACTCGGTTTGTAGGCGCAGAAATCAAGTTCATTGGACTCGGTTTGTAAGCGCATAAATCAAGTTCATTGGACTCGGTTTAGTTTAAAGGAAATCGAGTTCATTGTACTTGTTTATGGAAAACGAGTCTATTGAACTCGATTTCCTTTCGGCCATCCATGTGTCCATCAAAAAACATAGATCGTGCACACTCAAAAACACTAAGTTCAAAACACATAGTGTCACTCTCACTCTCATTCCCTCTCGCTCCGTCGCCGTCGCCGTCGCACTCAGTCCTCATTCCCTCTCACTCTCAATCTCATTCCCTCTCACTCTCACTCTCACTCTCATCCCCTATCGCTCCGTCGCCGTCGCTGCCTCTCGCTCCTGTCACTCCGTCTCCACCTCACTCAGCCTTTCTCCCTCAGACATTGATTTTGGTTGGCTCCAACTACCCCACAAAAGTAAGGACTCTCTTTCTATTCCTTGCAACTGATAGCATTATATATGGGTTTGCTTTGATTATTTCTTTTTTCTGGTTTTATTGGTAATTGATGATTTTCTATTGGCATGCATTGGACTTGATAGATTTTGGGGGGTGCAGAGTTTGCTGCAAATACCATTTCTGATATTGTGAGGCATTTGTAACTTTGTATGACCAAATTTATGTGAGGAAATGATTTGTTCAGTTAAAGTAAAATGTAGGATTTTGATTATGGTCATCTAGCTGGCCTTTAATAAAATGTGCTCAATAGAGCTTTTTTTGGGGGAAGTTACATATTTAAATCATAGTCAGGAATTAAGATCACAAATGAAGAAATTATATATATGATGGGTGTCTTCATTTTGAACCCTAGTGTAATTCTAGGAGTTTACATAGAGAAACTTGTCTTGTGTGATAAAATTGAGCAATGTTATTGATACAACATTTTTGACAACAAATTTCACACATGTTGAGTTCGCATATTATTATTGAATCTCATAAGAGTTCATCATTAAATACTATTTTATTATCCACTATTAACAACTTGCCACCTTAGATAGTTATATTTTTGTTTTGCTTATATTTTAAACAAAATAAACCAATAGAAATAAATTAAATTATACTAAATTACCACTTAAAAATAAACCAATTTGACAATATAAATCCCAAAGAATTAGGATTATCCCAAGTCAACTCAAAGTTACATTTTTGTTTTCTTGCCTTTAAAAAAAGGTTACATTTTGTTTTACATCTGGCTCAAAGCTTATAATGAAGAAATGTAGAAGGCTTAATTAATTAGCTCATACTGAGTTTTTGGCAACATATTGAGTTTTTTATATTTATTTTTACTCCCTGTGGTTGATTGTCATACTTATCGTTTGTGCAAGAAATTAGGCTATACATTGAGATCCTTGCCAATTTATCTTCAACATGTGCTTATATTACTCTTGACTCCCTAAACTTCATGTAGTATGGTTGCTATTCCTACTCAATCCCTAATGAGTTTGGTCCTGGTCCCATTGAGGATTCGGTGTTAAGGTTTCTAAAAGAACATCGATCATGCGCTGTTTGGGAAGGCAAGGTAAAATTAAAACCGACCACCTGCTGAATATTCTCTTCTTATCCTTTTACATTATGTTTATGACTATTGTATTTACTACTTGTAAAATAGCTCATAGTCGAAAATAATGGAACATTGCATAATGTGTTGCCCTTTTATTTGGCTATTTCAGGTGGTGTGGGAACCATATAAAGATGAATTAGCCCACCTGCCTCCGTTTTGTGTCGCAGGAAGGGATGTATGGATGGCAAGGGTGCCGCTTGTATGTTTCTGGCTAGTAGAGAAACATACACCGGACTGTGTTCTTCGTCAGTTTGGGATGGTACAAGAAATCCCCCCATATGTTGATACTGACGCTTCATGCCATAGACCTAAAGGGGAAGATAATGGTGAATTGGAGGGACAAACATTATGGCCATATCCAAGTATGGAATAGTCGAGCACGATCTCTATGTCATGGAGCATGACTAGAGGGTGATATGTCGCCTGCTCATCCATACTTCGATTGGTACGGTAGGGTGACTTGGAGGTTCGTCGACCACACTACCGCTTCACTTCTTATTATGGTAATTGCTTCGACCTTTCTTTTCAATTTTTGTTGCGTATCACCATTTTTGTGTTAGATGTACTAATTGTATTTATTTACTTATAGGTTTCCAGTCATAAGTAGATGTTGACGCGTTATACAACAGGCAGTCCTGAGTACAAGCATATTTCAGCTGTACTTAAGATAGTGGAACGCCTTCACCGTATAACTGCCCAACTTCTCTTGGAAGAGACCGATGGGGCAAATCCAGATGCGCCAGAAGATACTGGACGACCAAGCATAAGCTCAACTCGTGCCATCCATAGCCATGGTCAGTGTGCTGCACCCCATCAGGTTGTCAGTAGGTTGGATCCCCCTCCACCCCCACATGCATCTCCTGTGCCAGAGTTCCTTCCACCCCTACAGCATCTCCTGCCCCAGAGTTCCCTCCACCTCCACATGCATCTCCTTCCCCAGAGATCCCTCCACGTACTGCTCATACAATTCCTGACCTAGAGATCCCTCTACCCACTGCTCATGCATCTTCTCACCTTGAGATCCTTTCACACACCCCACATACATTTTTTGACTCGGCTCATCTTTCATTTACTCTGCTATCCTTTGATCTCGGCTATGATTTCAGTCAGACCCCTCCTGTCATGCACACTTAATCCCCCTCATACAACATTGGTCATATAGACCATGTACCACCCTATAGTCACTCCATGTCATTCATGCCCACTCTTGGACTGCATATAGATCCCATGACTATGGGCCTCACTCACATTTCATCTGCTACACCATCCTCCCTCACAGTTATAGGATCTTCAGTTGTTGGGAGTCAAGCAAAATAGTCAGATGTGCATGTTGAGAATGAGCATGTAGTTAGGTTATAGTCACCCCCACAAGGTCGACCTAAACGCACAACAAAAGCACCTCCTTGTGGGACAAGTGGTCACAAAGCAGGACACAAGGCTGGCCCCACGGTATGAAAAGTCATTTAATGTAATGACTATTGAGTAACTGTGTTATGGTTGGTATTAGAATTCATGTAATCCATTGTTTGGTTGTAACTCCATCTTTGCAACAACGCGAGGAGTCTTACCAAGGAGATGCAGTACCCCTTCCCCCACATACCAGACACTATACAAGACAACATAAGTGTAAAATGCATTAGGATCAGCACCCCATCTGAATGTGTATGTGAATTTTGTTATTGGGTATGGTGTGATACCAGTACTGGGTGCCAGTTTCTTGATCCAAGTATGCCAAAAATAACTTTCTCAACCTTTGGTAAGACTCTTCCCAATTCCTGAATATCTTTGCAATAGTTCGTTGTTTTGCATCCCATATCTTATAGTAAGAAAGCTTATGCCCATAATACTTCCCTTTAATAAAATCTCTAAGGTGATAAATTATTGCCATGTGTTTTTCTTGCAACAATGGAACAAATTCTGCTGCAAGAAAATTACAATCCATCATTCTACCATCAAGGGCCGTGGCAAGGGGTATAGAACTGTGAGGACCCCTATAAGATGTGACCATCCATAGTCCATGTTCAGGCTTCGTGACTGCCCCAACGTACCACATGCATGATTCATCGATGCATTTCACAGACATTCTACTTTTGGTCGACCTACTAGTCATAATGTTTCTGTTATGCTTTGCAGTGTAAATTGTTAATGCACGTTTCACCGCCTCTTTATTCGCAAAAATCAATCATTTCGCAAAATTCATGTCCACATTCCAAGAAGAACCAAATGCTTGCTGAACAACTTCAGGATCAACCATATTTTCCCAAGTATTTTCATAAAATGATGAGGCAGGAGGTTCATAAACGGGGGTCGTATTTGTAACATGCTGAACTCTAACATTAGCGTCTGCATCATCTTCATCACATTCAGTCATATCATCAACATGAGGAATAAGAGTAATTTCATGTTCATCAACACCCCTATCAAAGTCGTCTCGTTCAATCCTCTTTTTGTACTCATCTCTATCGTCAAGATCTTCCCCAAAACAGTCTTTGCCTTCATCTTTAACTACTGGAACTGTAGAGGATTCACCTCGATATGTACAAAATTGATCTTCATATCTATTTCCAAGTTCGCTTTCAATTGTTGTTGGTATCTCTTGAAAATGGGGTGTATAGCCTCCCAATGTGGTGCATCGATCATCTAGGACTGCAAACTGTAGAGATGTAGTTGTTTGTACAATTTCTTCCTCTACACCGACTTCCGCACGTGGCTCCAAAGTGACGTACAACTCAAAATTTGCTACTTGTTCCCATTTTTGCATCTTACTAAACATGAATTTCACATGTTTGTCCTCTGTTATCGCCATATATCTGTAATTAATGCATTGATTGAGGACTTCATATGGAGAACGGAAAGTAATATCTAAGTCATGCAAAGCATGATTCACTTGCAACTCTTCCATAATTTTTACTTTCAACTTATTCAGGGTCTTTAGCTTACGACATATCATCATATAGTAGCACTGGATACCTGGACCTTGAAATGAGAATCTGTCATAAGGGTTGGCATTGCTAAGGGGTCCACCATATTATATATTTATGTGGATCATTGTCAACCTATAGATCATCGAGTGCAATTGTGTTAGTGACAAATTTATAATGCTTAATCAACATCAATCACAAAACTTTGCATATGAAATGCCAACAATACTAACCTCAACCAAATTTGCATATACTCACCTCCAGTGGCAACGCCACGTATAAGTCAGGGTGTTCCCAGGAACACCCTGACTTGAAAAAAAAAATTATACTTAAGCTGTATTAGAAACACCCTGATCACAAAATTAAGAACACCCTCAGTAACAAAATTAGGAACACCCTCAAATTAAAAAAAAAAAAAAAAGAAAAATTTATGTTCTACTTCCAAGCAAAAAAAAAAAAAAAGCCCAAAAAAAATTTGAACTAAAGTCTGAAAAAAAAAATGTGATAGAGCCAAGCCCATGGCGAGCCCAATAGATTACACGGGTAGCCCGTAGCCATGGATTCTCCAAAAAAAAAAAAAAAAAACAGAGAACAGAAATCAACCCACACCACGGTCACGTCGTTGGTAGGGAAATCAGAAACCAAACCCCAAACCCCAATACAGCTAGTCCATGAGCAAAGCAAAACAAACCCAACTAAGTTAGTGTTTATCTCAAAAAAAAAAAAAAAGAGCTCCCAATATAAAGAAACCAAAACAAACCCTAGCATACACTGCCCACGGTCACGTCGCTATCGCTCGAAGATCGCTCGTCGTCGTCGTTGCAGTCTCGTAGATCGGTGCTCGCTGCTCGCTGCTCGCTGCTCGTCGCTCGCCGCCTCACCCTCATTGCAGTCTCGCAGTCGTCGCCGTCGCAGATTGCAATCTCGCCGCTCGGACCTCGGTGCTTGCCGCTCGGACCTCAATGCTCGCTGGTCGGACCTCGTGCTCGGTATTTCTCTCTTTTTCTCTAAGTCTCTCAATTTCTCTCTTTACCTATGAAATGCAAAACTGAAATGAATAACAATTTCTCTCTCTTTATTCTTTAATACCGGTAACTCTCTCTCTCTCTCTCTCTCTCTCTACATAATTATATGCTTTTGCCTTTTCTTTTTTTTTTTTTTTTTCTTTTGAATTTGTCTTATCCTATTGGTCGGTGTGTTGGTGTAATGGTGTTCACCAACACCATTACACCAACACACCGACCAATAGGATAAGACAAATTCAAAAAGACAAAAAAAAAAAAAAAAAAAAAAAAAAAAAAAAAAAAGCAAGCAGTTGGTCAAATTGGCTGGCCAAATTGCTTGCTTTTGCCTCTTTCTTTTCCTTTTTTTTTTTTTTTTTTTTTGAATTTGGCCTTATTTTCCCTGTTGCCTGTTGGTGTTGGTTTGTGTGTAACGTGTGTTGGTGTTGGTCAATGTGTTGGTAATATATTTGAAAGTTCAAAATGGGTATGAAACACCCTTGAACGTTTAGACCCCCAAATTATAAAAATACTAATTCAAGCTTTATATCAAACAATTAATGTGCGGAATATGATAACAAGCTTATAACAGAATTGATAAAATAATCTAAGCCAAATATCAACACATCCACAGCAGTAAATATAAGGCAAAGATAAGGGAAAGAGAGATGCAAACACATGGACAACACACGATGTGTTATCGAAGAGGAAACCAAAGTCCTTGGCGTAAAACCTCTCCGCCGCCCTCCAAGCGGTGATAAAATCCACTAAAGAATATAATTGGGATACATGAACAGCAGAAGACCCTCCAAGCCTAATCTACCCAAGTACCTAAGCCCTCCAAACTTCTTGCTCCAACGAGGTTACGCCGAACCTATTTCTTCTTTAACTTCTAAGATTCCGCTACTTGACCATAGTATCAACCAATGTATATTGGTTCCTTCCCAAACTGCTTCCCTAACCACCAAATGGACCTTCTCACAGACGTGGGTGTGGTGAGATAAGGGTTTGGTAAATAACCTCTCAAGGGTATGACAATGGAGAGGAAGAGAGTAGAGGAATTTGTAGAGTCTCTTAGATGAAGATTGGGGATGAGGCAATCTTTTTTTTCTCTAGGGTTTTCTCTTACAAAATTCTCTCTGGAAGCTCACCCAATATGATGGGTATAAGGGTGTATATATAGTAGGGTGAGAAGGGAATGCAAAACGTTAGTTTTTGCCAAACAGGACAAATTGGCAACTTGGTCTCGCGGGTTGTCCAAGTCGCGAGTTCAAGTCGCAACGTAACGGCCTGGCCAGCCTAGGACTTTTGTCTTGTAGCGTGACAGCTGGCGTGACCCTTCAGCTTCCCGGCGTGCCTCTCACGTGCCAAGTTTTGGCGGCTTGCTAGTCACGATCCACCCGCGAGCCCTAGCTGCGAACCTCTGTTTTTCTTGTACACTTTTGAACTTTTCTTCACATCTCCTCACACACTACCCTTACAATTTTTCCACCTAAATACAGAGTTACTAAGTGCTAAATTACAAGCAAATTGATCACGGAATAAAGCCAATTAGATGGTTGATTAAATTCAACCTTACAATATTAATTGTCTTTTAGTGTGATGTAAATTGTATATTGTGATTGTGAAATTTTCTAATTGGCAGATTATTGTTTGTGATTGCTGATTAGTAGTGTAATGTGCTACACATTACAGTGTTTTAATTATTGTAATGCACATAGAATGTGTAACATGCATAAGACAAATAAAAGACGAACAAATATAATAAATTAAAGTAGTATAATTAATGACAAACAAATTAAAGCAATATAGTTTATTGTTACGCTAAATAACAATAATTAAAGCTATATAATTAAATTAACTAATACATTATAAAAGACAAATAAATTAAATTATGTTAGGCTAAATAACAATTAATAATTTTATAATTAATGAAACAACAATATAACAAATTATAATTTATAAAAGAAAAACAAATTAATGAAACAAAAGAAAAACAATATAACAATTTTTTTTTATTAGATTGTGTAATTTATGCTTGTTGAGGAACACCCTGAAAAAATTTTCTAGAGTCGCCACTACTCACCTCAGGTCACATACAAAAATAGTAATTACCAATTTCATATTATTTTAAAATTCCAAATCATTCTAGGGGCATGACTTTCAAAACCCATTCAAATAAGTTATGATGAACAAAAATATTATATACCAACCAGTTATCCATTGAAATCTCTATTACAAATCTTAAACAAATATATCTTGAAATAATTTATGGTAAAAAGAGTGCATAGGATTAATGCAAACAAGGAGGTAATGTGCCATAAGCACCACTGAGGTCATATGCTATTTTTTATAGCCATCAAATCCATGAGGCAGGAACTTGCATGGTTCCTTTGGTGTCCTCTGATGGGACAAAAGTAAATGCAATAGCTACTTGTCGACACACTTATGCATAATGCTTTTAAGGTTCTCAAAGTTAAGCCACGAATTGTCCTTGTTATAAAACTTTAGAAACATGAAACTAGCATCCCAAAGGTTTTGATAGTCAGGATTTGATCAATTAAAAAACTAACCTGAAATTCAATCTTACAAAATAAAAATTAAGAAAAAAGATAAATTTGATAACAATATAATTTGATCCCAAGGATAACCTAGAATTGTAGTGGAGGCATTGCAAGGAGTAAATGGGATGGATTCAATATAAAAGTTGATCAAAAGGAGAAATTCTCAATATTTAGTACTAAATATTCCCAATAATTAATCACAATATTAATTTTTTTTAAAAACTTAGCATATTATCACAATATTTACACTAACAAACAAAACAAATATTCCCATATGTTGTAATAACATAATTAATCACAATATTTGGTACTAAATATTCCCAATAATCACAATATTAATTTTTTTAAAAAAAAAAACTTAGCAAATAATTTAATCACAATATTCACACTAACAAAAAAAAAATCCCAATATGTTGTAATTTAATCACAATATTTAATACTCAATATTCCCAATAATTAATCATAATATTACTAGTCATTATAAACAATTTTTTCTTAAGTAGATTCATGATCTTATATAAATGTGTCCAAATATTCAGACATTGGTTTGGCAGTAAGTAATCAAGTTCATCAAAATAATATTAATGTCAAAAGAAATACTAGCAAATAATCACAATATACTAACAAATAAAATTAATCACAATATTTACACTAACAAAAAAAAGAAACAAAACTTTTCCTAATATGTTCTAAATTTTTCTTATAAAAAAAAAAAAAAAAACTAGCAAATAATCACAATTTTGTAAAAACATTACCTGAGATGAGTGTTGTGTGAGACAGTTTAGGAAAGTAAGGAGTGAAGAATCTTGAGAGTTGAAGAGACGGGTAAGGAGGAAAACAGGTCCCAGCTGGGATCCACAGCAACACGTGGAAGGCTAGGGACCATGCACATAAATCGAGTCCAGTAGGCTCGATTTCTAGCTCAATACCCACGTGACCAGAAACTGGTGGATGAGACTAGTAAATCGAGTTCAAAGAACTCGGTTTTTGTACCCAGAAATCGAGTTCAGAGGACTTGATTTCTACCCATAAAAACTGAGTCCAATGAACTTGATTTCTAGGTACAAAAACTGAGTCCTTTGAACTCAATTTGTGGTCCTACGTGGACACTTCTTCCACCTCAGCTGCTGGCAAAATAGGAGACTAATAATCCGAAAATCGAGTCCTCTGGACTTGAATTGTTAGAAACGAAATATGTTTGAAACGTTGCCTAACTAATGATATAGTTTGGGTTTTATAGTTATTTTCTAAAAAAATTCCTGCCATGGTACTCTATTTTAGTTTCAACTATATAATTTTTTTTAAAAAAATTTATTATTATATTAATTTTAGTGATTGAAATTTGAAAATTTGAAGCACTCTCGTTGTCATGAGCATAGCTTTGGGATTTTGCCAAATATTTATGAAATTTTGATAGCTTCCAAACTTCATATATTTGGGGCCTTGATGTAAGCAACTATAATCTATCCCGTTATTTCCAATGAAATACTGGAAAAGCCGGTTGATTTATTTACCATTTGCAAGCCGGTTGTTTTAATTTTTTTGCTCAATTATGTAACTAAGCTATTCGAAAATAAGTAATTTGGAAACAGAAATAAGATTATTTGAGAGTATAGCTTATACTGTCTCTTTAGCTTGTCAAGGTGAATATGAATACTATTGAATTATCCGACAATTGTGGCTCTGGTGGATGGAGTCGATTGCCAAAAAATATTATACAGTCTATCTAGAAAAGCTGCACGATACAATAATATATTATACAGTCTGTTTGTGATTCGCTTATTTTGCTGAAAAAGTTTGTTGAAATAATACAGTGAGACTCATGAATGGTATTAAAAAGTGTAGTGAGATCCATGAATAGTAGCAAAAATAAGCTAAATAATAAAATAAGTTGACTTTTTAATTTGGAGCCAAACGCACACATAATCAGTGAATATTGATGCGTTAGAACTTGCATTAAAAATGAACTTGGTAATGGGGGAACTGAAAATTCTTAAATAAGAGATTTTGATAAGTATAACAATTGAGCCAGTGTCATGAAATTCTTATTAACGGAGTACATATATTTGGGTGAATCTTTCACCCATACCAAAATAACAATATATATTAAAACAAAACAAAAAAACAAAACAAAACAAAAACTGGGACTGCCTTGTCATTTGCTTGTTGACAAGAGAGATATATTAGTATATTACCAAACAAGCAGAGCAGCTATATATTTTCAAGGTTTTGCAGCTGAAGAAACCAACTTGTTGCTGAAGTCCCAGAGCTTTTTAGCCAACACTGTATCTCTTGCAAACGCACTTGGTTCCATCTCATTGCAGTCCAGATAGTACTTTCCAGTAACACCTTTCAGATTTGGGTGGAGTGCGACGTAGCAAGTCGTGGATGCTCCCTGCGATAAACAAAATCCGATTTATACCTTTTTAACCCTTTTCTTGGAGTACTTATGCTATTTGGCCAATAATTATCTCAAATATATGCTTTTTCCTCCTCGCACTTCTTAGGTTTTACATGATTGTAAGTCGCACAAATTATGAGGGGGATGTATATATCAAATGCATAAGATTTCTCTTATTTAGTATATATCTAGTTTGAATGAGTTGAGAGGGACAACTATTATAAATACTATAGATCGTGTGAACTACCTAATCTTAATCGTTCATTTATTAAACATGAGGCCATTTTACTTTAAACATATTTTTTTTGGAGCAATGATTCACAATTTTAATTAAAAACAAGTGTATGTATACGGTATGTGCTAATTATTTCCCTTTTATTAAAAATGTATATTATTAAATAAGTGAATATCTTATATTTATAGTTCATATTTATTTAAGTATGAAAAAAAGAAAAGAAAAGAGTATGGTAGAATTCTCCTACAAATGGATATAGGTTATTTTATGATGATTGATAAACATTTAGTTTCTACAAATGTCAAGGTTTTATATAAATTTATAAAGTGTTGCATTATTTAAAATCTCATTAAAAACTGATAATCAATGGTAACTAATTTAAATGAAGAAAATTGTTGAAGTTATTACAAATTTTACTAAAAAAAGTGAATGTAATTGGTGGACTTCAACGACTTAGTAAGTGAATGTTTAAATTACTTTTTTTGATTAGTGACAAGTCAGTCTATAAATTTTGTAGTATCCTTAACATTATTCTTAATTAAAATAAAACTGTACACACCTTGAGATTTATAAAAATTGAGAAGATCCTTATGAGTTTATTTGTATGTGTGTGTTTGTGCGTGCTAGCTTAAAACGTAGATATTTATCCATCCATTTCAAAATATAAACAGCGCCTTGATACTTAAAAGTTGTATTAATCTTTGCTAAAAAAATTGTATTAATCTACCTGAGGTACGTTCTTCCATAGATAAAAGGTGAATACCCGTAGAACTCCTGCATATAAAGATGATCAAATTATGAAAAATACTATCCTTTTCTTTGTATATTTTGTCTATATTTTGAAACATAGAGCAAGAGCATACTTATCAGAAATTCAGAATATCTCATGAGAGGAGTCATTATCAATCCTGGATGGACTGAATTCACAGTAATGTCTATACCTTCTTCCTGCATCTCATTAGAGAGGTAGGATCAATGAATATGTAAAATACATGATAATGTATAGGATTAATTACTCAAATCGAAAATCCAGGATCAAATTGACACTTTAGATGAAGTAGTGACCTGTGTAAAATCTTCAAAAGATAATAATAAAGATTACCTTACATCCTTGTTTTAAAGATTACGGTTGTGTTTGACATTAGCTTAAAAAGTCAGTTTTTTTTATTATTCAACTTATTTTTGCTACTATTCATAGTTCTCATTACACTTTTTAGTACTATTTATGAGTCCTATAGTACTATTTCAACTACCTTTTAGTTTTATCTATAGTACTTTCAGCAAAAATTTCTAGTTTCAGCTAAATAAACTGTTTCCAAACAGACACATTAAAATTACCTGAAAACGACGAGAGAGTTCATTCGCATGTAATATGTTTGCTAATTTGGATTGTCCATATGCCCTTTTGTTAGAATAACTGATACAAAGATATTGAAGAGTGTTAGACATATTATATGACCCAAGCGGCCCAAACCAATTGTAAGCTCGTGTACTTGTAGAACAAATATGTTGATCTTAGGTTAGTCTATGGTTAGCCTAAGATTATTAGTTATATACTTATATATTCTATAGCATATAAACTATACATTGGGTTCACTGTAACATAAGTGCTTAATATAATATGTAGCCGTCAAGGGCAAAGATTGCTCTCTCTTTCATGCTTCCACTTATCATTCAATCATCACACACAATCACACAACAACTTTCAAAAAGAGCAAAATCGTGAAGCCGCTCATAAGCAAGTAAATTTTTTATGTAATGCATTATCATTATGAAAAAGCCAGAGCACTAGCAGAGGTAACATTCTTAGCTTTTGGGTCCTGACTAGAGTGATTAGCAATGAAATCACATTGGTTAATTTACATCATTACGAATTTGCACTTAATAAAATAAAAGAAAATTTTGACGTACCCACTTTCATCATTGATCTGATCAAATCGGATCCCATGTTCGTAAGTGTAGTTGTGGGCTATTGATGACAAGTTCACAACCCTGCCCTCGATGCCGGTTGATCTTGCTGTGTTCTTCATTTTCTCAAGAAGAAGATTCGTTAAGAGGAAATGACCTGAGAAGTGAAGTGAGATATAACCGATTACTGACAGAGTTGAAATTACAAACCAAATTATATATATACACATAGTGAGACATCAATTATTTTACTACCAACCTATATGGTTTGTAGCAAATTGCATCTCTATTCCATCTTTTGAAAGCTGGAAGGGGCAGAACATGACACCGGCATTGTTTCTGAAATATTGGCCATATTCAAATATTATTTGTATGCAAGAGTGTGTTCATAGAAGAACTGTATTAGTTTGGTAAAACTATACAGACTAGAGAGACAAAGATAGAGACACGGAGAGAGAGATCACATCAAGATGTTAAGGGGAACGTTAAGGGCATTGAAGTCGTCAACAAATGCTCTAACAGACTTCATGGAACTCAGGTCGAGCTTTAGGACATCCACACGCGCAGTTTCGTTGTCTTTAAGAATAAGCTGTTTTGCTGCATTTGCAGCTTCCATGTTCCTTGCAGCAATGATGACATGAGCCTTCCGAAGAGCCAACACTCTCACGGTCTCCAAGCCAATTCCACTCACTCCTCCTGCATATCAAGAGATTTTAACAATTGAGTTAATCGGAACATATGAAACATTACTAAGAAATACTACATCCACAATATTACCACTGATGATAAATTGTTATTAGTTTTGATCTTAAGTTAAATCAAGTGACATTAGAACAAACTTTGGATAACCATTATAAATCACCACCCCTACACATACATAGACACATGCTTTGAGGTCCACGTTTTCTTTTTAATGAATGAGGATGACATAGTACGAGGTAACCGCTATATACAGCTAATCTACAAGATAATTATTGCAATTAAAGTGCTTCCATTGAAGTTTGAACTCAATTGGGCAAATTATTTCTCTAGTATTCAAGCTCACATGTTGAGAGGGAGTAGCTGCATGCATTATCACAATTAGAGGGCTCCACTAGGGCCAATATGATTGATTTATTTCTCTGTCACTATTGTAATTGTAGTGAGGGCTCAGTTGGCCATAAATCACCCCCTCAATGAGTAGGATTAGGATTCAGTACATAGGGTATTGCATCAGGTGCAATAATTGCACCCTAATTTACGCTCACAAAATTTTTTCATTTTTCACTTTTTTAACTTTCATTTTTTACTGCTTCTATAAAACTTTTTTAATGAATAATTGAGATTGAAGGTTGTTTTTTGCGACTATCAATCTCAATCATTCTTAAGAATGGTAGATCTCAATCATTCTTAGTAATGGTAGATCTCAATCCCAAAGAGGAATATATTTTCTGAAATTATCGTTCTATTGAAGTTCACCAACTTTTAGATATAGTTGCCCAATTGGTGGTCATCGCAGGTGGAGCATTACCAACATTAGTTGACTGATCATGAAGAAAAAGGCCCACCTGTAAAAAGCATGCCTAACAACAAATGAGTTTTTTTTTTTTTTTTTGTCATGCTAACTAGCGCTAATAATTCATTTTTAGAAAGTTTTGATACCACTTTTATGGGAAATAAAAAAAGCTGTTAAAATATTAATTACTTTTTTTTTTATTTCTCATAAAAACTTTCTTTAAATAAATATTAGGGCACTTGTTAGCATTTTTCCTTTTTTTTTTTTTGGGTATAAACTGCAAATGGAGTGTACTGAAAGCTCGTGCAGAGGAAATAAAACTTAAATTTATGATGAGACCACAATTCATGTAAGAGGGAATGTACTTGTGAAGTATTCAATAATTTTCAAAAACATATGGCGGCCGGGTACGTAGCGGCCAATAATGATGAAAGACAAGTCAAACAAGATAATAAGGAAATTAAAAGTCAGATTTGGACAAGGATTTTTTTTTGGATTGAGATATTTTGGATAAAATTTAACATTTAAGTGCCATTTGTTTTGATATAAAATATTTCCCTCATTTTCAAATATTAGGACGGCTAAAAATTAAACTTGGTCAATAAAAGAATTTAATATGTAATAGGTTTCATTTAGTAACATATGTAAAATTTTGATTACAATGAAATGAATATTTTAAAATAATTCATTTCATTTTATTTATTTCCCTCCTCCCAAACGTATGATAACTTTTGCCTCATAATTATAAAAATGAAGCTGATAATTACAAAAAGAAAAAGGCAAAAATAGAACCAGATGAAATAGAAGCAAAACAACTAAGTTCACTGGTAATTTATGATACTTTCATCGGAAATGTCTAGGATTTAAATATTATCTTCCAAGACCCAATTATGAAATCATCAAAATAAGAATCCTGCAATTATATATTGATTTCACTTTCTTTTTCTCATGATCTCTCTCACCTTTTCTTTATCCCCATATTTCATAGATATTAAACAAGATCATGAACACCACGACAGACTATCAATCAAAAACAATTAAAACGAAACAATAATTGACTAAATGAAAGGGGATATTGAGATATTTTGGATAAAATTTAACATTTAAGTGCCATTTGTTTTGATATAAAATATTTCCCTCATTTTCAAATATTAGGACGGCTAAAAATTAAACTTGGTCAATAAAAGAATTTAATATGTAATAGGTTTCATTTAGTAACATATGTAAAATTTTGATTACAATGAAATGAATATTTTAAAATAATTCATTTCATTTTATTTATTTCCCTCCTCCCAAACGTATGATAACTTTTGCCTCATAATTATAAAAATGAAGCTGATAATTACAAAAAGAAAAAGGCAAAAATAGAACCAGATGAAATAGAAGCAAAACAACTAAGTTCACTGGTAATTTATGATACTTTCATCGGAAATGTCTAGGATTTAAATATTATCTTCCAAGACCCAATTATGAAATCATCAAAATAAGAATCCTGCAATTATATATTGATTTCACTTTCTTTTTCTCATGATCTCTCTCACCTTTTCTTTATCCCCATATTTCATAGATATTAAACAAGATCATGAACACCACGACAGACTATCAATCAAAAACAATTAAAACGAAACAATAATTGACTAAATGAAAGGGGAATTCAAAGCTGACCAGTGACAATAGCAGTGAGATTACTGGCATCAATCCCTTCAGTAACTTGTTCAGCAGTCGAAGCTGAGCCAAACCCACTTAGGCCTGGCCTCCCTGTAATCAATGAGAAGATACTCATTTCCTTGAATAACGCAAAGAAGCTCACAAACAAGGACCTCTAAACAATATACGCTTATATATGAGAGAGAGAGAGAGAGAGAGAGAGAGAGAGAGAGATCTTTATATAAAGTTTTTCAGTCAGTTGGGAAATTAAAGACAAAACCAAGTATGGGCAGAGAAAGGGGAAGCATATGCATGAGAATAAACAAGCAATTTTTGCGGGTTGTAGGTAGAGACAGTGATTTAATTCATTTCAGACTCAAGGTGTGGGCTGTAACAACCAATAAATGCTCGCTGGTGAAGGGCTGTTAATAACCTCAACGTCCCATTCAACTATTCTTCATCATTTTTTTTTTCTTTCTTGGGAAGAAAGCTGGTGAGCTAGGCTCTAGCTACCTGGATAGAATTGTTTAACCAGGCAGTAAAGGAAAATTATTGTATAGACCCATTCTATACTCCCCACTCTTATGGAGGGGTGGGCCCCAGAATAGGTGGGACCCATCCCAATGCGAGTATAGTCCGGAACCGCGCAATAACAACCCAGTAGAAATGTTTAGCAAAAAAAATAAAAAATAAAAACCAGAAGAAATAACAACCCAGTAGTAAGAGTGAAGGAAAACTCTTGGTACATCCAAATTCATAGCACGTTTAAGTATTTGTAAAAAAATAAATCTCAAGCTGTGAAGAAAATAAATCACAAAAATTTCCAAACCTATAGGCCTAGGAAAAGTCTCATCTTAATGCCTAATTTACCATCTTATTCCAATAAATCACAAAAAAAAAAAAAAAAAAACCTCCCTATGGAACCAGGTCATTACCTTCAAGAATTAATTGTCACTTAGATGCTTTAATTCTTAGATGCCTTTATTCCTAATGAAGTTTTTTATTATTTATTTTTTGAGAAGAGATTCCTAAAAATAAAAATAAAAATAAAAATAAAACAAAAAAAAAACTAACTAACTAACTTTATGTAATTATCATCATGTCTTAAGATACTAAGTTGTTATTGGTTCAAATTATAGGTAGTAAGTTGTTATTGGTTCAAATTTAAATTTATTACTAACTAAATAAATTTTTTGCCTACCAATAACATCCCCTAACAGCCCGCTACTTATAATTTATTATGAAAATGTTGTGTACATATCATTTCTCATTATTATTTTTTATATTGACACTGAAGTAATACCATTGTAAACAACCTGTGCATTCTTGACTTGTAAACAGACCCACAACGTATGCACAATAAAAACACCATGAATTACAATATTGATTCACCGAAAGAATAACCAAATGGGCAAACAAGTCAAAACCAGTAAAACTATCACGACTATAAAAACCCAAATATGCATAGTTAACGCAACCCACAATATTTACGAACAAAACATGGATTTGCAAAACAATCATTGAACAAAATTAATCACAACAGTAAATTAAATAAAATATCCTAGAATCATGTCAAATAATTTCTCAAATGAAAATCACCAAACAAGATAGTATGAAGGAGGCTCTGATATTACATGTAAAAAAAAAAAAAAAAAATCTAAATCAGTGGAAGAAAATAAAACATACCTCCAACCATTGTTATTCAAATGATATGTAAAGTACGGAATTAGAAGAGATTCTTCTAGTCTATGACCTTCTCCTTAGAAATGGTTTTGATGGAGAACATGGGCTTTTTTAACTAGGGATTCTTTCAATTTTTCGTTAGTTATCTATTTATACTCTTCCCATTAAAGAGTATGTTTGTTCACCAAATATAAGTGTTTGTTCACAAAAGACTCCTAATAGGATGCATCTTTATCTATCACTCTTATCATCAAATAAATAATAAATCTAGATAAATAATAATTAAATACTAAAAATAAAATGTATATGGGCCACATTAAGTCTCCTACTGGAGATAATTTTACAGTATTCACTTGTGATTGGTGCATTCGAATCTACTTTTTCTCTATATCTCGTGGTGGTCTCATGCGTAACCATATAAGTGTTATAATCTAATTATAAGGGACAAAATTGCAAAATGCCCCTTTTGGGCAAACTAAGCAGCGTTTTGCCCTCTTTCTCAAACTAATTAGGGAAATACCCCTCTTTTGAAAATCAAGTTTCTCAAAATCAATTTAGGCCCTATAGCGGTGTTTTTAAGGAGCCTATAGTGACGTTTTGTAACTCAATTTATATAAAATCGAGTTATAGGTAAAAAAAAAATTAAAAAAATTTCCTATAACTCGATTTATTGGAAGTCGAGTTACAAAACGTCACTATAGGTCTTGAAAACGTCACTATAGGTCTTTAAAAACGCCGCTATAAGGCTCCAGAATTTTTTTTTTTAATAACTCGATTTTGAGAAAATCGAGTTTCAAAAGAGGGACATTTCCCTAATTAGTTTGAAAAAGAAGGCAAAACGCTGCTTAGTTTGCCCAAAATGGGCATTTTGCAATTTTGTCCAATTATAAGTTGACACATAAGCATATTATGAAAATGAGTGTAGATTGAGTATCTATGGCCTATAGGCTATAGGTGGACTGGTAAGTGAAAGGCTTCTAATAGTTGGACCTATTAAACAAGTTTTAGATGCAGGTGTGACACAGTGGGGTTTAAGTTAGATCAGGTTGGGATTAAAACAAATCGTCCTAAATAAATTGCAAAACCTATGACCCTTACTTGGTTTTTTGAGGGTTGGGTCAACTTGGTATGATTTGTACTTTTCTTTACTAACCAAAAAATATAAAAATTTTAAAAAAATAACTTGATCATGTTTTCTTTTCTTTTTTTTCTATACAAATAAATGAACAAAAAAACTCAAAAATAAATGTTAAATAACACATTAATTCTTAAGTTTACATTGTCCATTGTTCAATAAATGGAAGCCTTTAAGTCTTGGCCTTGTGAATAAAGAATTTGTAAGTGCTTATGAGAAGAGAAAGACTTAGAAAGAAATGAAATAAAGAAAAGAGTAAGAAGTGAAATTGTAAAACTATTTTACACAAAGTCCGAAAGCCAAAAATCTATATACATAATTGTGGGGATAAAAGCCCAGGTTCGTATATTGGGCCTTGGGCCCTATTTGAGGATGTGGGTATATTCGAGGAGGAGTAAATGATTGGGAGAGGCCTCATAGTGGAGAATCACATAAGTAAAGGATGGGAGAACATAGTCCGAAGAGTATATCCCTCTCAGATACGATAAATATCGGCAAAGCAAGTACTAGAGCAATTTAGGTGATCTTACAGGAAGTTCCAATGATAAGGATGAACTTCAAGCACATGTAAAGATGATAAGAATACAGAAATATCAAAAGGAAAAGCTGCTACCATCGCATTAAATGCACTGCAGCAACTTTTCTAGCCGTATTTATGTGGAGAAGACCCTTGAACAGTGCAATCTAAACCACCACCAAGCATAGAAAGCCAAAGAAGATGCCTGATGGGACATATACTCAAGTGAAGGATTAGATGATGAACAGGTGTATGATCAAGATGGTCTGAAGAAAAACTATATAATGTAAAAGACCCCTCGTAAGAGAATGAGGAAAAAAGAAGAGGAGAGGGAAAAACATATTTACTGGAACTCTAAGAATTGTATTAACTTTTTGAAATAATAGTTTAGTTCATAGTTCATCTCTTCAGACACCAGTTTAATCAAGATCTAAGTGTGTTTTTGTACTTATTCATACTTTAAATCCTTACTAGCCGTTGTTTAATTCACAAAGAGTCCAGCTCTTTCACCCACTCTCTACAAATTCATTGTATTGGGCTCATTAGGCTCACATCCCATCTATTTTGGGCTTGGGCTACAAATTGTGACCCTACAATTGGCACCGTCTGTGGGAAGAGCTTGAGCAAAAGTGAGAGCAACGGTTGACAATGGCTGAACCAAGTCAACAACCGGCAGAATCTAGGGCATCCCAACATGTTGATCATTTTCTCAACCTGGAGCAGAGAGGTGATCGTGAATGTAGTGTACACACCACACATACTGACCGAAACCAACCTCAAGGTGGAAGTCATATGTCTCATGCAGAGAATAACAAGAACATACAACTAGAGATTGATCAGTTAAAAAGGGAGTTGCGCCATGTAAAGAGGAAGCGGACTTCTTCGAACTCTGATGACAATTCTAATGACGAACAAGATGTTAATTATAGGCGAAGGCCTCGAACCCCAGCTAGTGAATCCTTTTCCTATGAAGATGAACATTATCGTAAATGGTAACCTCAAAACCCATCACACAAAGGTGTAGGGAATGACGCTATGAGCAACGCCCTGAACCAAATCTCCAGATCGCCTTTCACATGTAGGATTGAAGAGGCAAGACTTCCTCGTCGTTTTCATCAGCCAACGTTCACTATCTATAATGGTTGAACAGACCTTGTGGAACACGTGAGCCATTTCAACCAAAGAATGGCTGTCCATTCCAAGGATGAAGCTTTAATGTGTAAGGTTTTTCCCTCCAGTCTAGGACTAGTTGCGATGAGGTGGTTCGATAGCCTGAAAGAAGATTCTATTAGCTCCTTCAAAGAGCTCACTCAAGCATTTAGTTCCCGTTTTGTCACCTGTCGAAGAGTCGCTTGGCTCTTAGCTTCCCTGCTATCCTTGAACATGCAAGAGGGTGAGACCCTGAAAATGCATTTAGATAGGTACTAGGAGATGTTTAACGAGATAGATGGCGATTTTGACGAAGTGGCCCTCAATACATTTAAGTTCGGCCTCCCCGCTAACCATGGTTTGAGAAAATCTTTGACTGGAAAACCTGTCACCAGTGTGTGTCAACTGATGGACAGGATTGATAAGTATAAAAGGGTTGAAGATGATCAACAGCAAGGAAAAGGTCAGATCGTTACAGTAAAAATAGACTGCAGAGAGATTTTGCTGGACAGTCAGGATCGGCGAATCTTCAAGCAGTTAACGTTGTATTCCGAGAACCAGTGCATCAAATTTTGGAGAAGATTAAAAATGAACCGTTTTTCAAACGACCGAATAAGATGATGGGAAATCCTGAAAGACGTAATCATAACCTCTATTGCCAGTACCACCAGGATCATAGGCATACCACAGAAGATTATGAGCAATAGACGTAATCACTTGGAACAGCTTGTTTGCAAGGGTAAGTTAAAATAACTCCTGCATCATTCCAGTGGTCAGGAGAGTCAAGCAAGCTCAGAATCTTGAAGAAATGTTTCTTCAAGACCCCCCTTGGGAACTATCAATGTCATCTTCGCTGCACCAGGGAGAACAAGATCCTGCCCGTCCAGGGTAATGTCTGTATCCCGTCTATCCACAGGAGACGTTAATCAAGATCCGAAGAAGGCTAAAATGGATATTCCACCAGTTCTAGGATTCTCGGATGAAGATAAGATTGGAACTATCCAATCCCATGACGACGCTTTAGTAATCACCCTCAGAATTAGGGGTTATGATGTGAAGAGGGTAATGGTAGACTAGGGCAGTGAAAGCTGAGATAATGTATCCTGATCTCTATAAGGGGTTGAACTTAAAACCTGATGACTTAACGCCTTATAGTTCCCCCCTAGTGAGTTTCGATGGAAAAGTTGTTATTCCGAAGGGCCAAATACAACTACCTGTGCAGACTGGTCCGGAGGTAGTAAAGGTAGATTTCATTGTTGTAGACGCGTATTCACCCTATACTGCAATTGTGGCCCAGACCCTGGCTTCATACGCTAAGGGTTGTTTCCTCTATTTTGCATTAGAAGGTTAAGTATCAATCTGGAGGCTAGGTTAATGAAATTTTAGGAGATCAATCTATGGCCAGACAATTCTTAGTGGCTGCCATTCATCATAAGCCCGAGGCTGAATCCTCGGCCCATGCTGGAAAGGATTTATAGCAATTAAAACCTCTGGCATTGCCCATTGATGATTCAACCGAGGTTGCGAGGTGTGAAGATTTGGAAAAAGTTGCTATCGGAGATGATCCGAAAAAGTTTTTCAGGTTGGATCTCAATTACCTTTTCAAGAGAAAAAAGAGCTGATAGAATTCCTTAAAAGAAACATTAATGTATTTTCCTGGAATGCTTATGAAGCCCCGGGGGTGGATCCAGAATTCATATGTCACCACCTGAAGGTCAACCCATTGATCACTCTTAGGAAACTACCTCCTCGGTGCCCATCTAAGGAGCACGCTGATGTAATGCGAAAGGAAGTAACGAAACTCAAACAAGCTGGAGCTATTAAAGAAGTTTTTTATCCTGAGTGGCTAGCGAATACTACGGTGATGAAGAAGAAGAATAGAAAATGGCGAGTATGCGTAGATTTCACGGACTTGAATAAGGCTTGCCCTAAGGATCAATTCCCTATGTCTAAAATAGATCAGCTAGTGGATGCCACTGTTAGTCATCTTCGGATGAGTTTCCTAGATGCTTTTCAAGGTTATCACCAAATACCTTTAGCCCTGGATGATCAGGAGAAGACTGCTTTTGTCACCTCTATTCGAAATTACCACTACAAAGTGATACCATTTGGCTTGAAAAAAGCGGGATCCATCTACCAAAGAATGATGACGATGATGTTTGAGCCGCAGTGGGGTAAGAATATTGAGATTTACATAGATGACATGGTGGTGAAAAGCAAGGTTGTTTCTGAGCATGTGAAGGATCTTGAAAACATTTTTGAAGTTCTTAGAAGGTACAAGTTGCGATTAAACACTTCTAAATGCTCGTTTAGTGTGGGATCAAGCAAATTCTTAGGTTACATGGTAACTCACAGGGGAGTTGAGGTCAACCCTGATCAGATAAAGGCCATTAATGATTTACAACCTCCTCAAAATACCAAAGAGGTCCAAAAGTTGATTGGAATGGCTGTTGCTCTGAACCGATTTATCTCTCGATCAGTAGATAAGTGTAGACCTTTCTTCTTACTGATCAATAAGTGGAAAGGATTTGAGTGGACTGAAGAATGTGCTTTAGCTTTCCAACAACTTAAAGACTATCTGGCTCAGCCACCAATCATATCCAGCCCTGAGCCAGATGAAGTCTTGTTTGCTTACATTGTTGTGGCTCCTTATGCTATAAGTTTAGTGTTGGTACGAGTAGATCGTGGTGTGCAGAGGCCAGTTTATTATATGAGTAAGTCGCTGCATGAGGTCAAGATTCGTTATCTGCCACTGGAGAAAGCCATCCTGGCAGTAGTGCTTGGTACACAGAAGTGGCCTCATTATTTTCAAGCACATACGGTTTTTGTTCTTACCCAACTTCCGCTTAAAACCATACTCAGAATTGCTGACTACACAGGAAGAATAGCTAAATGGGGTACTGTCCTAGGGGCTTTTGACATCAAGTATATGCCCCATACCTCCACAAAGGGACAGGTCTTTGCGGACCTGGTGGCCGAGTTCATTGAGCCCTCATTAGAAGAATTGAAACCAGCACAGAACATGGATGAAAAATCGGTTGGCATGATCACTCAATAAAGCCCCTCATTCTGGGAGGTGTATGTCGACGGTGCAGCAAATTAGAAAGGTTCCGGGGTGGGACTAGTGTTAATATCCCTAGAGAAGATCGTTATTGAAAAGTTATTAAGGCTGAGCTTCACGGCCACAAATAATGAAGCTGAGTACGAAGCTCTACTGATGGGAATGGCAATAGTTCAAAGAATGGGAGGAAAATCAGTGGAAATGTTCTCGGACTCAAGACTAGTTGTCGGTCAAGTAAAAGGGGAATTTGAAATGAAAGATGAAAGAATGCAAGGGTACTTAAGCCAAGTTAAATGTCTACAGTCAGAGTTCGAATCTTTTAACTTGCTGCACATCCCTATAAATGGTAATGCACATGCTGATTCTCTGGCCACGCTTGTAACCTCCTCGGCACAGAATCTGCCTTGGGTTATCCTCGTCGAGGACTTGCATAAACCCATAGAGATAAGAAAAAAGGCAGTTTGAGTTCATCAAATCAGAGTTGAGCCAAGTTGGATGGACCCTATAATTCAATTCTTGAAGGGGGATATTTTGCCTGAAGAAAGGTTAGATGTTGACAAAGTTTGGAGGAAGGCTACTAGATTCTGGCTATTCGTGAACCAAAAATTGTACAAGCGTTCCTTTTCAGGGCCGTATTTGTTATGCATACATCCTGAAGCAGCTGAATCACTCTTCAAGGAATTAGATGAAGGAATCTATGGAAGTCATACTGAAGGCAGATCCTTGGCACATAAAGCCATTACCTAAGGCTATTAGTAGTCAAATATGCAAAAGGAGACCCATGAATATGTTAAAAAGTGCGATCGGTGTCAACGGTTTGCACCAAACATACACCAACCAGGGGAATCCTTAATCCATTATTCAGCCTATGGCCATTCACTCAATAGGACTTAGATATTGTAGGTCCATTCCCTAAAGCAGTAGGAAACAAGAAGTATCTTTTAGTCGGTACAGATTATTTTACTAAATGGGTTGAAGCTGAACCTCTAGCTAACATCAGAGATATGGATGTGAAGAAGTTTGTTTGGAAAAATATTGTTATGCAGTTTGGGATTCCTCATACACTCATCTCAGACAACGGCCTTTAGTTTGATAGCAAAACGTTCAGAAGTTATTGTTGCGAATTAGGAATCACGAATAGATACTCCACCCCTGCTTATCCCCAAGAGAATGGGCAAGCGGAAACTGTTAACAAGATCATAGTAAATGAACTAAAGAAAAGACTAGATGACACGAAGGGTAAATGGGTGCAAGAACAGCCACACGTCCTTTGGACATATAGAACTACACCTCGTAGGTCTACTAGGGAGACCACCTTTTCAATGACTTATGGGGCTAAAACTGTTATCCCTCTGGAAACTGGTTCCCAACATTAAGAACTAGTTCATTCAGTCCGAGTAATAATAATGAGCAGTTAGAGAAGAATTTGGACTTGATTGAAGAAAGAAGGAAAATACAATGGTCCAATTGGCATGTTATCAACAGAAGCTCAAACAAGGTTATGATGCCAATGTAAAGTAAAGGCCTTTAACACCCGATAATCTAGTGCGTAGGAAAGTTGTGGGCACTGCAAAGAACCCAGCTTGGGGGAAATTAGGACCCAATTGAGAAGGGCTATATCGTATTACCTCAAGGGCTGGCATTGGGGCATATTTTTTAAAAGACTTAGATGGTCATGTAATACTACACCCCTGGAATGTAAACAACCTTAAAAAGTATTATTATTTAACGAGTTTTTTTATTTATTTTATCAATATGTTTATTTATTACATAAAGGTTTTGGGGAAAATGTTTAAACTTAAATTCAATTATGTCTGAAGTCCTCGGACCAGATGATCTGGGTTAATTAATACTCCATTACAATTCTTATAAGTGTTTAAACCTAAATTCAATCATGCCTGAAGTCCTTGGACCAGATGATATGGGTTAGTTAACATTCCATTACAACTTTCATGAACGCTGAAATGGATCTTAAACCATGCTAAACTTCTTGGACCATATACTGGATTTAAAGTTAACGATCCACGGTGTCCCTTGTAAGTGCTGTGCATAATCTAGTTCAGGTAAAGTCTTTAATTATTTACTTAAGTTTTAGAGAATACATAAGACCTTTATACCTGTCATTACTTAATAAATCCGTTAACAATTCTTATAGAACCCAATGTTTGCCCATATTTATCTAAGTTATCTGCATCATTAGCAAAATATTGTTGTTGAGCTTGCTCAGATTAAGATAGTTACAAGTTAACATTATTTACAATAACAATAAATTTTATAAGGTGTGCAATGAAAATGTAAAAAATAAGAGAAGCACGCTTTCATTGATCTAAAAGATAATATTTTTCAATTCCTTACAACGCAAAAAAAAAAAAAAAAAAAAAAAAAAAAAAAAAAAAAGCAAAACAAAACAAACCAAAATAAACAAAAACAACAAAGGTCCTAATATTTAAGTCTTTGTCTTGGAGGCCATGGGTCAGTAGTCTGGCTTGGCTGGGAGGCAGTAACATCTGGGGCTTGATCCTTAGCTCTAGGAGGAGTTTTCTTCTTACCTTGGACCTTGCGCTTGTTAGGAAGATCCTTTGCTTTCCTACCTTGGCCACCAGCTTGGTTGGATTCCTTAGGAGTTTCAAAGGGAGCAGGAGGGACTTGGTCAACCAAGGGCTGTTCTGATACCTTTGGAGCTTGTTTGGAATGAGAGAGGTTAGGACCTAGGGGTTCGCAAATGTCAGGATCGTAATATACACTCTCAGGTCGCCTTAAGTTAGAATCTGCAGGGACCCTAGCAGTATCAAGGGCTTTACCCCAAGATACATCACAGTAGTCCCTGCATACTGTAGAGAGCTCCTTTGTGAGTTTGGCTTGAGTCTTCTTTACCCCAAGCTTATATGTTGCTTACTTCTCAGCCTTGGCTGCCTCCTTGGCCCCTAGCCTTCTGAAGCTCAGCTCGAAGATCCTTCACTAGTTGCCTCTCTGTTTCCAGATTAATTTCAGTTATATGCAATTGCTGGCGTTGATCTTCGGCTTGCTTTTCAGCATTCTTGAGGCCTGCATCAGCACTGTCCCTGTCCCTAATCGCCTCTTTTAGCTGCTCGGACAGCTTAGTGTAATCCTCCTTAAGATTACCCAAAGTTTTCTCAGTCTCGGACCGAGAATGGGCCTCCGCCTTAGCTTCATTGCAGGCATCTTTATTCCATTCTTCGGCCACGTGAACTTGTTGGGTAATCTACATAACAGAATGAGAAAAATTTAGTGTAAAACAAAGAAGAGGGATGAATAAAAATGATCAACTGTTTACTTAGAGAAGTGGATCAAATCACTTACCACAGTCAAGTCCTTCTTAAGGGATAGGAAGAGTTCTTGCTGACTGAAGTGCCTGTAAGTATCCATATCTCTTGGTAGGAGAAGTAGTTGCTCTAAGGCCTCAGCAATAAGACCTACCTGTCTTTCTTGATAGTTCTTGACTGAGGTGTCCTAAGGGAGGGGGGCACCATTTAGCTCCAGCTTAGGAGACCATATGCGTAATCCTCGATGCATATTAGCCATGAAAGGATCCTCTCGGCTTTCAACAGAAGAAGACCTTCTGCTTCGTTGGTCTTTAACCACTTTCTGCTGCTTATTTCCTTTTGAGGGGCCCACCTCACCTTCCTTAAGGGCTACATTTGTCCTTTTCTTCTTCGGCTCAGGGATTAGCTTTAGGTCGAGGTTAGCAGGAAGCTGAGGAGGAAGTAGGGGAAGATTGGCTGTAGGCTGGGATTTATTGGCTTCTTTTGGTTCGGAAACTTTGTTCCTTGCCTTCACGAGGTCCCTTAGACTCTTGCTGCCCATATTCAAAGCCATTCCTTCTTCCTCTTTCGAGGAGTCATCTGGAAGGGCAGTTATTAAAATGGGGGCGTGGATGCTGGATTGCCTGTCAGTCTCTTCCTTGGCGTCCGAGAGGGGAATCTCCTGAACCTCTCTAGGCTCCTCTTCTTCAAAGCAGAAATTGTCAATTTGTTCCTTTAGTGAAGAGGTTGAGGAAGCAACTCCTTCTCCTACCGTGGCTACCTCAAGGGGAACCTGCTGAACTGGAGGGGCATGCAGGGGAACATCTTGTGGGATCGGATGTTCTACTAGTGGAAGGTCGTGTGGAGCCAAGAAATTAGGTCGAGATACGTCTATCCGAGCTAACCGATAATTGTTCGCCCTTATAGCATTACTAACCTCTTGAAATCTGTTGGAAAGGGGTTTGAAATCCAAAATTAGGTGGACAGCCCGAAGTTGCCCGTCTTCACTTACAAAAATCTGGAATCTAAGTAGGTAGTTGAGGGCTACTACGTTGGTCAAGCTAAGCCGAGAAGCTACGTGCCTTCTATCTGTTAATGCCACAACAAAGCTAAGCATAGTTAGAAACTTAAAGTAAAACACTAATACACAGAGAAGAAAAACAAAGCTAATGATGAAGAACCTAAATCTATTGTTGGGAAACCTAAATCTAGGACATCTCACCTGGCTCTCCTGGTTGGGTTAGGCAACGAAGTCCGTCATGCCACGCTCCCGAGACGATCAGGTAGTTGTCTTTCATCCTCTTGTTAGACTTGGGAAGATAGGAGATGAGCTTGATGATGTTGGATTGGGATTTAAGATAAAACCCCGCCGCCTTTTGTTTATGACACTCGTACATATGTACTACGTTGAGCCAGGTGAGCCCCAAGCCTAAGTGTTGGTTCAGAGCATCAATTGCTCCTAGGATCCTAAAGAGGTTAGGTGCACATTGGTGGGGACAAAGCCTATGGTTACGAAGGTAATCTCTTGTAATGCGACCCATGGGGAGAGTCATTCCTCCTTTTATGAAGGCTATCATAGGGATTATGACTTCTCCCACCTCTCAGTTAGTTGCTATTCCTTCCGGAGGATAGTACCGCTGGACTACTTCCTGCGGTATGTGATATGTTTCTTTGAATATTTCTATCAGGGTAGGGCTGTCCACTAAATATTTAAATCTACCAATCTCAGATCATTAAAAACGGAAAATACTGAGAACGATAGCTGGGAAATAAGAATTTGAAGGCCGAGGAGAAAAAGAAGGGTTCGAAGAAGGTAGAACTTACATGAACTACAGTGGAAGATGATCCTTGAAATTTACAGAAGGGTTTGCAAAGATTTCTAAAGAAATAAAATTTCGATGATTCAATGGGTTTTGTGAGTGTGAATGCTTGAGTTTGCTACAGAGTCTGAGAGATTGTGAAGTAAAGGAAAAATGATCTCCTTTGAAACTTTATATAGGGGCAAAAAATGAGTGGGAGTTATCCTGCCCAAACCCTGAGGAAAAATCTCATCCGTTGGATTAATGTTTTATCGTTGGATGTCAAAGACACAGCGTCGCCTGGAGCAATTAATGACACTTCGTGAATTTCGAAATGTCAGTAGCAATGATGAAGCACCTAAAACTATGCTCCCACACGTGTAAACTTAGGTATTTTTACATTTTTAGCCCTCATTTCTGTGGCAGGTCAAAATCTCATTTTTTCTCTTCGGATGTGAGGGAAAAACTAAAATTTTGAGGGGCTATTGTGGGGATGAGAGCCCAAATTTGTATATTGGGCATTGGGCCTTATTCAAGGATGTGGATATGTTCGAGGAGGAGCAAATGATCAGAGGAGGCCCCAAAGTTGGGAATCACGGAGGAAAAGAATTGAAGCATATAGTCCAAGGAGTATCCCTTTCTCGGATACGATGAATATCAGTCAAGCAGGTACTTGGGCGGTTTAGGTGACCTTCTAGGAAGTTCCAATGATAAGGATGAACTTCAGACACGTACAAAGGTGATAAGAATACAGAAATATCTAAAAGAAAAGCTGCTACCACCGCATTAAATGCACTGCAGCAACTTTTTTGGCCGTATTTATGTGGAGAAGACCCCTGAACAGTGTAATCTCAACCACCACCATTCACAGAGAGTCAAAGAAGATGCCTGAAGGGACATATACTCAAGTGAAGACTTAGATGATTAACAAGTGTACGATCAAGATGGTCTTAAAGGAAATTATATAATGTAAAAGACCTCTCATAAGAGGGGGATTTGAAAAGATAGAAAAAGAGGAGAGAAAAAGAATTACTGTAGCATTGAGGTCTATATTAGCTTTTAGGAACAGTGGTTCAAGTGATAGTTCATCTCCTCGGACACTAATTTCATCGAGTTTTACATGTATTTTTGTACTTATTCATCTTTTAAATCCTTACTAGCCGTTGTCCAACTCACAAATAGCTCAGCTCTATCACCCACTCTTTACAAATTTATTATATTGGGCTTATTGGGCTCACATCCCACATCTTTTGGGCTTGGACTACAAATCGTGACCCTATAGTTTCAATTGTGAGGAAGAAAGAGATCGATGCAAATATATGTTTTGGAGAAAAATATACTTATAAGAAATGAATCACATACATCTATTTAGTAATAAACAAAGTATACATAGTTATAACTTAGTCTAATAGTTCTCGTACTATCAATTTAAAAATATATATATATATATTGCATTGTGTTTTCATACATATCTCACTATATATAATACCTAACTACAAAATATATTTTGTTACACTACAAAAAAAACTTCAAATTTAAAACATAATTTCAAATAACACATTGAATTTTTAAAAATATACAAACTAATATATTAATTCAATAATTATCTAATAAAAAATAATCATATTAAATTTTTCCGCGCATCGCGTGGATCTGCGGCTAGTTAAGCTAAAGACTAAAGCATGCACTAATAGAGTAACAATTAATACATACAAAATAAATTAAATAATGTTGTCAAACCACTAACAATTAATTTGGATATCTTCTGTAAATGTAGATATTTCTTTTGTGTATGGGAAGAGCAATGCGTCTGCTGATCTTTTAGCTTAGTGGGCTGTCCTTTTGTTTGTTTTGAATTGGGCTGGTCCCCATCTCCTTCTTGTTGCCTCCAATTGTCCAGCCCTTGGATTTTGGATAGAGACAGTCTTAGGCCCAGTTCTCTAGGTGTTATTCTGGGTGTTCTCTGTTTCAATAAAGTGTTTATTATTATTAAAAAAAAAAAGCACTAATAGTTAAAACACTAAGGGTGCGTTTGGTACGTTATAATAACTCCTGTAATGGAATAGTTATTCATGTGTAATATCAATTCGGTCATTTGGTTGCATCTTTATTACATGAATTAGTTATTACATTAGAATAACTATTCTTTAAATTGAAGAATAGTTATTCCTCTTTAAAATGGATGTAATAGCTATTCCTTAGTGTATATAATAAGTTTTAAAATTAATATATTTTCAAAAATATAAAGTTTCCTTATACATCATCTTTTACAAGTTTTTCATGTGTAACAACCAAACTTATGAATAGTAATAATTATATTAGAAATAATAATATTTATTACTGGGAATAGAAAACATTGTAATGAAATAACTATTACTATTCATAAGTTTGATTGTTACATATGAAAAGCTTGTACATGATGGTGTATGAGGAAACTTTATATTTTTGGAAATATATTAATTTTAAAACCTATTATATGCACTAATGAATAGATATTACATCCATTTTAAAGAGGAATAGCTATTCTTCAACTTAAAGAATAGTTATTCCAATGTAATAACTAATCTATGTAATATAGTCACCTCGCAATTACCCTTTTTTTTTTTGGACTGAATAATCGTCGATATATTCAAGTTTCTATGCTCGCTGCTCACCCCTAAAAGCCAAAAACTTTCCCAAATCCCAAATTCCACCTCCCCCTCATTACTTTTGTGGCACATAGTTAATGTATTATCCCCAGCTCATACTGGAGTATTTGTAAGCCAAAGATATTTGGCAATTGGTATCCACCTGTGTCTAAATTCTAAATATAGTATTCCATATTCAAATCATTTATTTCGTTTTGTATTTCCCTCATTTTATAACATGGGTATGCTTGGTTTGTTTTGCTTTAAAGCGATACTAGCTGAAATCTTGATGGTCCAATTCATGGCTGAAAAATCTGAGGGATCAGAGCTGAACCCATTTGGGTTTAAGGCTCAAATCAAGGTTAGTGCACTTGGGGTTGTGGCTAGAGTTTCATAGTCACCAGAGAGTAATAAGGATTAAGGAGTACTATAATTCAAATGGCTGCTCTGGACAGTGGAAACTCTCTGCCGTATTAGGTTTTTTTTGGTAAAGTTTTTGGGCTAATTTGTGTTGTTGTTTGGGCTGATTTGTATTTGTTTGGACAATTTTTTTGTTCAATCTTCAAGGGCTCAAGATTTTGGAGTATCAAATTTTATTTTTAATGTGCTTAAATTTTTATCTAGGTGTTCAGGTAGTCTACAACCCATGTTACTTCAAAATTTTTTTGTCAGGTCAAGTGTTCATGTGAACATCTTGACCAACATGTAGTTGTAGACTTTAACTTGTCAGGTCAGGTGTTCATGTCAACACCCTAACCCTGCCTTAATGCCCCCGGAGTTTTGATAGAATTTGACAATTGAGTTGTTTGAAATTTGAAACCCACAACCAGTGCATTTAGAAAAAAAAGAACACTACAAACTTCAACAATTTGTTTGAAATTTGAAACCCAATATCAGTGATTCAGTGCATCTTTAAAAAAGGAACACTACCAATACCAAATAAGACAATTTATGGATTTCTCTTTTAATGTGAACCAAACCTACTAGGCATCCGCATAACACTTAATAAGGAGCCAAGTAACTAGTAAGGAGCATTAAGAGGAAAAGGTACAAAGAACAGAAATTAGAAAAGTCGCAAAGAAAAGTTACATAGTTTAGATCAATTAATGTGTATGTGAATGCCAATTGCAATGACCAAAATGGTGAATATGCAAAAGTATATAATGGCATGAACCAGAATGGCAATCCCGCTTGTGTACATGTTCCCGAACTCTATCACCCTTACTCTTGCTGGTAGTTGGAACAGCAACCCTGGTGACAAGAGGATGAACAAAACCACCGCGACAACGACAGGCCCCCAATCTGCACCCATCTCTCTCTCTCTCTCTCTCTCTCTCTCTCTTTCTCTTGCTTGAAATGAAAAGGGAGATATATGGAGGAGACTAGGAAATTTCTATTGGGAGTATGAATGAGAGAAGACAATGATGTGCTCCTAATATGCAGGAGAACCAATGAGAGTTATTTTCTTGGTGGTGAAGGAGTCAAGCTAGGATGCTAAACTTAGTGAGAAGGAAGACAATGGGCTTAAGAGATAGGAAAGGTATGTTATGGCTAGTGGGTTTGCTTTATGGAGTCGGGAAAGAAACACTTTCTCTTTCATTTGCTTCTAATAATTGTTTACTACAAGGCTTCTTTTCCCTTGCTTTAGATATTGATGAAGGTGGAATCTTTATAAAAAGAAATCAAAAGAAATAAAATGGGGAAAGGAAGTGCAGGTGTAAAAGTAGTGTCAAGACTACGTGTGTTTTGAATGCTTCCTTGCTTGGATTACATCTTTAACAGTAAAAGCAAAATGAACGCATTAAGGAATGTAAGAACTAGTAAAGAGTTAAAGTAGGTAGAGAATTATTGGGTAGAAATATGATGAGGACCCGAAGGTCCGAATCAGAGACTTTAGGTTGGCAATAAGTGATGTTTACTTTTGTTAATATGTAGCATGTAGATTGGGGATTTGGACCCATGTAGGGTAAGGACTGAGTGACAAAGTTATGCTAATCATCTAGGCAACGTGAAGAACGCGTTGAAGCTATTACAACGAAAACAGTATGCAAATTTTCTCATAAGATATTGACCGTTAAGCAAAGTGAATTGCAAATTTCCTCGTGCATTAATCAAGTCGGAGTACTCTCAGAATATAATAACAACGTGCTGTTCCTTCAGGGATGGAGACATGATTTTAATTTTGAGGGCCAAAGTATAACCCATTTAAAAAAAAAAAAAATCACTAAAGAAAAAAAAAATTACTATAGGTCTGTTTTGAATAATCGTCGATATATTCAAGTTTCTATGCTCGCTGCTCACCCCTAAAAGCCAAAAACTTTCCCAAATCCCAAATTCCACCTCCCCCTCATTACTTTTGTGGCACATAGTTAATGTATTATCCCCAGCTCATACTGGAGTATTTGTAAGCCAAAGATATTTGGCAATTGGTATCCACCTGTGTCTAAATTCTAAATATAGTATTCCATATTCAAATCATTTATTTCGTTTTGTATTTCCCTCATTTTATAACATGGGTATGCTTGGTTTGTTTTGCTTTAAAGCGATACTAGCTGAAATCTTGATGGTCCAATTCATGGCTGAAAAATCTGAGGGATCAGAGCTGAACCCATTTGGGTTTAAGGCTCAAATCAAGGTTAGTGCACTTGGGGTTGTGGCTAGAGTTTCATAGTCACCAGAGAGTAATAAGGATTAAGGAGTACTATAATTCAAATGGCTGCTCTGGACAGTGGAAACTCTCTGCCGTATTAGGTTTTTTTTGGTAAAGTTTTTGGGCTAATTTGTGTTGTTGTTTGGGCTGATTTGTATTTGTTTGGACAATTTTTTTGTTCAATCTTCAAGGGCTCAAGATTTTGGAGTATCAAATTTTATTTTTAATGTGCTTAAATTTTTATCTAGGTGTTCAGGTAGTCTACAACCCATGTTACTTCAAAATTTTTTTGTCAGGTCAAGTGTTCATGTGAACATCTTGACCAACATGTAGTTGTAGACTTTAACTTGTCAGGTCAGGTGTTCATGTCAACACCCTAACCCTGCCTTAATGCCCCCGGAGTTTTGATAGAATTTGACAATTGAGTTGTTTGAAATTTGAAACCCACAACCAGTGCATTTAGAAAAAAAAGAACACTACAAACTTCAACAATTTGTTTGAAATTTGAAACCCAATATCAGTGATTCAGTGCATCTTTAAAAAAGGAACACTACCAATACCAAATAAGACAATTTATGGATTTCTCTTTTAATGTGAACCAAACCTACTAGGCATCCGCATAACACTTAATAAGGAGCCAAGTAACTAGTAAGGAGCATTAAGAGGAAAAGGTACAAAGAACAGAAATTAGAAAAGTCGCAAAGAAAAGTTACATAGTTTAGATCAATTAATGTGTATGTGAATGCCAATTGCAATGACCAAAATGGTGAATATGCAAAAGTATATAATGGCATGAACCAGAATGGCAATCCCGCTTGTGTACATGTTCCCGAACTCTATCACCCTTACTCTTGCTGGTAGTTGGAACAGCAACCCTGGTGACAAGAGGATGAACAAAACCACCGCGACAACGACAGGCCCCCAATCTGCACCCATCTCTCTCTCTCTCTCTCTCTCTTTCTCTTGCTTGAAATGAAAAGGAGATATATGGAGGAGACTAGGAAATTTCTATTGGGAGTATGAATGAGAGAAGACAATGATGTGCTCCTAATATGCAGGAGAACCAATGAGAGTTATTTTCTTGGTGGTGAAGGAGTCAAGCTAGGATGCTAAACTTAGTGAGAAGGAAGACAATGGGCTTAAGAGATAGGAAAGGTATGTTATGGCTAGTGGGTTTGCTTTATGGAGTCGGGAAAGAAACACTTTCTCTTTCATTTGCTTCTAATAATTGTTTACTACAAGGCTTCTTTTCCCTTGCTTTAGATATTGATGAAGGTGGAATCTTTATAAAAAGAAATCAAAAGAAATAAAATGGGGAAAGGAAGTGCAGGTGTAAAAGTAGTGTCAAGACTACGTGTGTTTTGAATGCTTCCTTGCTTGGATTACATCTTTAACAGTAAAAGCAAAATGAACGCATTAAGGAATGTAAGAACTAGTAAAGAGTTAAAGTAGGTAGAGAATTATTGGGTAGAAATATGATGAGGACCCGAAGGTCCGAATCAGAGACTTTAGGTTGGCAATAAGTGATGTTTACTTTTGTTAATATGTAGCATGTAGATTGGGGATTTGGACCCATGTAGGGTAAGGACTGAGTGACAAAGTTATGCTAATCATCTAGGCAACGTGAAGAACGCGTTGAAGCTATTACAACGAAAACAGTATGCAAATTTTCTCATAAGATATTGACCGTTAAGCAAAGTGAATTGCAAATTTCCTCGTGCATTAATCAAGTCGGAGTACTCTCAGAATATAATAACAACGTGCTGTTCCTTCAGGGATGGAGACATGATTTTAATTTTGAGGGCCAAAGTATAACCCATTTAAAAAAAAAAAAAATCACTAAAGAAAAAAAAAATTACTATAGGTCTGTTTGGCTAGAAGAGTGAAAAAGTGAGAGGATAGAAAATATGGAGGAGATAGAAAAGTGGGAGGATAGATGAGATTAATTTTCTCCTATTTGTGTTTGGTTGGGATGATGGAAAAGTGGAGAGATATAAAACTTATTTGTTTGGTTGAGAATGAGAAAATGGAAAATTGAAATTGGTATAAATTTATAATTATGTCTCCATTAAATAAAATAAAAAAGCAACACATTTTTTTAGCAAAAATAATTGTGTATGTGCAAGTGGACAAAAAAAAAAAGAAAAAAAAAAGGAGCAACTGGACTAAAAAAAAGAAGAAGGCAAGAAGGATACCCATGTGCATTGTGCACATGGTGCACATGGGCATTTTGGTCAACCTAGTTGCACATATTTTCAACCTCCCTTCCCTTCTCATTTTTCTCTCAATTTTGAGGAGAAAATTTTCTGATGGGCCTTGGGAGAAAATATCTGAACCCCACTATTTTTTTTCTCTCTCCTCCTTTCAACCAAACACTCTCCGAAAAGTTTTCTCTTATCATTTTCTCTCATTTTTTTTTTTCCATTCTCTTTAAAATCCACTCTACCAAACACACCCTATAATTCAAGGTAAAAATATACTATGAAAAATAGAGTAGTCTGCATTTAATATTAAAAATATATAAACAAAAGATAATACACAAAATAATTATGTCTAAATACATTCTAAACTAGTCATTCATCAAACAGTAGCATTCTTTTAAATCCTAAAAGTAATCTATGATTAATTCTATATTAAATTTGGAGTATTTTCTCTCTTAATGTACAAAATCAAATATTTCTTTAAAAAAAAAAATCATTTTTTGTTGTTGTTATGTGTTAAGGACATATTTTACGTAATTGGCTAATCATTTGACAAAATGCACTTTACTTATATTTGGATAGATCTAGGATGAGTTTAGTACTTCAAGGAACAAGAGTTCAAGTTTAGTATTGAAGCCATGAAGATTAGACCAAGAAACAAGTGAAGAAGTGCTGATTTTTTAAAGTTCAATAGCTTTTCAACACATTTCAATAGCTAGGCTATCTATCAAGCTCTTTAGCTTCTTTTTATTGCAATCTCGATACCTCTTGATAGCTAGGTTGATCGATTGAGCAATTTTCTGTCCCTTCGATAGCTCCTCGATAGCTCACAACAGATAGGCTTGACACCTCCTCGACACCTTTCAATCGATTGAGAATTATGAAATTCAGATTTTCAAATCTGATTTTTAGCCCATGCTGACATGTATGTGTAGGGTTTCTTTTCTCATAACCTTAAACATATATAAAGTTTATTTTAGAAATCGTCACATAAGAGAATATAGGGAGAACATATGAAAAATATGACCGATGCCTTATTCTCTTTGAAAGAAGCTACTGCGTCTTTGTGCCTTAAAGTTTTGTAACCAAATGCTTCTTGATCTTCATTGTTGATGAAGTGAAGAACTTTGCAGCCAACATCTTCTTTAAATTGGTATGTTAGTTATGTACTAGGAGTCGTACATTTTTGGTTAGTCACGTATTGGGATCCGTACATCAAAAAGGGTGGCATTTAAATATTGAAGAGTTTAGAGGTTCTGAAGCGATAAAAGGTTTTTGCTGTAAGTTCATCTACAAGGATTGTAGAGTCTAGGGACAAAAGTTTTGTACTAGATTTGAAATTTTTCTTTACTCTAGTGGATTACTTTTCGGAAAGGTTTCCTCCCAGGTTTTTTTACTGTGAAATTAGTTTATTTCATTGGTTTTCCTAGGTCATTATATCTTGTCTTATTTATTTTTCCCCTGCAAGATTTTAACATGATAGTGATGTTTGTTTGTTTTAACAAGTTTTATTCAAAATAAATCTAATTAACAACTTGAGTTTAAAACTTGTTAATTCTATCAACTGAGGTCTAAATTTCCTAACATTATGAAATATAGTTTTGACAATATTTATGATTACAATACTTGGCTTGCAGTTATAGTAGAAACAAAAAGAATAAGAATAAGTACAATTACTCTATAAACAAATTGATAAATTGTTAATCTTTTAATCATTTCAAACCATTTTGGCACAATCCCAAAAAAAAAAAATGATGAAGATTATAAAAAAAAAAAAAATGTATACTTCAGATTTATTATTATCTCATCAAAATTTTGAAAGGGATAAAAAAGGAAACAAGCATACGGACACCTAGACATGCATAGATGAAGATATTAATGTAGAATAAAAATTTCTGATGGTTGAATAAGAGATCTAGGGTTCAATCCTCGTTTATATCAATAACTAATTGGTATTTTGATCTGATAATAAAGAGCTATCATCAGGAGTGAATGCCATAGGTTGAAACTCTCTAAAAAAAAATAAATAAATAAAGAATAAAAATAAAAAGAGCAATCTTTGGAAGACTCTTAATTTGTCTTTTGTTTCTTAGTTTGCCTTGATTTTTTACTTGTTATTTTTTTTGTTTTTACTAAAGTTTTTTTTTTAAATTTTTTTTAGGGAAAGTATTTTTGTTTACTAAAGAATTTTAGATTCATAAAACACAAAAAAAACGTATAAACATTGTCTTAAAAAATATTTTACGTTGAAAAAGGTTTTTATTTAGAGAAAAACTAAAAGTTATAAGTTACTTAATTAATTTTGTTGGACTAAATAAATCTTCTTCTTCTTTTTTTTTTTTTTTTTTTTTTGGAGAAACAAATCTTTAGTAAGCTTTTTTTTTTTTTTTTTTTTTTTTTTGGAGAAACAAATCTTTAGTAAGCTAAAGCAACAATGTATAATTATATTAGTGAAAAACATTTTACTCATTAAAAGAAGCACTAGTCAGTGGGGAAAAACCGCTGAAGTCATACTTCACACTATCTCTAATTTTTAGTTATAGTTTATCCAATATCCACTAGAATTTCAATATATCTATCTCTTTCATTAAAAAAAAAAAAGTAAAAAATTTGGTGGGGGGAGCCTATTTGGGCCAGGTAACGTGGCTTCATTTCCTCTAGTAAATGATGGATTCTACCATGATTTTTATTAATTTTTATTAATTGGATCTAGCATTATGTAAGAGGATGAAATGTCAAATTACTGTAATTTCGAAGTAATGAATAATTATTTGATGGGCATCAACGTTGCAAGTGGTCTAATGGCCAAGCTTTGGGACAACAAGACTTAGGTCTTTGGTTTGAGTCTTCCTGATTTTCACTAATGAGTGAGTTGGTGCCCATCTTCCTTCGTGTTTCCCCTAAGCACGTAGGAGTTATCACAGTCCCCTTTTACATATTTTTTATTTTACCAAAAAAAAAAAATTGTTGTGTTGGTCTTTAATTAATACTACTGGTTCTCTCTCTCTCTCTCTCTCTCTCTCTCTCTCTCCTGTGAATTGATTGTGGGCCTAGTCAGGAAATGGTAACAATTGTTGTAGAAAAATGATGATGGATTATGGATTTGTGGGTGACTGGTTGGTGACAGGGCAGACAGATTTAGATAACTTTTGTAGTCTCTTTTTCCTTGTCTCCAATGTGCAAGGCCATACTAGGACTAAAGTCTAGACCATACTGTAAGCTCAGACTAAAAGCACTACAAGTCCAATATTTTGTTGAATACTCTTTTCTGGGCTGTTCTTGGACTTCAGACAACTCGGCCCAAATTGCAACTTCAAACAAAAGATCCATACAACATGATCACATAATCAAGGTCGGTCCAAGAGCAAAGAGACAAAACGAAAATTAAAAAAAGGTCGGTCCAAATCGGAAATGTATGTATGTATGTATGTATGCTTATCTCTTTCTTTTCTTTAATCTTTCGTACTCAACAAATGTCACGGACACAACTAAGAACTATGTACCAATCAATCATAAGAAACTCTGCAATATACCGGATTCTAATACTTTTAAATTACTCTTTTGATTTTACGACAGTAAACTTTTTATCTACTTATATATATATATATATATATATCATACATTATTATAATTAAACTCAGCCGACCAAAAAGAAGAAAGATGCCACGTGATGCCAACCACTAGGACCATGGTGTAGCTATCAGAGTGGCGTCGAATCTAATGCTCTAATTTTGCCGATTTCGAATCATTTCTTTTGTCCCTTCAACACTCCAATTTGTCTTCATCAATTCTGTACACGCAACTCTATTCCTCTTTCCATAACTTGTTTTCTATAATGTTTTTATCGTACACTTCTATTGGATTCTGAAAGCATTAGCATTGAAGAATGCTAATGCCATATCTAAGGTCAATTTGGTATTTTAAGCCTTAAAATTCATTGTATTAGACAATGCTAAACTTAACTATTGCAAATTTTTTTTGTAATAGTGCTACAATACAATTCTAAAGTTAGAATTGCACTATAGCAGTATTCTAAAAAAAAAAAAAATTTTTTTTATTCCCCTTTTCCTCCGAAATTTCTCTCTCCTCTCTCTCATTATTTCAGTTCTTTTCTCTCTCTTCCTTCTCTGTTTCTCATCTGCTCTCTCCTCTCTTCAGACCCAAACACCATTCTCCTCTTAACATACATCACACATCACAGTGCCTCAGTTTTCTGGTGGGTTGTGATCCGGTTCTGTGGTAACTTTTTTTTTTTTTTTTTTTTTTTTTTTTTTTTTTTTTGCTGTGACCGGTGCCTAAAGGGGTTGTGGGTTGTGGTTGGGTCCAGTGTTTGGGTCGTGGTTGGGTTGTGGCTGAAGTGGGTTGTGGATGAAGTGGGTTGGGTCTGATGTTTGGGTTGTGGTTGGATTGGTGGGCTGGGATTGCTTGATGGTGGGTTTAAAACAGTGGATTGGTTGGATTGATCATCGGTAGCTCCGATGGTGGCTCCGGTGATGATTTTTTTTAATGGGTTTGCTCTGGTGGGTTTCAAATTGGCTGGGTTTCAAATCGACGGCATGGGCTGATGGGTTTTTGGTGCCGTGGCTGTGGTTGTTGATGGGTTGATCGGCGGCATGGGTTTCTAATCGGTGGCTTAGGTTTTTGGTGCGTGGCTGTGGTTGTTGATGGCTTGTGTGTTGCTAGAGGTTGAGGGAGAAGCAGAGGAAAAAAAAAAAAAAAATCTGTTGGAAAGCCTAGGAAATAGGTCTGAAAAAAAAATGACAATTATAAAGAAATAATAAAGAAATATTAAAAAATAATATTTTAATAAAAATAGAGTTTTGGGATGTAGAGGTATTGTAAAATTGTATGGTATAATAGAATTGTGGGTTTTTAGAATTGTAAAATAGAATAGCATTAGCATTTCCCAATACTAATGCTCTAATATTTGGTCTAATTAGTGTTTAAGCTTTGATTCTATAGCGTTAAATTTGCAACAAATTATTTTACACAATTTTGGATACATCCAAAAAAGAGTTAAAATCATGACTTGAAGTCACGATTAAAATTGTGATTTCAAGTCACAATTTCAATTGTTTTTAGAAGTATGTGTAAAATTGTATAAAATAGTTTATATGTAATAAATACTGTTCGGTTTTACGGTCTATACCCTACTACTAGTCCACACAACAGGATACACATACTCACCAACTTTATATACTAGTCTGTTTGAGTATCTTAAACACACAAACTTTGGAAAAGAGGAAAAGTGAAAAAGGGATGGCAGATTGGGGACCGGTATTGATAGCAATGGTGCTATTTGTGGTGTTGACAGCAGGGCTACTGTTCCAGCTGCCTGGCCACAGCCGAGTGGTGGACTTCTGCAACATGAGCACTAGCGGGGTCTCCATATTGGTTCACACCATTATCTTCTTTGGACTCATCACCATCTTTCTCATTGCCATTGGTGTTCATATCACCACCGGATGATCAATATTGATCATTTCATACCATCTCTATCTTCTTCATATCTCGGGTGCTTCCATTTCATTTTTCTTTTTTTTCTTTCATCTTTAATTTGTTCATTGAAAACGTAGTAGCTAGTTAGCATGAATATGGAGTTACTGTAAATCTGAGATTAGTTTTTTTATTTTATTTTATTTTATTTTTTATTTTTAATGTTCCTTTGGTAATCACAAGAGATGTAAAGTTGGAATGATAAGATCAATTAGACAGTAAAATGTTTGCAGGGTAGTTAAGAGTTTCGAGTAAATTGGCTTGGGCTACAACTAAGTGCTTCCGCTGGTTATAGACAGAAATGCTCAAGTATATAAAAAGACAATGTGAAAAGTAAAGAGGCATTAGTCCAATCAATCATGGCTACTCTTTCTCCTTTTTGAGAATAATCATGGCTACTTGGCTCGTGTTAGATTCGGATTAGGCAAAATGATCCCAAATATGCATGAAGAGTCTTAAGTCTATACTGCTAGTGTGTTTATACCGCTAAGTCGATTGTTGTTTCTCTATTCAATGAAATTTCGCTTAATCAAGTGTCTTTACTTGTGTGGCTCCTTACTCGTAGCAACAAATCTTTGTTCACATGCCTTTTTTTTTTTTTTTTTTTTTTTTTTTTTTTTTTTTTTTTTGCAGCTAATAGAACTTTGTATTGTCCATATTATTTTCTTTAGGAATAAATCCTTTGTTCTAAATTTTTGTAGGAAAATGTTAACAAATGTCTTGTGCGTATTGGTTTTAAAATTTGTTTTTTTTTTTTAAGAAATATTTTATGGAAAAATGTCAAAACAATTTATTATTTTGACATCTTTTTATATTTCCCATGAAAACACCCGTTAACACATGACCCATTTTTGTATTTCACTTTATGTTTCACCAATTAAAACTTGCCATGTATTTAATTGCTACTAATGACAAATTAGCGCATCCTATTTTTCAAATTTGTGCTAATGAAGAGTTAAGTCTAGAGGGTCCTAACCAAATCAACAAATTACCACCCTCCATATAAGAGGAGGAGGTTTGCCAAAAGATATAAGTTAGTTAAAATTCTGATATGATTTACTTTGAAAATTTGGATGTATGTGGAATAAGTGGCAAAGTTAACATTTCAGTTTAGGCAGGACAAGATTAAAACCAAAATTAAAAATATTAATAACATAATAAAAAAAAATTGTAAACTAATGTAATTGTTGTACAAAATGTAAGATGCATGTCTTAAGCTAGTTATCCAAGGCAATAAGTTAAACCGCTGAAAAATCATTTGGATAAAACTATTAGGATTTATGAGTTTTGGCTAATTTCATGACAAATTTATTTGAATTTTTTGTTTTATAATTGTAATGTAATTTGTGAAAATAACGGTTGAAGGTTGAAGTTTCTGTTCATTGTGCAAGAATGAAGACTTCCGTTGTGCAGGATCAAGTTTGGTTATGCGAGCTTAGATACAAACTCTTGGTAGAATCTTGTTAGACACTTGTTCAACCAAGTCCTTGCTATGGAAATTCTAAGATTCGCTTCCACGATAGTTTGTGCAGCTACATCAAGCCAAAAATCTACATATATGAAACCCTATTTATGCCCTAATTTCATGAGAAGGAAGACGACCATAGAAAAAAAAAATGAAAAACTTAAAGAGAACATTTTCTTTATCTTCCAACCCTCTCCTATTGATCATCCTTGAAAGATTGAGAAATCCAGAAAGATCACCTTCATTGTGTAGCAAGAGTTGCTAAAACCACAAAGGCATTACAAAATTTTCAAGAGGATTTGGAGTGACTAAGAGATCGGTTTTGCAATTGATGGATCATTTTGTGGCATCAAGTGGTTATGAAGGAACAAGGCAAGAGTTTACAATTGTTAGCAAGAGAAAAAAGTGTCTAACCTCTTCTACATTGAAGTATTGTGAGTATAGTTTATACCACAACAACCTTGATAGTGGATTTAATGATTTGGGCTTGTCCAACAATGTGTTTTTATAGTTTGGATTTTCACTCCGTGAAAAAATACATTTATATGTGTGCATGTGTTCATAATTTATCCATGAATAATGTTGTTCTTTAAATTAACTACTTGGATTTGATTTTGATTAATTTTTAAAATACATAGTAAGTCGTACCTGGGGTCTAAACAATGTTTTCAATTATTTTAAGAGGTTTGGTTCACTATTGTACGATTTATTTTCTTGCATTATTCTTGACCGTAGTTGTCATGGATAAAGTTGTGTGTGAATATACTCATAATGGTATTAGTCTTGTAAATGTGATATGATCAATTTTATAGTTGTAATCTTTACTAATTTAATTGATAATAATTTTTTTTATTATATAATAATGAGAAAAATTACTCTTTTACTAATTCTAATGTATTAGGGGGCATAATAGTAAATTTAGATATATTACCTTTTTCATCCCCTCTTTTATTTTTCCTAACCAGACAAAGGAATATATACTTTTTTTTTTTTTATCATTCCACTTTTTTATCTTTTGTACTAAGCACATAGTGAAAAGCATATATCTTTTCTATCCTTCAAACCTTTTTCATTTTCCTGACCAAACAAGCAGCACTTTAGAATTTAGATACTATCACAAAAGCCTACAAGTTGCAACTTGCAATATAAAATTCTTCATTCTAAGAAACTTTCAGCCATAAATTTAATTTCCTTTATAGTACTTCAGATACCATCACAAGAACCAACAAGTTGCAATATAAAATTCTTCTTTTTAAGAAATCTTCATCCATAAAACTTCCCTTAGTTTAGGTACTATCATAAGAGCCTACAAGCTGCAATCACAATTCTTCATTTTAAAATATTTTCATCCATAAATTTTCCTTTATAGTACTTCTGAATCAGATTCTAGCAGAGCCTACAAGTTGCAACACAAAATTCTATACGGTACAGTCACAAGGCAAGTTTCAAAGAATGAATGCCAATTATTTCAACTGATTAAAGCATTTCATTATCACACTGGAAGCTTGGAATTGAATACCCTTTATATCAAGGGAGGAGGTTAACTCATAGGACTCAATGATTTTGTTAGAAAAATAAAATGACTGAAATAAATAAAAACACAGAAACTCTGAGTGTCAAAGTCAAAAAACAAATTATATTATTTTGCATTCACACAAGATTTGTGTCATACTTAAGGTGTGTTTGGATACCACTTATTTTGCTGAAAACGGAAAATATTGTAGCAAAATAATTTTTAAATATGTGAAAAATGCCATGGGACCCATTTTTAATGGAAATTTTGTTAAAAAAAGAAGTTTGTGGGTCTTGTGAACAGTGCACGAGACCTACTGGAAAAGCTAAATGCACTTCTCAAAAAAAAAAAAAAAAAAAAAAAGCCAAATGCAAGACGCTCCTCTGTAGACGCAATCCAAACACATACTTAAGGTCCAAAACTTCAGTTGGTTTGGGAGAGATGATTAGTAGACGGCTTTATCTCTAAATTTTTTAGAGGGCCAACTCTATAACTCAAACCTGCAATACACTGCATGGGCATTTGCAATCACACAAAATCCCAAACTCAATCCATAGAAAATTGCTAAGCCCAACAATATAACAGATTAACAGTTACATAACTTTTACATGTATCTGCATAGGCGAGTACATCATTCTATTATTATTACAAGTGTTTTTGGCCACAGAAGAGAATCACACCAGTCCAATAAGAAACCAAAGATATCCAGATACACGCAGCTATATTGGGAGTACTTAATAGAGATGGGGCATACCCTGTTGGAGTGGAGTGGCGTAGTTGATACCATGGGTGTAAAGCTCCAGTAGTTCAGTTCCAAAAGATGGAGATGGGTAGTCAGGGATCATTGCTGCCATCTGAAGCCATAACAGACAGACAAAGGATTAGCCAGACTACATAACAAGTGGTGAAGTTCTCGGAGGTTTGTTTCTTTATTTACCTCTTCCATGAAAGTTTTCTCTTCACTCAGCTGTTTTTCCTGGGTGTGAAGCTCCAGTAGTTCAGTTCCAGAAGATGTTGATGCAAAATCAGGATTCTCCATGATCATTGCTGCCATCTGAAGCCATAACACACACACAAAATATTAGCCAGCTTACATAACAATTGGTAAAATTCTTGAAGATTTGTTTCTTTATTTACCTCTTCCATGAAAGCTTTTTCTTCACTCAGCTGTTTTTCCTGGGTGTGAAGCTCCTGTAGTTCAGATCCAGAAGATGGTAATGCTAACTCAGGGCTCTCATTGATCATTGCTGCCATCTGAAGCCATAACACAGACGCAAAAGATTAGCCAGATTATATAACAATTGGTAAAGTTCTCGAAGATTTATTGTTTCTTTATTTACCTCTTCCATGCGAGTTTTCTCTGCACTCAGCTGTTTTTCCTATTCAATATAGCAGATAAAGTTAGAAAGATTGCATACAAGAAGTAGAGTAGTGAATGGGAAAAGCATGTATAAATCATTGGTATGACGGTATCACCACACTCCAACAGAAGAACAAACGTTTCACTACATACTTTTCTACTCACACTTACACATAAACACACATCAGTTCTACAATAATTTATAAATCTTTTATTTATTTATTTATATACATACTGCTATATAAAAGTCTAAAAACAGAATTACGTTAGAAATATAGTTCTTCCCGTATTCAAACTTTGTAATTGTGATGATACTTTTGCTGTGTAAATCTCAATAAACAATTCTGTCTGGGGTTTGAATATTATTGAAACGCAACAGACAACTCTAAGTCTGTCAGACAAACAAAATCCTAGTAGAGTCATGTCTGTCATGCACAAATAAGAAAATTGGGGAGAGGGTTTCTTATTCTAATAATTCTCTCGGAGCTAGATAGATAGTCTCATTTTCTAATAAGCTTTTCAATATACCCCAGTTAGGAAATTGACACACGTCCAAACCAATAATCAATCTACGACAGATTGACAAATTCTTAAAAGTTGAGGTTGATTTTCTTGCTTCTTTATCTTTACACATAAGAACACTACTGTCACAGTTCAAAAAAACGTTAGATACATTTAGGCTAAATTCCATATCTGATATCCCATAAGAACTAAAGGTTTTCATTCAAGGGACACTTGACTGAGTCTTTCTAGCATCTTTTAATGAGAAACAAAACAAGGAATAGAACTACTATCAATTCCAAATAATAATTATTATTAACAAATTACAATTCAATCAAACAAGAAGATATTGAGTATTTCTAACGTATTAAGAGGAGCATAGTGTGTAAGTGCAAAACTTATACTAATTACCATGACTACAATTATGAACTAATACTCATTTGTCACAAATTTGCAAAAGTTATAATAATTATAATGACTACCAATTATGAACAAAGATTCGTTTGTCACAAACATCTTTTCTACTATTGAATACTTTGGTTACTTGCAAAACCCACCTCATCCCTGGAATTGGAAAATTATGCCAACAGTAAACTTTGATCAACGCTTCACATTTCAATGTGATGCTACTCATGGATTAGCTAGAAACATTCTCTCCATTAATAAAATTTCTTTTTTCTTATCTGTTAAAAAGAATATAAAGATTTCTTTTTGAGTTTTTCACCTTTTAGGTTGGGGGAGGAGGAATAAGGAAAATAGGACTTGAAGTCAAATGGGTACAATTAATCAACACTTAATCAAATATTCAGCATAATTAAGCTGCCTAACCTTGACCCCCTCCCTCCATCCATAATCCAAAGTATTAAAATCTCCCTCACTTAAATCCTAAACCTCCTCAGTTAACTACATGACTATCAAGTTGGCTTTAATACCATTTGTCATTACTTAAGGGAGCGCTATATCTGCATTATGCCCCAAAGCATTAGTTATAATTGGGGCTCAACATGAATAGCCTAAATGGATCTATAGTACACGTTAAATGCAAAACTTAGGACATGTTGGTGTGGCACACACTCATACAATCAATCCCCACAATCTGGAATATCACAACAACTATCTATAACAAAATTTTATTTTTATGCTACTTTGATTTCTTCAACTGTGCCTACCGATTTGATGACACCTCAACACTACTAGTTACAAATCACGGCTTTAACTATTTCACTGATACATTTATTGGGGAAAAAAAATAGTAATTAACAGGTAGCTTGTAAGGATTCACCTTATGAAATCTGGTTTCAATATATAAGGCATCCAGTTCTTTCTCTAGTCTCGTGAGCTCTATCATGTTTAGCTGTTCAATGTTTTGTGCTTCTATATTCCTGCCAATAGCACAAAATAAATGTAAATTAGCTGGATTCATTGGAGCACATCTAGACGGTTCCTCCAAATATGTCATGTAACTGAGGAACATAGAATTTGTGCAGACAGTACTTTTAGAGAGGACCCCGAAAGATTTTACCTTTGAATCATTTGCAGTAGGTTAGCTTCTGTCTGATGATCAGAACATTCAGCATCATACTTCTACATGATGGGATATTATTGAATAAGAGAGAAATTTCATAAAAAGAATAATCATCAAAACATATAGGAAAAATGTTTATAAGTTAATAACCACATATGACTAGAAAATAAAAGCCCATGAAAATTTTTGCGCACGTCTATACTATGTATAATAATTAAAGTGTTGCATTTAATTTTGCAAAGCTCATGTTGCACCACCTCATCATCTATATCACTTATTTTACTTAACAATTTTTCCTTTCTTTTTATTGAAAATTTTACTTTTTTTTAATATTAAATATAAAGAAATATTAATATCTATACAATATATAAGAATAGAGTTTAAGTAATTAAGTTTGCTAATCTTACAATTCTTCCAACTCTTCTTCTCCATTTCTTAACTCTTCTTCTTCCTCATTAGTTTCCTCCAACTCTTCATCTCCATTTTTTTTGACTCTTCTTCTCTCCATCTTATTTTATATATATATATATATATTTAATTTCATATAGATATTTCTCCCATTCATTCTATATTTTTCCTACAACAAAAAAGTGATTACTCTCTCTTTGTGTTCGATTTTTTTTTTTCTTTTTTGTTGGTGGATTTACTGTTGGCTTTGCCATCTTTGTGGTGAATTTCTGATTCTTTCTTAAAGCTCTGTTTTGGGTTGATACATTTTGATGTTTTGATTTCCCATCATGGGTTCTTTCTTATAAATTTGGTTTGAATTTAGTTTGGGTTAAGATTTAGTTAATTTGGAAGTGAGAATTTGAGTTTATATCATAACACACACGACTTGACTATGTAATTAAATGTGTCTACCAATTATTTGAGTAATCGATTGTTACAAATTCCATATCTTATGGCTTTAACCACATTTTAATTTTGGGATTTGTTATAGATTTTATAGATACTTTTTCTCTGTTTTGGATCTTAGGCAGAGAAAGTATGGATTTTAACGTGTCATTGTAGTATTGTACCTTCTTTCAATGCACAACATCTTCCATAAATCGACATGGGATATTGCCATAGAAAACCAAAAAAATGCTACTAATTGTTGTGCCAGTGAAGTTCAGATACCATCTTGTTAGGCAAAAGTAATGTCTATGCGCGAAATAAATTAAAAACATTATTAAAAAAAGAACAGGGTGAAACCAATAATTTAGCAAAATCTTCAATATTCACAGCGCTCTGTAATTATAGTACTCAAAAACCCTCACTTAAGGGTCCGTTTAGATACAACTTATTTTTGTTGAAAACTGAAAACACTGTAACAAAATAATTTTTAAATGTGTGAACAGTACTGTGAGACCAATTTTTAGTAAAAAAAATTGTTGAAAAGTGAAGTTTGTGAGTCTCGTAAATAGTGCACAAGACTCATGGGTGTGATGAAAAGTGACTGAAAAGTCAAATATATATCGCTACTATTTATAAATAGTAACATAAACAGTAAAAATTGTCCCCCGCGTGCTGCAGCACAAAAAAAAAAAAAAAAACAAAAAAGAAAGAAGAAAAAAAGAGAGGAGAAAACGCGCAAATGTGGACACGAAAACGTGTCTTTAGAGAAACCCATAAATTTAAACCCATAAATTTATTCTCCTTGTGTGACTTGCACAAACGTGAAAAACTCATTTCTTTCTTACATACTTTGGAGTGGGCGAAATGTGTTTTTTGCAAATTCCTCGAATGTACTCTCTCCTGTTTCAAATTTCAATGTTCTCTCTCTCTCTCTCTCTTTGTAAACTTTTCTCTTTTTGAAATTAAGCTTCACCATTATGCATTGGTCAGAATCTAATTTTAACACATGTAAATGAAAAAAAAAAACGTTTTTGAGCTAGTAATTATTCAAGATTTTCCTGGATTTAAATCTGAAATAGCAACATGGTAGCACTGGGTTAAAGCTGAAGTTTCAATTTTCTGGGCTAGAAGTAGAGACCTTTAAAAACATGGAAGAGATGGCTACTATCTAGTCTTCTTTTATAATACTTAAAAAACTTTGCATAGAGCTGGTAAATCTTGACTAACCTGTTTTTGATCAGAACTATTGCAGACAACAACTTTTTTGCTTGCATGTCTCCTGTAACGCTCAAGGAGTTTTCCTACACTGTAGCATGAGGAAAACATGATATTAATATAACTTAAAGGAAAATTCTTAGTTTACATTGTATTATCAAGGTAAGATTTACATTATTTCTAAATAAATGTGTACAATATTGTACACTTTTATGCAAACATGTACAATATTGTCCAATCTACAATGTAAATTTTATATTGATAGTACAATGTAAACATATAATAATTGTCCATAACTTAAATATGATAAAAATTAAGCTTAAATAATTCAGCAAATACAATGATAAACCAGTAACATATATTGTGAACTGATGTCATGTAATGTACTTAAATATTGCCAAAGAGAAAACACAATTTCAGAGAAAGCTTGAGGAAAATTGCCTTTGTTACAAGCCAAGGACTTTGAACCTAAGGTTAGAAACAATATTAACTCGTAATCATTTGTTAGAATTTGTTGTACTGCAGTGATAACGTAGATACCCAACAGTAACACGATGGAAGGATTCTAATACATCTTGGAAACTTGAACTTTGCAATAACACAATGATGGAAGGGTTCTTTTACATGTACATCTTTGTGATAATTACACTGGTTGACATAGCTAGTAGATTATATCATTATTATAGCTCTATTTTTTAATACCTATCCATGACATTAACATTAATAGTGAATGGTATATAAAACAAAACAAAGAAAGGAGACCGTAAAAAGTAAAGGACTAGGTGCGGCACTTTCTCCTTTTTATCTATGCTTATATTGGATTGTACATGGCAGCCAACATCAATGAATAAAGGCAGGAAGAATCTACAAGACTACAATGAAAAAGATAGAGAGTTTATAGATACAAATTTGACACTTATTGATGTGACAGATTGTTAGTGGCAAATAGAAAAGTAATGTTAATAGTGAACTTAAATGGTAACCAATTCAAGCTTGCCTATTCATTTTTTATAAAAAAATGTTGTCAAAAAATGGATGGGTATGACAGGAACAAGAATTAAAGCAAGACTTAAGAAACTAAGCAAATCTATCCTCACTAGCAATGTATCATTATGTGCTTGTGTAATTAAAATTTCTACTAATTTGAGTAGTTTTCATCCTTGGGATGCACAAGATAGAGACTGGGTCGTGGTGTGATGGTGTAGACATCATGTTTCACAATCTCTACATTTTCACGCGATTCCCACTTTGATCTATATATTTTATTTTCACTGCTTTTAGTCCCTAAAGTATAAAAAAAAAAAAAAGTGATCTCGTTTTTATCCCTACTGTCAGTGCCCTAACAGCAAAGTCTTAGGTGGTAGACAGAACACTCTATTAGTTGATGTGGCGATTAAAATATTATAAAAAAAAATTATTTGGCATTTTTATATGCTACATCAGCATTTTAAATTTTTTGTATATAAAAAACCATGTCAGAAAATTTTAAAAAAAATAATAAAAAAACAAAACTTAAATCTAATTAAAAAAGGGTTTAAAAAAAATCTAATTAAAAACAGAGTTAAAAACCAAAATTTACATGAATTGAGATTTAAGTATGTCTTTAACAAGAACACAAACCCAGATCTAAGAACACAAACCTAAATCTAAGAACAGAAACCCAAAAATTAAAACTCTCAAAATCACCATTTTCTCAAACCCAGCAAAATCATCAAATCCTAAAGCCCCAAAGTATCAAATCAATCCAAAAATACAACACAGCCAATCCAAACAAAAAAAATCTCAAACTCAGAAAAACTCATCTCAAGCAAGTTGAACCCAGCAAACCCAGATCCGGTGGCCATGCTCCCCACAATGGCGTCGGCATCGCCACTTCTACAGCCATCCACCACAACCACAGGCTTTACGGAAGTAGCAGTAGCTCGGGGGGTTCGTATACCCGTTGGTGGAGTAAATCACCAGCATGAGTTTTATCTCTTGGTGTCACCGAGGCTTTGATCTCCATCACTGTTGCCCAATAGGTCCACACGAAGAAGCCACTACCGCCAGAACTCGTTCCCAAGGACGTGGTTCTTTACCAGTACGAAGCTTGCCCTTTCTGCAATAAAGTTAAAGGTATGGATCTCCTTCTTCTTTAATTCTTTGAAATAAATTTTTGTATAAAGTTTATTGCTTCCAAATTTAACTATTGGCTGAATTGGTGATTTGTTTTGCTTTGAATTGGTGATTTAATCTTTTGGATCTGGGTTTGCTTGATGTGGGTTTTCTAGGTTTAACTTGCTTGAGATGGATTTTTTCTGAGGTTGAGATTTTTTTGTTCGAATTGGCTATGTTGTATTTTTGAATTGATTTGGTACTTTGGAGCTTTAGGATTTGATGATTTTGTTGGGTTCGAGAAAATGGTAATTTTGAGATTTTTAATTTTTGGATTTTAATTTTTGGGTTTGTGTTCTTATTGTTCTTGTTAAAGATACACTTAGATCTCAATTCATGTAAATTTTGGTTTTTAATTTTGTTTTTAATTAGATTTTTTTTTTTGAAACCGTTTTTTAATTAGATTTAAGTTTTTTTTTGGTTTAAATTTTCTAACATAATTTAAAAAAAAAAATGCTGATGTGGCATATAAAAATGCCAAATAATATTTTTTTAATAATATTTTAATCACCACATCAGCATTACATCAGTGTCACGTCAACTAATAGGATGTTTCGTCTGTCACTTAAGACTTTGCCATTAGAGACAAAAATGAGATCACTTTTTTTATCATTTTAGGGACTAAAAGCAGTGAAAATAAAAAATAGTGACTAAAGTGGGAATCGCGTGAAAATGTAGGGACGAAAATGAGTTTTTCACCTTAAAAATATTTTTAATTGATTTTCTTAGAAATAAGAGTATCAATTAAAACGTTAAAGCTTCTAAATATCCATTAGCATTGTCTGACCCTGAAAGGTTTTTTATGTTTTATGTTTTATGTTTTATTTTTTAAGTCTCAAGTTGAATTTATCTCAAAAGCTGATAAAAATTGAAAATGTGTAAGTTTGAAGTCACTGAGTCAAAGTGCCATTCCTCTCTCAAAAACTACAAAACAACACTTCAGTGTCCTCGCTTTAAAATTGCGCGTTTTGCACAATTTTGTCAGTAAGCGCACTTATCTAATCATTTTCAAAGATGAATTTAAGATAACTCTAGCTTTGGATAGTTTGTGATTCTCCCAAACTTATCCACCAATGATTTCTCCATCTATAAATAGATAATGGATCCTCATTTTCAAAGCACATTCGACAATTGACTCTTAAAGAGACCTTTTGAGAAAGAAACATCAAGTGAACACAATACTTCTTGTAAATGCTACCAAAGTTTTAGCTATAGAAGGCCTTAGATCCACCTCAAATTACTGTCTACCTGCCTCCATAAAACCTAGACACCAAGTCTTAGTGCTAGGATCGCCGATCCATTCCTTAACCTATTATCAAGCCTTTACTCTCTGCATGCAAGTATAAATCCTATACCAGCTAGTGAAGATCTGTCATCATTTTTGAACATGAAGGGGACATATTTACTGCACACAACAAAACATAGAGCTGAAAAAAAATATAAGGGGAAGAATAGTTAATCCCTAACTTGTAATAAGGAATAAGGATGATTACGATGAAAGAGTAAATGGAGTAAATGGGGACAAATCAGGTCAACTTGTTGATTTGGTTAGTGTTAGAAAAATAATATGGGAGCAAATGGGATTTCAACATTGAACGAGGGGCATCTGCTTCAATAAACAAGTACAAAACTTGCCTCGTATCAAAATGTTACACCCAAAAGAAAGGAGTAAAATCTAAGGAAAGCTTTTACCCCTTTGGTGAGGTTTGCCTTTATAAAGCTAACCTTGATCAAGTAGCTTACTTGGGCCTAGACTTTATCAAACTTAATCGAGGATTAACCTTTGAGCTTTGAAGCGCAAGGTTTGCAAGCTCAAGCAGTCCAAATATGACCTAAAGCAATCATTTAGGTAGTATTACATCAAATTTCATTCGGTTGTAATTTTTAATTACTTCTAATGATTGAAGTGAATTATTTCATATACATCGATCAATAGGTCCAAAAGAAGCAAGTTGATCTTATTGATATATGTTGACGACATAATATTGGCTGAGAATGACAAGGAGTTCATTAAATCACAAAGCAGCGGTTGTTCTCCATCTTCAAGATGAAAGACACGAATGAAGTATGTTTCTTTGTCAGAATCAACATGTTAAGAGATTGTTCAAGAAAACTTCTTAGTTTGTTTCAAGATGTTTACATAAGGAATATGTTGAAAATTTAGACTCCTTAAAACACAACCAGATTGAGTAGCCTAGTTAATTAGCCAAGTTGTTACTTAGTCAAATTATGCAATTCTAGGTTAAAACAATCAAATAATCATATTAAGAATATAAAGCAGCGAAAAAGTAAATAACACAAGATATGATCACCTAGGAAACCACACGGTAAAAACCTGGGGAGGATTTGACCTAGCTATCCTCAAGGTAAACCTGAATCCACTATGCGAAAGAATCAAAGTTCATACAGAAGGACTACAAGCTCCCCGCTTGACTTCCTAATGCTACCCACCAGTAGAACTTACTGACACGATCCCGTGCAAGTTCCGAATTCACGGACTCCTTCTTTCTTGGACTCTTCAATCGAGTACAAATACCCACACTTGTTATTCTTTAAGCTCCAATAGTAGCAACCTTGTTGATCATCAAGATGTAGATAATATCTCTACCTTGAAAACCCTAAGTTTATGTGAAGGAAAGCTCCTCAATGATCTCACAAGAGATTCACACAAACTGCAATATATGAGCAACAAAGACTTAGAGAGGTTTGGTACAAAACCTTAAAAAATAAAATGAGGCACAAGAGGCACTTTAATCTCTCTCTCCAAAAGTCCCAAAAACGTGGCTTAGGGTTTCCTTTATATAGTGGGAGAAGTAGATCTGAAACCCTAATCCTTAATGGGCTTAAGCTGCAGTTTGAGCCGACTTAAAATTCTGCAGATACGATTTTCGATCGATCGAGCCTGTTCTTCGATCGATCAAACCAGGTAGAATATGAAGTATTCTTCCTGCAGCTTGTATGTTCTTGAATCTTGACTTGAATCACCTTGAGCATTGTCTAATAAAACCTATAGACTCTAAGATTTATATCTAGACAAGTTTGTGGTCACGATTTGCCAATTATTCTAAACATTTAGAACCTAACAGAATATGCTTCACTGGTTTTGGATCCATGAATTGTAATAACTCAAGCATTTTGGTGTAAATTCACAATTTTGAGTAATTTTTTTCATTAGAATAATATTTAAAATACAAAATATTTCCACAATCGAGGTACAAAACGGCACCGAAAGAATTTAATTTCTGGAATTCGTGATACTTCAGATTAGTGGCAGACTGGTCCTGAGGAGATTGCGTCAGTTTTAATTAATTATAATCAAGGTTTGTTTTCCACGGCTAGTACCTCTCTTATGCTGGAAGTGTTAGACCAAGTCCCTGGGGTTATTACAGAAGATATGAACAACCTTCTTTTTGCTGAATTCTTAGTGTGTGAAGTCGTTTCTGCACTTAAGCAAATGACGCCCCTCAAAGCACTAGGCCGAATGGGTTGCCACCACTAGCTATTTTATCAGTACTTTTGGAGTATGGTTGATCATGATGTAGTCAGGTCAGTTCTATCTTGGTTAAATATAGGTTCTATTCCTCACCCTGTTAACCATACTTTCATTACTCTCATTCCCAAGATTACAAATCCTGAACGGCTCATGAGTATCGCCGCATTAGTCTTTGTAATGTTTTGTATAAGATTTTTTCAAAGGTCTTGGCAAATAGGTTGAAGAAAATTATGCCCAAAATTATCACTGAACATCAATCCGCCTTTGTCAAAAATTGTCTTATTTCGGATAATATACTTATTGCTTTTAAGACTTTACATTGTATGAAGAATCATGACTCTGGTGACTCGGGGGTTATGGCACTAAAGTTGGATGTGAGTAAGGCTTATGACCAAGTGGAAAGAGATTTTTTGGAAAATATAATGCGAAAGATGGGATTCTCTAAACGTTAGATTGGTCCTATTATGATTTGTGTGAAGACAATTTCTTACTTAAATTTGGTGAATGGTGAACTTAAGGGTTTAATCCATCCTTCTAGGGGGATTCGTTAGGGCAATCCTTTATCACCTTTTCTCTTCGTCCTATGTATTGGGGGTCTTATTAGCAAAGCAGCAAGGGTGGGGGATATTACAAGTTTTTCTCTTTGCAGAAGAGGTCTAAAACTAACTCACTAGTTGTTTGTAGATGATAAGTCTCCTCTTTTGCTGGTCAACCCCAGGGGAATGTACTAAAATCCTGGACCTCCTTTCTACTTATGAGATAGCTTTTGGTCAAAAAGTTAATAGAGGTAAAACGATTCTTTTCTTTAGTAAAACTACTCTAGATCCCACAAAGGACATCATCAAGAATATTTTGGGAGTTCAAGAAATTTTTCAATATGAGAAGTATCTAGGCCTCCCATCTTTGATTGGACGAGGTAAGAAAGCAAACTTTAGTTATATAAAAGAAAGGGTGTGACGAAAGTTACAAGGATGGGAAGGCAAGCTACTCTCCCAAGCTGGTTGTGAGGTGCTTATCAAGTTAGTCATTCAAGCTATTCCTACCTTTGCTATGGGGTGTTTCAAAATCCCTTCAGGTTTGTGTAATGAAATTGAAGCTTTGGTCAAGAAGTTTTGGTGAGGACAACGAGGGAATTGTTGCTAAATTCATTGGGTAAAGTGGAGTGAGATGACTAAATCAAAAGTAGTTGGCGGTTTGGGTTTTAGGGATCTGGCCTTATTCAATGATTCATTATTGGAAAAGCAAGCTTGACAACTTCTGCATAACAAAGACTCTCTTCTATAGAGTTTTCAAAAGTCGTTTTTTTTCCTAATTGTTCTATAATGGAAGCCAAAGATTCTAGTTCCGGTTCATCCGCTTGGAAAAGTATTTTGATTGGTCAAGATGTTATCCAAAGAGGTTCTAGATGGTAGGTTGGGAATGGCAAGTCAATGAAGATTTGGCAACATAATTGGTTACTAATTAAGCATCCTCCCTTGGTTTAGTCTCCTATTATTAAGTCTTTGGAGGAGGCCATGGTGGATGTTCTTATTGAGCCATAGAGTAGATGGTGGAATGATAGTGTGATTGGTGGGATTTTTGTTCCTCAGGAAGCAAAAATTATTGAGAAAATTCCTTTAGCTCGAGTTGATTATGAGGATGTTATCAATTGGCCTTTAAATCCAAATGGTGTGTATACTTGCAAGTTGGGGTATTGGTTTTTTAAGGAAGAGGAGGAAATCTACCCCCAGGTGAAGGCATGTGATAAAGCATTGTGGAAGGGAGTATGGGGTCTGTAATCTCTAAACAAAGTAAAGAACCTGCTTTGGAGAGCCTGCTAAAATGCCATCCCCACCAAGGAAAACTTAGTTCGTCGTACGGTTTTGGAAGATCCTGTCTATGATTGGTGTAATGGTGCTTTGAAGAATCCATTACATGCTCTTTGGTCATGCTCCGAGCTTGATATGGTGTGGACTGATTCAGTTCTATGGAGTTTTAGGTGTACCCATATGTTCGTGGACTTCAAAGAACTCCTATCTTAGGTAATTCAGTAGGACAAGAATTCGGAACTTTTTGCCATGATAGCATGGTCAATTTGGACTCAGTGGAATCAAGTTCGTTTAGCTCAGCCGAATGTCAATCTCCATCTTTTATAGCAAGTCTCAAAGGATTGACATAAGGAATTCATAGCCTTGCAGGTACCTCATTCTTTGCCCTAGTAGTGGACTTGTGCTCTGTGGCAACCTCCCCCCCTCGGCATGTTTCAAAATAAATTTTGACGGAGCTACTTTTGCTGCTGAAAATAAGTCTGGCATCAAAGTTGTTATTCAAGACTCTTAAGGTATGGTTATTGCCTCTCTCTCTCTCTCTCTCTCTCTCTCTCTCTCTCCCTCAGGAATTTCAAGTTGTACAAATTGAGGCCTTAGCTGTGATAAGAGCTTTGGAGTTTGCTTTGGAGTTGGATATTGCACAGGTGGTTCTAGAGGGTGATTTTAAGGTAGTTATGGATGCTCTTTCTGAGGAGGATGTTTCTCTATCTTCATATGGCCTTTGAATTGTCGATGCAAAATTTTTTTCCTATGATTTCTTTTAATTACGTTACTCTCATATTAAGAGAAAAGTTTATAAAGTTGCTCGTAATTTAGTTAAACATGTTATTATAAATATTTCAAGCACTTAGTGGCATTTACGTAATTTTGCTAATGGGCCAATTGAAATATTGAAGGAACATAAGGGTGAAGTGGTAAGACAATGACAAAAATAAATAAATAAATAAATAAAGAGAAAGGAAGAGGCACACCAGCCACCACTTCACATCACTGAACAGTTTTGGCCCAACACTCAAGCTTCAAGAAAAAAGAAAAAAGAAAAAAGAAAAACCCCTTGGCCAGAGGCTTGTTTGCTGCAAAATCAAAGGTAGATCTCTAGATTCTTCAAGTTATTGATCTTGTATACTTAGAAATATACTTGAATCTTGATTTATATGGGAAACCCACGAAGATTATTGATGTATATAATTTGGTGAGGGGCTGGAATTTCAATTTATGCTTGTGAAATCGCTATGGTTGTAAGTTTCAGATTTATGAACCACGTTATAGATTCTACAAGTTGAGTGAAAAGTGAACCTCTAAAATTGGATTAAATTTCCTGTAATTATGATTAAGGCTAAGACTTTGTGAAATTTATTCTGAGCTTTTGTTGATTGTGTTGACTTGTAATTTTGAACGGGTATTTTTTAGTATGTGTAATATTTACCTAATTATATTATGCCTTAGTTTTATTGTTTAGTAACCAAAAGAAATTCAAGAGTTGAAGGCTGAACAGGTGCTAAATTCAACCACAAAATAGTGAGATGAGTGAATGGGTTCAACAAATAGTGAGATGAGTAATGAGCATTAGAACCCTTCTTTTGTTGTGTCTTATATGACCTTTGACTATGTCAAAAGTCGAAGGTTTGATGGCTAGCTACTGCATTTTGCCTATAACCATGGTTGATTTTCTATGGAGGTGTTTTTATGATAAGCCAAAAATTAAGTGGCACATCAAGTTTTGAAAATAATCTTGGGCTTCCTATTGATTCATGTGTTTCAATACGATTATAACTTATAAGTGCATAATTTTGTTTTGGGGGTTCATGAACATAACTTTGAGTTGGTGAATTCACAGTGATCAAATGTTGGATCTGAAGTGATTATATGGGCATGGGACATATACATAATGTCTTGTCAGTGGCATGATGAACCATCACATTATATGTGTAAACAGATGAAATGAGAGATATTGGCATCAGGGTCAATTGAATTAGATGTGTTAAGCCCCTAGTATAGGTTGGCAAACCTTGAACAAAAGTGTCTTATAAGAGTATTGGAGGTGTGTTTCGAAGTCAAGACAGTTGCCTAGGTTTTTGTAGATCAGTTTCAAGATTCAGAAAGTTTGACAGCTCTCGACAACAATCGGATCAACCAAGATTTAATATATTTGATCAATCGGGCACTTAATTCGAAAGATGGATATAGCACTTAATGTGGTTAGGTTCCCTTCCGAACGATTTGAGTCTAATTTTTTCACTGTTGCTATGTGGGAGTTTTCTAATTTTATTTCGAAACAGGGTTTCATTGATCTGCCATTGCAAGGGGGTATTTTTACTTGGTCAAATACTCGAGAAGTTGCTTCGAAGGCTAGGCTGGACAGATTCTTATTTTCTGCAGATTGGGAGGATAAGTTTCCTACAGTTTCTCAAAGACAGATGTCTAGGTTGTGCTCGGATCATTTTCCAATTGTCCTTGAGGGTGGATCTTTCCAGAGAGGGAGTAGGCCATTTAGATTTGAGAATATGTGGCTTAAGGATGAGGGTTTTGTGGATAGAGTTCAGTCTTGGTGGGAATCCTATCAGTTTCATGGTGCACCGAGTTTTGTTCTAACCAATAAATTAAAGCTCTTAAAAAATGATTTGAAAATATGAAATGTGGAGGTGTTTGGTCATGTTGAAGATCGGATTAAAAAATTGTGGAAGGACCTGAGTGTTCTAGAGAATATGGAGGATAGTCGAGGTTTATCAACGGAGGAAACAGTAGAAGTGGGAAGAATTTGTGATGAGTTAGAAAAAGCTACTCTGTTAGAAGAAATATGTTGGAGGCAGAAATCTAGAGTTCTTTGTGTTAGGGAAGGAGACAAGAATACTAAAATTTTCCACCGTATAGCTAACTCTCACAGAAGGATTAATTCTATTGATAGGCTTATTGTGGATGGGGAGTTGTCTTTGGACCCGGTAGCTATAGCAGATTGTATCTCTCAGTTTTATAGGCAGTTTTATTTTGAGGATGTGGCTCATAGATCTGTTTTAGATGATGTGGATTTTTCTAGTATCTCGGTAGAAGATGCAAATTGGCTAGATAGGCCTTTTGAGGAGGAAGAGGTGTTTGGGGTGATCAATGATTTTAATGGTGATAAGGCACCTGGCCCGGATGGCTTTTCCATGGCATTCTTCCAGTATTGCTGGTGTGTTTTGAAAACAGAAATTATGGCTGTATTCCACAATCTTCATACTCAGGCGATGTTTGAGAAGAGTCTTAATGCTTCATTTCTTGCCTTTATCCCTAAGAAAGTAGATGCTGTGGAGGTAAAGGACTTTCGGCCTATTAGCTTAGTTGGTGGGATTTATAAGATTATTTCTAAGGTGTTGGAAAATCGGCTCTGTAGGGTGGCGCATGGGCTTATTTCGGATTCACAAAATGTCTTTGTGAATGGTAGACAAATTTTGGATTCCGTCTTGATTGCTTCTGAACGTATTGATAGTAGATTAAAGTTAGGAGTTCCATGTGTGTTGTGTAAATTGGATGTGGAGAAGGCGTATGATCATGTGAGTTGGGACTTTTTAATGTACATGCTTCAGCATTGTGGTTTCTCAGAGAAATGGAGAAAATGGTAAGGTATTGCATTTCAACTGTAAAGTTTTCCATTCTGATCAATGGTAGTCCATTTGATTTCTTTGGAAGTTCTAGGGGGCTTCGACAAGGGGACCCATTATCTCCATTGTTGTTTGATATTGTGATGGAGGCTTTAAGTCGTATGTTGGATGTGGCTGCCTCCGCTGGGCAATTCTCAGGCTTTTCTGTGGGTAGTACGGCTGGTCTGTCAGTAATGGTGTCTCATCTTCTATTTGCAGATGACAGTCTAATTTTTTGTGATGCTGAACCTTATCAAATTGCTAATTTGAGAGCGATTCTTGCTAGATTTAAGGAGGTGTCAAGGCTTCGTATTAATTTGGAGAAATCTGAGTTGGTACCTGTTGGTGAGGTGCATAATTGGGAGGCTTTGGTGGGTCTGTTGGGGTGTGGGTAGTCTCTGCCTTTGAAATATTTAGGTCTTTCCATTAGGTGCTAAGTTTAAGGACTTATCTGTTTGGAATCCTATCCTAGAGAGAATGGAGAGGAGATTAGCAGGCTGGAAGAGAATGTATTTTTCTAAAGGGGGTAAGGTGACACTCATTAAAAGCTCACTCTCATATTTACCTACATATTTCCTTTCCCTTATTCCTTTACCAGGTAAGGTGGCAAAGCATATGGAGAAATTATAGAGAGATTTTATGTGAAATGGGATTGGTGGTGAACCTAAAATTCATTTAGTTAATTAGGCCAAGGTTTGTAAGCCTTTGTAGGCTAGGGGGCTGGGTATAAGACGTTTGGGAAGTTTTAATTCTACATTGCTAGGAAAATTGTTGTGGAGGTATGGTATGGAGACTGATGCTTTATGGAGGAGGGTTATAGAGGCAAAATATGGAAATAGTTTGGGTGGTTGGTGTACGAAAAAGGTGACAAGTCCTTATGGGGTCAGCCTGCAGAAATACATTAGAAGTGACTGGTTGAACTTCTCTAAACTCTTAGTATATGATGTGGGGGATTGTACTAGAGTGAAATTTTGGAAGCATGTGTGGTGCTAGGATTGTACTCTCCAAGAGGCCTTTCCGGAGCTTTATTGTATTAGTAGGTCGAAGGATTCCTCGGTGGTTGAAATCATGGATTGGTTTACTGGGAGGTTTCACTGGAATGTGCAATTTCGTCGTCCACCCCAAGATTGGAAAGAAGAAGCCTTTGATCAATTTATAGGGTTGGTCTATTCTTCGACAATGCGGGGGTTTGGCCTAGATAAGGTTTGTTGGAAGCCTGCAAGGAATAAATGTTTTGAAGTTAGAGGATATTATGGTTCCTTTTATCCTCCTACTGTTGTTTCCTTCCCATGGAGAATGATATGGCAATTGAAAGTTCCTCCACAGGTGGCTTTCTTTTCATGGTCTGCTTCCTTAGGTAAGATCTTAATAACAGACAATCTTCGTAAGAGACGTGTGATAGTGCTTGATTGGTGCTACATGTGTAAGAGATGTGGGGAGTCGATAGATCATCTTCTACTTCATTGCTCCATAGCTTGAGAGTTGTGGTCTTTGGTATTCTGCTTTTTTGGTATTCAATAGGTTATGCCTCATACTGTTCTTGAGTTATTTGAGGCTTGGCAAGGAAAGTTTGCGCGATATCGTCACATTGATGTTTGGAGATTAGTGTCTCATTGCTTGATTTGGTGCATTTGGCGTGAAAGGAATGCTAGAAGTTTTGAAGGTTGTGAACGTTCTTTGCTAGAGATTAAGTCTTTTTTCTTGCACACTCTCTTTGAATGGAGTATGGTATTTTCTCATTTTTCTTGTTCTTCTTTTCCTATTTTTCTTGATCATTGTACTTTTGTTTTCTAATTTGTGCCCTATAGTACATCTCTAATGTACTCGGCTTGGCACTTTTTCTATTATTAATAATATTCTTACATTATTTATCAAAAAAATATATTAAATTTGAGATTTCAACCCATCCAATCCTTTAAGCGTCTAAAGTTTCATGTAGCAAAGGCTAAGATATAAACAACACCTAGAGAGAACATAAGAAATATTTTTAGAGAGTCGCTTATTGTACATCTAGGGTTCTTTGCCAGAAGTCAAAGTTTCAAGTGGGTACTTCAAATTGAACAAAGTTTACTATTGAAAAGTCTGTGGATTCGGAGTTACGTTAGGTAAAGTTAGTAAGTACTATTGGGTTGTAGCAATTTAGAATAGGGTTATTCTAATATTGTAAAAACTTCAATTCCTTAAGTTTTGCTAGGTGAAGCCCCCACACTTGTTTTTTTCCTTTGAATAGGTTGGCATTTGGTTTTTCCCTTGCGTTATCATATCATATTATGCGTTGTTTTTCTCCACTGCTATATATTATTCACATAATATTAATGTTGTTCACATTAACCAAAGCCTCAAATATAATTTGACTAATTAACAAATTGGTTTTAAATTGTTTAATTTGCATATCTGGTCTAAACAAATTGACAAGATGTTCAACTGTAGAGTGTAACAAGTGGAAGAGATTATTCCATATATTTGGTGTAATGACGCAATTTGGGTTCCTAGCCCAAAGGAGAAATAAACTTAAGCCCAAAAAGTCTAATACAATGAATTTGTAGAGAGTGGGTTAGAAAACTAGGATTTAATGAATCAGACAACAAGTAAAGTAGATTCAGATGACAAGAAAATGAAGATAGACTAGTTTATTCCAAATAAAATCGTTCTCGGCACAATCCGAGGAAATCAATTCTTATATATTTTTCTCAAGTTAGATTATAAGTTTAATTATTGATTGTTACAGTGTTTTTCTCTTAATTTCTCGATTCCCCTCTCTCAGAGTTTCCCTTCTATTTTATACTATCTTCCTCTTTCATCTCTACCCTCCATGTGTAGGTCAGATTGTTGGTGTTGATACTTGTTCCATCAGCACCTTCCTGAAGTCTTTGAGTAGTAGCTGTAAGGCTGAAAACTACTGTTTAGGTATCACTTCCTCTTTAATGCGGTCAGAGGGTTAGTTACAGAGCATTCAATGCGGTGATAGCAGTTTTCTCCTTAGATATTTTAGGACTTCCCTCTATCCTATATTTCTGTGATACTTATCCGTATCAATAGAATTTCCTAGAACGTTCTCCTAGATGACAGACCACCCCTTCGAACCTCAGATTTGGTAAGCCGATGAAGCATTCATCCTCAGACCACCCTCATGGGCCCCAATAACCAAGACTAACTTCTTCACTTACTAACATGGACTCCCCTGATAATGTTCACCCCTCCTCGGATGACTTCACGTCCTTGGATTGGACCCCAGGCCCAATATATACATAAATATGAGCTCCTGGGCCTAACACCCCTACATTTGGTATATTACATTTTTCTATTATATAAATATGGATATTATATGCAGAATTGATCACACGCGTGCACACACACACACATAGTCACATATGAAGCATATATATATATATATATATATATAGGAGAGAAAGGTATAATACACAAAGTATACAAGAAAAACTCACGTCATCTGGTTAAAAAAAATAGTTTTAACTCCTTAAAAACTCAGTGTATCAGCCTCATTAGTTTGTCCCAAAAAAGTAACAAATGTACAGTGTGCTTAATACACTTATTGAGCACATTGTTCATCAATACACCAATTTCAGCCAATATTAAGACACTCTTTCCTTTCCCTCAATGACTTTATCAGACCAAGTTTTCTTCTTCTTCTTCTTCTTCTTCTTCTTCTTCTTCTTCTCTCTCTCTCTCTCTCTCTCTCTTCCTTAAAAAAAAAATCCACGGCTGATCAATCTCCCGAACAAATCAAAAAACTTTTACTAGCACCATCATGGGCTATGTGACAACTGGGTTGTGTTGGTCAATTCTTGATTGGTGGTCAATGGTCGATGGCTGGGGTTATGTTTGATTTGGATTTGTGTTTATGAGTTTTATTGGTTTGGTTTGATGTATGGGGCGTTGTTTGTTGTGCTCGCAATCGTAGGGGATGTCGACATTGGACACAGCAAAGCTTGTGGTGGACATTGGCCATTGATTTGGGTTGTCTATGAAAGAAGTTGATCTGGGTTGAGAGAAAGGGGTTTAATAGGTGGGTACAAGGGAGAAACACAAGATTGAGATCCAGTGAAATAGCTTATTGCACCAAGCAATTAACCATGGTGTGTGAGAGAGGTGAAAAAATAAAGTGTGAAAGTGAAATGGTAAAAAGTTGAGGGTTAAAAAAAATTTTATTTAAGGGTTGAGATTAAAAATGACTTTTGCAACTTTTAATCTCAACTGTTGATGTCCTATTGCATGGCTATTGCACCAGATCTCACCTCAATGCGGAAACATAATAATTAATGAATAATATAAGATTCTAAAAATAGATTATCGAGTCTTTGAGGGAAGAGTATCTACAAATGAATGAGTTAAAATAGCTTTTTACATCAAATTTGACTAAATAAGCACTCACACTGAGCAGATGCTCTTACTTCGATATGTTTGATGGGCGGTCCAAATGTGATGCAATTTCTAGTACTCCATTTGCAACAACAATATAGCACAAAAAAGTTTTCGTGCTTGAGGCTTTGAGCACAAAAAGTTAAAAACATGTATCACCTGAATGCACTGTATAACCACACTACAATCAATTGATGCATGACAATAAAGACAAGCCTAGGCCCTTTTTTTCATCTCCTAAGAGCATCTCTAATAGATTAGTTAAATCAATTTTTTGGAGAACAAACCCCAAAAATAAGCTCCAACAAATTCCCTAAATGCAAAATTTTTCTAAATTTTTTTTGAAGTTGCTACAGTGCTTCTCTAGATATAAAAAACACTGTAGCAACTCCAAATGAATTTTTCTACTTAAAAAAATCATACAACTCAATAAAAAACAATTCTTTCTCTCTCTCCTCTCACAACGGCTACAAACACAACAATCATTTCTCTTAAACATCTCTAAACTCAAGTATAATCAAAATACAAACTCAAAAACACAATCTTAAAATTAATCAAATCATAACAATAAAAGCAACAAAAAAAAGGGGGGGGGGGGGGGGAATCTTGCTTGCTCCACCGCTGCTAGCTCTCTGTCTGCCTCCCCCCCCCCCCCCCCC
>NW_027069577.1:616106-753789 GCF_002906115.3 Quercus suber
TGAGTTTGTTGAGAAATGAACGGAGAGATCAAACGAGGCTCTCACTCCTATCAAAAAAAAAAAAAACTCTCACACTCTCACAATATATTTTAGTCTCTTCGATCCCCTTCTCTCCTATATAAGAGCTAGAGAGTGATCTTGTGGAGCAATTTGAGATTTAACTTACGGAAAACTAAGCAAGTGGGTCTCTCACATAATTCCAAATGTTGATATTCTTCTGATAGACATGTGCCACACTGCCATTGTTCAAATTTCGTTCTCTCTATGCGGTGGGGGTTACATTCGAGTGCAGGGTCACATCGAGCATTGCGACCCATCAGAAGCGCCAAGGTTCCTCCTCTCACTCGCCTCTCTAGTCTCTATCTATCTTTGGGGTGCTTGCATTGATTCTTTGAACTTTAAATATATATGCTTTTGTTCCTCCACTATTTTTCTAAAAATAGTACTACTACTATGTACTCGTATCTGTCTTTTTGTAGCACTAATTCAAGCCAGTGCAGTTACGCCTTGATCTGTTGATCAGGTCGTTTTGGAGACACGCTAGTGATGACTTCAATAGTGTAAAAGAAAGATATCATGTAAATTCGAAGGTTCCAAGTATCATTTACCATATTATATATTCTTATAATTTTCAAAGTGTCCTATGAACGAAAAGCTATCACATAATATGGTATAATGAGATCTCTCTCTCACAAGACACTGTCATCAAGCAAAAGTCAGGGTGTCAAGGTTGGGCAATTGCCCTGGCCGCCAGGGAAAAAGAATCAAATATAATATATGGGCACAGGTGATCAAGCTGAGCAAGACAAACTATTCTACACTTTGAGCAAGAGTCAAAAGCCGTTAAAGCTAATAGTAAAATAGTTTTAGAAGGGAAATATTTGTTGCATACATTTTGGCTTAAAATCACATTTTCAGTTATACTTTAGTGGTGTGTAAATTTCCACTTGTGTGCAACATAATTTTCCTTTTTAGAAAATCATATATCATTGTGTAGTGCTCTCGTCATCCATGTGCATGCGGGGAAAGCCAAGAATAGTTGACAGATGGTCCTCTTTTAATTCTTGAGGTTGACACATGTACGTGTAATCTATATATTGAAATAAAGTTCTGCATTTTTATTAAAAAAAAAGGTAGATTGCTACTTACTTATTTCCCCTCCCCTCCAATAATAATTTTTTGGTTAATTTATTTTATGTATTTCTTGTTGACATGTTAGATATTTTTTCATACTTATAATCAGCAAGTTATAATCTTCATTCAAATAATGAAATAAAATATTTCTTTTTAATCGTTTTTTAAGGTTTAAAACCTACAAAAAGAAAATGAAAGTAAGGGAATAAAAGGACGAAAATTAAATAATGAAGCTAGAGCTCTCAAAGGGAAGGAAAGAAGAACACTATTGTTATCTTTCAAAAATAATATTTTTGAATTAAAAAAAAAATTAAATAGGACTATATAATTCATATTATTTATGAGATAATTTATTATATTTTGTAAAAACTGTGTAAGAAGCAATAAAATTTTGAAATAATTTAATAATAAATAGTAAATTTACCTAAAAATATCACTTAATATTTAAGTGCATGTACATACTTATGTATACAAACCTGGCCCCTCTTAAACCCAAATGCTAAGAAACCACCTAACATTTTTAAATATCGAAAAAAATTATGCTTTCATTAGTTAGGAGGGATAGTATTCTCCAAGCCAGGTTAGTTTTAGATAGAAGGAAAGAAAGGAAGAGTAGAGTAGAATAGTTTGGCCAATTCTGTACCCTATTTCCAGCCAATTTAACTTTAATTTACTCCTCTTTACTGCCTATCCCTTCCACTTCATCCAAACTTGTCAGTGCTTGGGGTTAAAGAGAGTCTCGGGTTCTAACTCTAGGGAGCATATCTAATAATTAATATTTCTAACCCCTCTACGAAGAAAATTACAAACAGTCAGCCATCACGTGGACGGTGATATCTTATCACCAAGCCCATCCTACTCAGTCCACTTGGCTACTGCTATTTTGAACAGTCAGTTCTTTTTTTCTTTTTTTTTTCTGAGTGTTTCTACTTTCGTTCCCAGATTCTCGATGGTGCAGTGGTGATAAGTGATTACCTTTTTTTTTTTTTTTTTTTTTTTTTTTTTTTTTTTTTTTTTTTATTTTTTTTTTTCATAACAGCTAAGACTAGCTATCCAGTTCTCGACACGTTTCACAGACGAAAATTCCAAAAACACGTCTCAGATCCTCTTACAACTACGTTATGGTGGGAGTCTGTAAAACATATGCTGCCTACGTATTGGATTTCTCTTTCTTTCTTTCTTTTTTTCCATTGTGGACCGCAACTTACAAAAGACAGGGAGGAATATGTGTCGCATTTGTGAGTTTAGAATAATGCCAATAAATCCTATCAAGATCAAAAGAAGGGAATAAGGCTAGAGTCTTGTACGTATTTCATAATAAGTTCTTATCCCCAACATAACATTTGCTCCAACTCCATAAACAGCTTACATAATATTTGCTATAACTCCTTGCACAACTTATTAAAGTGGTCAACTTAACTAACTAACTAACTAACTATATATATATATATATATATGAGACTTTAACACTTAACTAATCATATAACTCATAGTCACACTTAAATATTATAACAAATTTGTCCCTTGTGAACCTTAAACCAAGTCATCACTGGCACTTTGGTTTGCATCCTCTTGAACAGAACTTTTTTTTCTTAACAATCCAAATGTCATGTCTTATAATCACCAATAGACTGCTCTTTACTCAACCATGGGTGGAGCTGACATGAAGTCTTCTTTATTCTATTTGATGGGATCTAATAATGAATACTTGCCCAATCATATCATCTACTCTGATACAACTATGAAATAGCTAATATAACATGTAAATATACAACTAAAACTCAATCAAAAAAGTTTTGGTTTAACTATGTTATATTAATCACTTAATTGGAGTTTTTTTAATAATTATCACCAATCACAGTACATTACGGTCAATGTTTAGAGTTGAAATGTTGTTCGATCGACTCCTAAGTTATCAAATTTCCGCAGCCTTTTGTTTGTTGCTCAATCAATCGAAAATTGTGGCTGGCATGTTTTAAGTGTTAGAAAGTCTTATGCTTTGGATTTCGTTACCCCAGCTACTGCCAGTGTAAAATGGACTACATAGCACGACTTTCTAGGAGGCTTGAGAGGCTATAACTATGTCCTAGAGAGAGAAACAACACATGCCTATTATGTTCATCCTCTGAGACCGAAATTGAGAGAAGATCTTATAGGTCAATTCATGCAATTGAGCTGTGAAGATTTAAACACATAGGTTCTAGTATTGCTGCAGTGAGGAAATCTCTCGAAAGTTCTTGGAGTCGGTCGAAGGATCTAGTTGTACCGCAGGTGTGTCATCCATGAAGACAATCAATATGATTGAAGAGTTCAAAAGTTCTATAATAGTAAAATGATTTTACTGTACGGTGTCTAAGAGTCAATATGTTTCCCTTCTAGTTTAAGAATTGAGATTATGCAATTTTTATTTAAGTTCAGTTCTATTGGATCTCGCCTTGGCTATTTTGTTAGTTCTTATGATTCGACTTGTTTCTTCATCAAGCAAAATGAGATGTCTTTCTGCTAGTGATATATGTTAATGACACGATTATGACTAGAAAGAATTTGCTTGATATCATGGAGCTTAAATATTTTCTTAAGCAATAGTTCGAGATGAAAGATTTTGGCTCATTCAATTACTTTCTTTGTCTTGACATTTCCTCCTCTCCCTACAGCAAAATATGTCTTTGATCTCCTTTAATGTAGAGCCTAATACAGCTAACACACATCTAGAGCATAATAACGGACTTAATACTCATGATTGATAAGATAACCACTTCAAGACACATACTATACAAGCAATTAGTTGGGAGTCTCATACATATATATATATATATATATATCATTGTGTACACGTCCAAACATTTCACATGTTGCTCATTTAGTCATATTATCAATTAGTTTATGGCTTTAACTATTTCACTCTGATATTTTTATTGAAAAAATTAATAGGTAACTGACCTTTAAAATACGGCATCCACTTCTTTCTCTAGTTGGATGTGCTCTGCCATGTCTAGCTGTTCAATGTTTTGTGCTTCACGGTACCAGCTGACTGAAAATAAATATGAATTAGCTAGTTCATTGAAGCACTTCTGCATGGTGCCTCAAAGATGTCATGTTATTGAGAAAACTAGAATTTGTGCAGATAGGATGTTAATTCAGCTTATTCAGGTCGTATATTGCGAGGAAGTATCACGTAAAAAGGGAAACTGATCTCCAAGAACTTACAGTTATCCTTGTTACACGAGTTGTTTATTTTCTCTGGTCAATAATTGCCCACGTATGCTCGAGCATGATATTTCTGCATGATAGACAAAAGGTGAATAAAAGAGAAATTTCATAAAAAATAATCTTCAAAACATAAAATGTTTGGAACGGAAGGAGAAGGAGAAAGGGTTTATTTGGAGTTTGTCTTATAGATTTTTCTATTAAAGGAAAAAAAGGGTTTTTCTCATAAATTTCTGTATTCCTATTTGTGATGCATATCTTGGCTTGGTGATTTTGGTAATAATGTTTGTTGGAGATTGATTTAAATTATTAGTTGATTTTTTTAGTTCACACAAGACTAGATTGGGACCCAACAGCTTCACCACCATGCATGGGTTAACATCTCAACGCATTGTGTTTTAGAATTAGTAATTCAGGATTTCTTTGGATTTAAATCAGATATAGCAACTGGTCGCACAATGTCAAAGCAGAAGTTTCAATTTTGTTGGCTAGAAGTGGAGGCCTAAATTTTAAAGATAATATGGATATTTTTCGATCTTCTGTTCTAATGCAAAAATGAAATTTAAGAATATTTTTATGAAATGGGTTAAACAAGTTATGAATCTAAATTATTAAAAGTTTTTATTCTTTTGTTTTTGAATGAATTTTTTGTTGAATATTTTGTTTATTGGTTTTTGCTTATCTCAATCTTATTACTGTTTTTTGCTGTTATTTAGGCTAGTTTTTATTTTTATTATTTAGCCTTTCATTGTTTTTATAAGGTTAATGATTATGTTTGGGGCCAAGATGATTTTTGTGAAAAATGTTACGTACACAACATTTTTGCAATAAATTATAAGTAACAAGTTTTTACTAATAAATAAAAAAGTAATATTAACGGTAAACCTATATTTAAAACCAATAACATTTGGCCAACTAGGATTTTTTATTTATTTATGGAAAATAATGTTAAAGGTGTTGTGGACGTGCAAGTAGCATTATACTAGTTTTGTTGAACCCAGAGTCTTTGTGATTCTCTTGTTAGGGTGGTCAATAGTTTTTTGTAGGGCAAATAAAACATACTAATTATTTATATATATATATATAAAAAAAAAAAAAAAAGCTTGAGCCAAAGAACAAAGGTGACTCAACAGGAAACTGAAGTTGAAATTGACCTTTATAAGTTCTAGCACAACACTCCTCCATTCCAAGATCTTATCCTCAAAAATTATCTCCAAGAAAGAGTTCTCCATGTCAGTTAGCACAACACTCACCAGGAAACGAAAGAAAATCACACGAGACCAGCCAAAGATCCATAAATAGTTTTCTGGGAAACAGTTATACTCGTTATAGTTAAAACAAGCAAGAAATGGCTGCAAATCATCACTTGGGTCTTCAACGGAAGTAACTTTAATGGCTAAGGTGTCACGCCAACTCCTTTCCCATCCTTGGAATGGGTGAACCTACAATGATATAGTAAGAAGGATAATGATCAAGAAAGAGGAAGAAGAAAACAAATGGAAAGGAGCCTAAGGAATGATAGAATACCTGTATCACTTGAATCAACGTCCGTCAATGTAGAAACCCCAATGGTCTATGTATCTTGTGCTACTGCTTCCTCCATGATCATATCGGCTTTGTCCTCATATCAAAAACAGTTGTCTCAAGATCGTCCAAACTCATGTCAACCTCATTGGCTTATCTTGGGGATGCAAGTATGTTTGCAAAAGGAATCTCAAGGGGAACTCTCTTAGAAACAAACCATTTAGTAGCAAGTGCAAGTGAATCATAAAAAATTAAGAGTAGAGAAGCAAGTGTAGTCATCACAGTAGAAAAGGGAAAAACATCAAAGGTAAGACCCTCACTTGATGAGGATAGAGGCTTGTCACTGGATCCAAGTAGGGCATCCTCTAAGCTTAGTAATGCATTTATACCCTCAAAGTAAGTAGGATCAACAAGAGAACGTTCCGTGTGGGCATTTGCAAGGTATCCTCATAAGATTTTCTTACTGTCTCACTAGCCCAAATGCTCACCTAAAAAAGGAAAAGACTAGAAGAAATGGGAAGGAAAAGAAGAGCCAAGGGGGTTAATATTGTGATAAAAAAATAAATAAATAAATCAAAAAGAGAAGGAAAAAAAAAGGAGAAAGGAATCTTACCTCCTCATCATCTGAGATCACAACTTGACGTCTCTCAATGTTGTTTTGCACTTGAACTAGAATAAAGGAAAATTTGAGGTTAGATAAAACTAAAAGGTAGCAGAAAAAGAAGAAGACAAGGACAAAGAAGAAGAAGAGAATACCTCCACTACAGGAGATGAATGGCAGAACGAGTTACCCTTACAGAAGAACTCATAACCTTTGGGGTTATGTGAGTTTTGGCTTTTGCAAGAGGTTTAGATAACTTTTTTTCTGTCTCTGGCTTGGACGCAAAAACATACATCTAGCTCCCTTTTCCCTCTCTTGATGGGAATCACTCTGGCATGACTAATTATTTATTGGATTCACACCACTCCAACGGAAGGATTTTACCATAAACTACCCAACCTCCCTCAGCCTTATGCCACTCTACAAAACCAAATTTCTAGCTATTAGCATAAGCCACCACGCTCCGAGTAGACAAGAAACAATCATTTGTTCGAGGAAGGGGGAACACAAACCAGGTGGAGGGGTTTCAGTCTTCTCTTTATCTTGAACAAACTCAACAAAATAAGTCATGACCTTCTTCAAATGTAAGTCCATATTACTTTTGCAGATATTTGACCTCTTGGAGCTAGGCATCATTACGAAGAAGCAAAGGGGCTTAAGAATGGGCCCATAGAAGTGAGGTGATCATGGTTGTCAAAATCTTAATCTGGATCTTATGATCCTATAATTTTATGATCTCACCTGCTCAAAATGATTTGGATCTTTCAAGAATTTTTAGTAGGATCGCTATGATCGTTCAGGATTGGTAGAATTGTACGATCTTGACAATTCCAAATGATCATAGCGATGCTACTAAAGATTTTTGAAAGATCCAGATCGTTTTGAATAGATGGGATCGTACGATCTTGACGATTCCAAATGATCTTGATTTCTTGTAATCTTCTTTAACTTAACAGAAGGCTTAGCTGGATCCAAATGAAAAATAACATCTCAATAAGCCAAGTTTTGCTATTTTAAGGTTTATGAGAAAAAAAATAGAGATAGAGATTTTACAAAATTTAACCAAAACAAACCCACAACAATGATACCTTCATGTTTGCAAAAGTGAGATAAATACATATCAAGAAGTAAAAAAATTCTGAACTAGATCTTTATTCTTCCTATCCATTGATGATTCATAGTTCATAATTAGAGAGTTTGAGTTGAAATGAAAGAGAAAATGAATAGTAGAAAAGGGAGATAAAGGAAAGTAAAGTAACATAGGAGAAAAAGGAGAAGGGGATAGGTGGGAATGGGAATATGGGTGGAGAGTAAAGTGCCATGTTTTGAAGTTTTTGGCATCTTTAAACAATACTTGCAAAAGGATGTAGTAATGTATGGTAATTATATCAAATGGATGTAAATTTTTGGTTTCATAAGAATGAATATATAATTTATGTAATTATTTGACATACCAATATGTTTTTTTTTTCCTCAAATAATATAAGATCTTACTATCCACAATCTGATCCTACGATCTACAATCTTACCTACCTTTCATGATTCTACGTAGGATCTTGGTTTTGACAACTTTGGAGGTGATCAACTTCATCCAAGTTAGTAGGAACATCTTGATCAAAACCAAACTATCTACCACCTCAACAGGGAGTCAAGGACAATAAGGCATAAATCGAAAAGTACTTGATTATAGAACTGGAAACCACCCCAAAATTCGCAACTACAAGGCAAAGGCTATTTTCATCACCTTGCTATAGATTGTAGGATTGACTAGCATAACTCAAAAATGGCACCAACACAGAATCACACACAAAACCATTTCCATATTCTCTAATGACATACCAATTCATATTGTTCGTCATATCAAACAACTCAACCAAGTCCAATTTCAGAGCTTTCAAAATTACCCAACTAAATATGATAGGAAAGTTGTTAGCAAAGCTACCACAAAACCCTTTAATTGCAACAGGATATTTAGCAAACTTATCTTGGGTACTACAAATATTCTTACACTTGTGCAAGTACTCATTGCAGTGTTCCCACATGGATGCTTATAATATGGTACAATGAAAAGAAAAAGTAATAGATGGCAAGAATTTCCATTTATCTCATAATGGGGCAACTCATCCAACTAGGAATAAGATGACCTAGAAACAGTTGAGCAAAGGAAAGTTGGTACTCTTGGAGATTTTTATGGCTAAACAAAAAAAATAGGTTTCACTACATAATATGTGTGCATGAAAAACACAAAATACAAATCCAGGAGACTGTGAAAGAAGCACGATGGATTGTGGGTTGGCTTTTTCTGAGAAAGTTTTGATCCACCTGATCAATTTAGCATTCTTTCCACTGTGAGAATGAGTTCAAATGATAGTAATCTATTGTGAGCTTTAGTGGGTACAGTTATCCTGAAAAGCATCCATACCTACTAGGTGAAATGGGCAGAGTGTGACAAGTCATCTTCCTCTAGAAAGAGCTAATCCAAGCAAGACCCAATGGCTTTTATGATCTTATTTTCATGGTTCTGACCAATATCAACATTGTCTTATTGTATTGCCCAGCTAACTTAAGGAGCATCTTCTTCACCAAAAAAAAAAAAAAAACCCTTAAGAAGGATCTCCCATATTAAGGTAAAATCATGAGGCATTTTTGTAACCTATGTAGCATCGTGAGTTGTACCCCTTTTGTAATTCAACCTCATTTGAATTCAAACCTCAAAGTCTTTTATAAAGTGTATTATCCTTAATTATCCTCAAGAATGATTCCTTATTTGAATCTTAACTCTTAAGTTTGAATTCAAATGTGATTCAATTCAATCATTAAATTTTAATTAGATTTCCTTATGAAAAATGGTTCATCTTTGACTTAGTCATTTAGGTTTAATGGATTATAATCTTGAAACAAGGTTTACCTGTGTAAAAGGAGGCAAATTGTGAAGGTCGCATCGATTCTAAGTCCCAAATTTCATAGTTTTACAATCCTCAGGCTAAAACGATAAGACTCTAAAAGTGGGGGCCAAGACTTTCTACAATACAATCTATTAGAGATATATTAGATATATTAGCCCAATGTAATAGACCCAAGTCCACTCCTACTTATACTAGTAGTCTAGGATTTAGTCTCATATATATACTCATGTTATGATTCATTGTAAGATAAGTTATTGTACTACATTTTTACATAATAAAGATGTAGCCCTTAAGGGATTCATCTGTAGATGTAGGTCGACAAAGCTGAACCACGTAACCCTCAGGTTTCGGTGTTCCTATTCTATGCTTCCCTTTCCACATCCACTCTAGCATATACAACATGGTATAACACATCACGTTGTTAATATATTTAACATGGTATCAAAGCTAACTTTGTTCTTGACATTAAACAACTATCTCTACACAGTAAAGAAGTTTCTCATGTGCACAACACAGATCCACCATAGTGCCATTGCTTGTCCACAGATTTGGACTCCACAGCTTCATAAAGCTCCCACGGAACCACCGTTGCTGTCTCACCGCCGTGTCTCTGAACTCTCAAGCATGTCGTGCGTCCCCCTTTAGATCTGTGACCTATCACCTCCACACGTAATGCCACGAGCTTCCATAGTTTTCACCAAAAATCACACATGCCGCTTTAGATTCCTCTTGCTCAGATCGCCTTATAGTCACACACATTGCCCCAATGTCTGCCGATCTGCACGTGGAAGAAATCTGGCCATCATCCGTTAAAGCACGTGCCTCCACGCGTAGGCAAATTTCTAGCCTCGCCTCCACACGCTAGTAGACACCTCATACGCCATACACGCACCAGAAAACTCACTAACATCAAGACTGACATCATCTCATCAGACACACAAGCATAGCCATGTCAACCCTAATCCAAGTCACTAACATGTCATCGTATGATGTCAGCGGCTCTATAGCTGAATTTGTGACCCAACCCGGACAATGTAAACCGTTGACCATGCTGACCGTTGACTTTGACTTATTGCATTAACCTTTGACCAAAAGTCAAAATTTTCAAAATGGCGTATCTTATTCAGTTTTTCGCGTAGATTTTGATTTAAGACTTTGTCTCTTCATTTGAAGCTCCAAAATCAGTCAATTGCACATTCTTCATCATGGTTTTTTCAAAGGCATTCTTCAAGGCATCTCCAAGGAATCTTCTCATATTTATCCAACCTTAAGCCTTCATCGAGCTTCCGCCTTGAGTTTGAGGAGGGTGTTAGAGATATGTTAGACATATTAGCCCAATGTAATAGACCTAAGTCCATTCCTACTTTTTTAGGTTTAGTCGCCTATATATACTCATGTTATAGTTTATTGTAACATAGGTTATTGTATTACTTTTTTCATAATAAAGATATAGCTCTTAAGGGACTCCGCTGTAAATATAGGCCGACAAGACTAAACCAAGTAACTTTCATGTTCTCGATGTTTCTATTTTATGCTTTTCCTTTCGCATCCACTCTAGCATATACAATATAGTATAACACATTGTGTTGCTAATAAATTTAACACAATTTGTAATATTATTTGAGCAGTATAATAACAAATCCATCATTAAGCATTATTGTCTCTTTTCTTGTTGGTTCTTTTCGGATTTGCTGTTTGAGCTCAGGAACCCAACTCTCCTCTTGGCCTTGAAAACCCAAGATCTAGAAGGCCCGGAATCTAACCACTGAACTTGGGCTTGACAACTTACAAAAAAAGGGCCGCACATAGTGCCAAACTAGATTCAACTGTGGAAAAAGTTTAGAAGCCCTAGAAAAACATTTTTTTCTTTTTTATCAACCCTAGAAAAACATATTTAAGAAAGTGAGAGAGAGAACGTAAAAGACCAAAGTTTGAAAGGCTGTAAAACCTTATAGTAAACTAGTCTAATAAAAACATATTAACCCTTTGTTCTACTACAGCGACTCATAAAACCTTAATGCAATCTTGTTAAAATGCTGTCTTAAATTATAGTACCCTAGCTGTTTGTAAAGTTTAGAAAACTATCAGAACGAATACAATTAAAACATGGTCAAAATTAGATGGTGCTGCTTATACACTTATTATGAGCCCGTATAGAAAGTGTCCCAAAAGTTATAGAATTGAGACAGATTTGACTGCGAACGAGTTCTGGAATGAGACAAAACACGTCTAGGTGGTGAAATTTTAGATCATTATTTCTACTTCTTTTTAGTTTTACTTGAACTGTCATGATTAATTGAAGAAAAAAGTAGCAATCTTTGGTTCAAACAACTATTACGAGTTTCTTTCATTTAATAATAAAATTTGGTTTCTCACCTTTTTGGGGAACTTCAAGCAGGTGCACTTAATAGTTCTGCGAAAACCAAGTCCAAACCAGCTCCTTAGTATTCTTTGGTTTTAAACAAGGACTTACGATTTCAGCCAAAAAGCAAAAGACTTGTGATCTTTTTTGGCTTAAACAAGAACTTCTATCTGTTTCAATAATCACATTGGGGTTCACAATTTTATGGAACTTCTAGGCAGTGCAATTATAAGAATTTAGGAAAATAAAACAAATCTCAAATAATATAGGGTTTTTTTTTTTTTTTTTTTTTTTTTTTTACAAGGACTTCGATTTGACCAAAGATAGCTAAAATAAAGGAAACAACAAAGATATTCCATTCTAATAGATAGGGGTAGACAATTAATTCGGCAATTTATAGTTGATGATCAACTCCCATCATGCAATCCTTTTTGCAACATGACCAGGTTTAAGTAAATTTAATCAAATTCTATGCAACCCAGAAGAAAAGGTTACTACATTCATTATGCACCATAATAATTGCACGATTATGTATTAAAACCCAAAGCATTACTATAAAATGTGCTTCATTCTTTGGAAACAAGAACTAGATGACTGGAATCCAGATTCATAAATTTACTCTCTCTCTCTCTCTCTCTCTCTCTCTCTCTCTCTCTCTCTGCGCTAAAATGAAGATTTAATACGGAAGATAAAATTTTGTTCATTATTATTGTGCAAGAAGTTCACGACTAAGATACCATCCAAATGGGAAAAGAAAAAAGAAAGTTTAAAAAAAATCATAATAATAATTTGTCTAACAAATGATAAAAGGATTTGACAAATAGAAAAGGCTACTCTTTTGTATACTTTTTTTTTCCTTAGTAAATAAAGAGTAATATTAGTATGTTACAATTACAAATTATTTTACAAACTATTGATATGATAAATTCTTATTGGTTTTCATTTGGACTTATTACTACATTAATTTCTTTTTTACTTATTACTTACACTCACTGCATTAACAGTTTGTAAAAAAAAAAAAACTGTAAAATAATTTATAACTTTAGCTTTTTCCTTAATTAATTTACACACCTTATAAGGGTTTTACCGACAATCTTATCCATCACCCCTTCTAATGTTGGGAGCAGGAATCATTAGACCCAAATACCATTAAATTTGTTGTTATCATATTTTTTTTTAAATTCTCGGATTTTCTAATATTATCAATTAATTATACTTGTGTGATTTAAAGTCTTTTAAGAGCTTGAATTAAGTTAAGGTAATTTATAAATTATGAGATTTATAATTAAATAAAACTTATGTCCTCAAACATGATAAAATCAAGGGCTTTACAAATATCACATTACATTGACGTGAGTAGTATTCTCACATAATAGTCTTTATCAATTTTGTCATCTCCTTAGTCCTTATGCTGATAAATTTTCATTTTCATGTGAGATTTGCTTTTGTGAAAGTTTTCATTCATATTATAATTTGGAATTATAAGAATTATTAATATACATAAATTTTTAATCAATCATGTTAGATTAACATATGTCACATAAATTTTTAAGGGTGTTCGCGGTGCGGTTTTGGACCATTTTTAGCACCGCACTTTACGGTGCAATTTAGCTAAAACCATAACTACACCGCACCTTATTTTTACAGTCACACATGCGGTGCGGTGCAGTTTAAAGTTTAGCCAAAACCATAACCGCACCGCACCTCATTTTTGTGGTCACATATGCGGTGCTATAAGATGCGGTTTGAATGATTTGAAATCAGCGTATTTTTCAAAATTGGGCTTTTTCTACCCAGCCCAAAACTTATTTTTCCTTTGTTTTGGTAAACTATTGAGCTAGTTTTTTTTTTATTTTGGGCTGGCTTTTCTAATCAACACTTGTTAGTTATCAAACTTTTTTTTTTTTTTTTGAAAAATAGGGTTATTAAGCTATTAATAATATATTTAATATTAAAAATAATCAAATATATTAATTTATAGGGAGGGTGCGGTGCAGTGTGGTTTGTACGGTTTTCTTATTATAAAAGCAAACCGCACTGCACCATGCGGTGTGGTGTGGTGCATTATTACTTGCGATGCGGTTATGCTATTTTGTGTGCGGTTTTTTGCAATTTTTGCAGTTTATGCGATTTGGTGAACATCCTACCTGAAATTATTACAAATAAATAAGCATATTCCTGAAATTGACTCAATTATATATGAGCATATTCTTGAAATTGACTCATTATAGCTGAGATGAGCATATTCTTGAAATTGACTCATTTATAGAGATAAGCATATTCCTGAGATTGACCTATCTATTGATTACACCATATTTCCTATGATATTTATTCCTGCAAAATGCACGTGTCAACGCCTGGAAAGAGTAAGTGGGTTAACAAAAGTTTTCTTTAAGTAAAAGTCCTAGATAGGTCTCTCTCTAAAGTGTTGACACGTGTGCATTTTGCAGGAGTTTTTTTTTTTTTGGCAAGAGTTTGTGCAATTTAATTTATAGCAATCCTTCTCCTTTATTTTATAAAAATTGAGTCATTAAGTTCTTATTACTTATTAGTACACATTTGAAATCATTATAGAATTTTTTTTATAATTATTTAAAAAAAAAAAAAAAAAAAAAACAAAGAATTTTATGGACGGAGAAAGCCTTCGTGTCCATCTGACCTATATCTTCACACTCCAAAAACCTAACAATATTTTGACGAAAGATAGGACAGTGCTTGCTGTCAAAATAGAGTGACCGACTTGACCGATGAGCATATTATTATTAGCTCCATCACCAGGCAGGGTTTAAGAGCATTCCTATCCGCAAATGTTAAAAAAGGTAAGTTAAAAAAAATTACTTTTATCTATTTTACTTATCATTTCAACAACTTATATTTTAAGGTAAATTATAAATTACACCTATAAAATTTTAAAATGTTTGAATTTTACACCCTGAAGTTTTAGAATTTGAAATTTATCTCCTAAAGTTTGGCAGTGTTTAGATTTTATACCCCCAAATTCTAAAATTTTAGAGTGTAAAATCTAAATAACTCCAAATTTTAGGAAGTAAAATCCAAACACTCTTAAAATTTAAAGGGTAAAATTCAAATTCTAAAACGTTAGGATGTAAAATCTAAACCTAAACTTTAAGAGTGTAATTTACAATTTACCCTATATATATTTTATTAATAACAACAACAAAAAGCAATACTCATTTCGCAAACCAAATGATCTAAATCCATTGCTACACAACCACCACTGTCATAAATTAAACCAAACCCAAATTGCACTAAACGAGGGGAAAAATAAAAAATAAAAAAACCACTGCAGACACCTAGATCATGAAGGCACCAGCGGCAAATTTAAGATTTTTTTTTTCCTTTTTAAGGATTGTTATTAAAAACTTAAATTATACAAAATTGAATAAAAATATAATTTCATATATTGACAATGACAAAAAAACACACAAATACATAAAATTTACAATATCTTTCTACAAGTTTTCATATTTTAAAATAATTACATAATAGTTTCATTATCAATGTTGCAATCTATATTTGTTTCAAAATTCAGTTCAATAAAATATTTCTTGAGCTTTTTGTTTTTGTTTGAAAGGGCCCAATATGTCATTAAGGGAACCAAAGTTTAATTTTATTAGGCCTAAAAATATTTAGGGTTTTTTTTTTTTTTTTTTTTTTTTTTTTTTTTTTTTTTTTCTCTGAGTGTTTCTACTTTCGTTCCCAGATTCTCGATGGTGCAGTGGTGATAAGTGATTACCTTTTTTTTTTTTTTCTTTTCATATGGTGGGAGTCTGTAAAACATATGCTGCGGACGTATTGGATTTCTCTTTCTTTCTTTTCTTTTCTTTTTTTTTTCCATTGTGGACCGCAACTTACAAAAGATAGGGAGGAATATGTGTCGCATTTGTGAGTTTAGAATAATGCCAATAAATCCTATCAAGATCAAAAGAAGGGAATAAGGCTAGAGTCTTGTACGTATTTCATAATAAGTTCTTATCCCCAACATAACATTTGCTACAACTCCATAAACAGCTTACATAATATTTGCTACAAGTACAACTCCTTGCACAGCTTATTAAAGTGGTCAACTTAACTAACTAACTAATTATATATATATGAGACTTTAACACTTAACTAATCATATAACTCATAGTCACACTTAAATATTATAATAAATTTGTCCCTTGTGAACCTTATACCAAGTCATCACTGGCACTTTGGCTTGCATCCTCTTGAACAGAGCTTTTTTTTCTTAACAATCCAAATGTCATGTCTTATAATCACCAATAGACTGTTCTTTACTCAACCATGGGTGGAGCTGACATGAAGTCTTCCTTATTCTATTTAATGGGATCTAATAATGAATACTTGCCCAATCATATCATCTACTTTGATACAACTATGAAATAATTAATATAACATATAAATATACAACTGAAACTCAAACAAAAAAGTTTTGGTTTAACTATATTATATTAATCACTTAATTGGAATCTTTCTAATAATTATCACCAATCACAGTACATTACGGTCAATGTTTAGAGTTGGAATGTTGTTCGATCGACTCCTAAGTAATCAAATTTCCGCAGCTTTTTGTTTGTTGCTCAATCAATCGAAAATTGTGGCTGGCATGTTTTAAGTGTTAGAAAGTCTTATGCTTTGGATTTCGTACCCCAGCTACTGCCAGTGTAAAATGGACTACTTAGCACGACTTTCTACGAGGCTTGAGAAGCTATAACTGTGTCCTAGAGGGAGAAACAACACATGCCTATTATGTTCATCCTCTGAGACCGAAATTGAGAGAAGATCTTATAGGGCAATTCATGCAATTGAGCTGTGAAGATTTAAACACATAGGTTCTAGTATTGCTGCAGTGAGGAAATCTCTCGAAAGTTCTTGGAGTCGGTCGAAGGTTCTAGTTGTACCGCAGGTGTGTCATCCGTGAAGACAATCAATATGATTGAAGAGTTCAAAAGTTCTATAATAGTAAAATGATTTTACTGTACGGTGTCTAAGAGTCAATATGTTTCCCTTCTAGTTTAAGAATTGAGATTATGCAATTTTTATTTAGGTTCAGTTCTATTGGATCTCGCCTTGGCTATTTTGTTAGTTCTTATGATTCGACTTGTTTCTTCATCAAGCAAAATGAGATGTCATTCTGCTAGTGATATATTTTAATGACACGATTATGACTAGAAAGAATTTGCTTGATATCATGGAGCTTAAATATTTTCTTAAGCAATAGTTCGAGATGAAAGATTTTGGCTCATTCAATTACTTTCTTTGTCTTGACATTTCCTCCTCTACCTACAGCAAAATATGTCTTTGATCTCCTTTAATGTAGAGCCTAATACAGCTAACACACATCTAGAGCATAATAACGGACTTAATACTCATGATGGATAAGATAACCACTTCAAGACACATACTATACAAGCAATTAGTTGGGAGTCTCATACATATATATATATATATATATCATTGTGTACACGTCCAAACATTTCATATGTTGCTCATTTAGTCATATTATCCATTAGTTTATGGCTTTAACTATTTCACTCTGATATTTTTATTGAAAAAATTAATAGGTAACTGACCTTTAAAATACGGCATCCACTTCTTTCTCTAGTTGGATGTGCTCTGCCATGTCTAGCTGTTCAATGTTTTGTGCTTCACGGTACCAGCTGACTGAAAATAAATATGAATTAGCTAGTTCATTGAAGCACTTCTGCATGGTGCCTCAAAGATGTCATGTTATTGAGAAAACTAGAATTTGTGCAGATAGGATGTTAATTCAGCTTATTCAGGTCGTATATTTCGAGAAAGTATAACGTAAAAAGGAAAACTGATCTCCAAGAAGAACTTACAGTTATCCTTGTTACACGAGTTGTTTATTTTCTCTGGTCAATAATTGCCCACGTATGCTCGAACATGATATTTCTGCATGATAGACAAAAGGTGAATAAGAGAGAAATTTCATAAAAAATAATCTTCAAAACATAAAATGTTTGGAATGAAAGGGGTAGGAGAAAGGGTTTATTTGGAGTTTGTCTCATAGTTTTTTCTATTAAAGGAAAAAAGGGTTTTCTCATAAATTTCTGTATTCTTATTTGTGATTCATATCTTGGCTTGGTGATTTTGGTAATAATGTTTGTTGGAGATTGATTTAAATTATTAGTTGATTTTTTTTAGTTCACACAAGACTAGATTGGGACCCAACAGCTTCACCACCATGCATGGGTTCACATCTCAACGCATTGTGTTTTAGAATTAGTAATTCAGGATTTCTTTGGATTTAAATCAGAAATAGCAACTGGTCGCACAATGTCAAAGCAGAAGTTTCAATTTTGTTGGCTAGAAGTGGAGACCCAAATTTTAAAGATAATATGGATATTTTTCGATCTTCTGTTCTAATGCAAAAATGAAATTTAAGAATATTTTTATGAAATGGGTTAAACAAGTTATGAATCTAAATTATTAAAAGTTTTTATTCTTTTGTTTTTGAATGAATTTTTTGTTGAATATTTTGTTTATTGGTTCTTGCTTAGCTCAATCTTATTACTGTTTTTTGCTGTTATTTAGGCTAGTTTTTATTTTTATTATTTAGCCTTTCATTTTTTTTTATAGGGTTAATAATTATGTTTGGGGCCAAGATGATTTTTGTGAGAAATGCTAAGTACATAATATTTTCACAATAAATCATAAGTAATAAGTTGCTATTAATAAATAAAAAAGTAATATTAATGGTGAACCTATATTTAAAACCAATAACATCTGGCCAACTAGGATTTTTTATTTATTTATGGAAAATAATGTTAAAGGTGTTGTGGACGTGCAAGTAGCATTATGCTAGTTTTGTTGAACCCACAGTCTTTGTGATTCTCTAGTTAGGGTGGTCAATAGTTTTTTGTAGGGCAAACAAAACATACTAATTATTTATATAATTTTTTTTTTTTTGGGGGCAACTCAGGGCGGTCTTGTGACTGCATGGTTGTAGCTTTTCTCTTGAAAAAAAAAGCTTGAGCCACAGAACAAAGGTGACTCAACAGGAAACTGAAGTTGAAATTGACCTTTATAAGTTCTAGCACAACACTCCTCCATTCCAAGATCTTATCCTCAAAAATTATCTCCAAGAAAGAGTTCTCCATGTCAGTTAGCACAACACTCACCAGGAAACGAAAGAAAATCACACGAGACCAGCCAAAGATCCATAAATAGTTTTCTGGGAAACAGTTATACTCGTTATAGTTAAAACAAGCAAGAAATGGCTGCAAATCATCACTTGGGTCTTCAACGGAAGTAACTTTAATGGCTAAGGTGTCACGCCAACTCCTTTCCCATCCTTGGAATGGGTGAACCTACAATGATATAGTAAGAAGGATAATGATCAAGAAAGAGGAAGAAGAAAACAAATGGAAAGGAGCCTAAGGAATGATAGAATACCTGTATCACTTGAATCAACGTCCGTCAATGTAGAAACCCCAATGGTCTATGTATCTTGTGCTACTGCTTCCTCCATGATCATATCGGCTTTGTCCTCATATCAAAAACAGTTGTCTCAAGATCGTCCAAACTCATGTCAACCTCATTGGCTTATCTTGGGGATGCAAGTATGTTTGCAAAAGGAATCTCAAGGGGAACTCTCTTAGAAACAAACCATTTAGTAGCAAGTGCAAGTGAATCATAAAAAATTAAGAGTAGAGAAGCAAGTGTAGTCATCACAGTAGAAAAGGGAAAAACATCAAAGGTAAGACCCTCACTTGATGAGGATAGAGGCTTGTCACTGGATCCAAGTAGGGCATCCTCTAAGCTTAGTAATGCATTTATACCCTCAAAGTAAGTAGGATCAACAAGAGAACGTTCCGTGTGGGCATTTGCAAGGTATCCTCATAAGATTTTCTTACTGTCTCACTAGCCCAAATGCTCACCTAAAAAAGGAAAAGACTAGAAGAAATGGGAAGGAAAAGAAGAGCCAAGGGGGTTAATATTGTGATAAAAAAATAAATAAATAAATCAAAAAGAGAAGGAAAAAAAAAGGAGAAAGGAATCTTACCTCCTCATCATCTGAGATCACAACTTGACGTCTCTCAATGTTGTTTTGCACTTGAACTAGAATAAAGGAAAATTTGAGGTTAGATAAAACTAAAAGGTAGCAGAAAAAGAAGAAGACAAGGACAAAGAAGAAGAAGAGAATACCTCCACTACAGGAGATGAATGGCAGAACGAGTTACCCTTACAGAAGAACTCATAACCTTTGGGGTTATGTGAGTTTTGGCTTTTGCAAGAGGTTTAGATAACTTTTTTTCTGTCTCTGGCTTGGACGCAAAAACATACATCTAGCTCCCTTTTCCCTCTCTTGATGGGAATCACTCTGGCATGACTAATTATTTATTGGATTCACACCACTCCAACGGAAGGATTTTACCATAAACTACCCAACCTCCCTCAGCCTTATGCCACTCTACAAAACCAAATTTCTAGCTATTAGCATAAGCCACCACGCTCCGAGTAGACAAGAAACAATCATTTGTTCGAGGAAGGGGGAACACAAACCAGGTGGAGGGGTTTCAGTCTTCTCTTTATCTTGAACAAACTCAACAAAATAAGTCATGACCTTCTTCAAATGTAAGTCCATATTACTTTTGCAGATATTTGACCTCTTGGAGCTAGGCATCATTACGAAGAAGCAAAGGGGCTTAAGAATGGGCCCATAGAAGTGAGGTGATCATGGTTGTCAAAATCTTAATCTGGATCTTATGATCCTATAATTTTATGATCTCACCTGCTCAAAATGATTTGGATCTTTCAAGAATTTTTAGTAGGATCGCTATGATCGTTCAGGATTGGTAGAATTGTACGATCTTGACAATTCCAAATGATCATAGCGATGCTACTAAAGATTTTTGAAAGATCCAGATCGTTTTGAATAGATGGGATCGTACGATCTTGACGATTCCAAATGATCTTGATTTCTTGTAATCTTCTTTAACTTAACAGAAGGCTTAGCTGGATCCAAATGAAAAATAACATCTCAATAAGCCAAGTTTTGCTATTTTAAGGTTTATGAGAAAAAAAATAGAGATAGAGATTTTACAAAATTTAACCAAAACAAACCCACAACAATGATACCTTCATGTTTGCAAAAGTGAGATAAATACATATCAAGAAGTAAAAAAATTCTGAACTAGATCTTTATTCTTCCTATCCATTGATGATTCATAGTTCATAATTAGAGAGTTTGAGTTGAAATGAAAGAGAAAATGAATAGTAGAAAAGGGAGATAAAGGAAAGTAAAGTAACATAGGAGAAAAAGGAGAAGGGGATAGGTGGGAATGGGAATATGGGTGGAGAGTAAAGTGCCATGTTTTGAAGTTTTTGGCATCTTTAAACAATACTTGCAAAAGGATGTAGTAATGTATGGTAATTATATCAAATGGATGTAAATTTTTGGTTTCATAAGAATGAATATATAATTTATGTAATTATTTGACATACCAATATGTTTTTTTTTTCCTCAAATAATATAAGATCTTACTATCCACAATCTGATCCTACGATCTACAATCTTACCTACCTTTCATGATTCTACGTAGGATCTTGGTTTTGACAACTTTGGAGGTGATCAACTTCATCCAAGTTAGTAGGAACATCTTGATCAAAACCAAACTATCTACCACCTCAACGAGGAGTCAAGGACAATAAGGCATAAATCGAAAAGTACTTGATTATAGAACTGGAAACCACCCCAAAATTCGCAACTACAAGGCAAAGGCTATTTTCATCACCTTGCTATAGATTGTAGGATTGCCTAGCATAACTCAAAAATGGCACCAACACAGAATCACACACAAAACAATTTCCATATTCTCTAATGACATACCAATTCATATTGTTCATCATATCAAACAACTCAACCAAGTCCAATTTCAGAGCTTTCAAAATTACCCAACTAAATATGATAGGAAAGTTGTTAGCAAAGCTACCACAAAACCCTTTAATTGCAACAGGATATTTAGCAAACTTATCTTGGGTACTACAAATATTCTTACACTTGTGCAAGTACTCATTGCAGTGTTCCCACATGGATGCCTATAATATGGTACAATGAAAAGAAAAAGTAATAGAAGGCAAGAATTTCCATTTATCTCATAATGGGGCAACTCATCCAACTAGGAATAAGATGACCTAGAAACAGTTAAGCAAAGGAAAGTTGGTACTCTTGGAGATTTTTATGGCTAAAAAAAAAAAAAAAAAAGGTTTCACTACATAATATGCGTGCATGAAAAACACAAAATACAAATCCAGGGGACTGTGAAAGAAGCACGATGGATTGTGGGTTGGCTTTTTCTGAGAAAGTTTTGATCCACCTGATCAATTTAGCATTCTTTCCATTGTGAGAATGAGCTCAAATGATAGTAATCTATTGTGAGCTTTAGTGGGTACAGTTATCTTGAAAAGCATCCATACCTACTAGGTGAAATGGGCAGGGTGTGACAAGTCATCTTCCTTTAGAAAGAGCTAATCCAAGCAAGACCCAATGGCTTTTATGATCTTATTTTCATGGTTCTGACCAATGTCAACATTGTCTTATTGTATTGCCCAGATAACTTAAGGAGCATCTTCTTCACAAAAAAAAAAAAAAAAAAAAAAAAAAGACCCTTAAGAAGGATCTCCCATATTAAGGTAAAATCATGAGGCATTTTTGTAACCTGTGTAGCATTGTGAGTTGTACCCCTTTTGTGCCTTATGGATCCCACTACTGCACAAGTGGGGTATGTTGTACATGATCTTCCTCGCTTCAAATTAAGCTCATTATCGACAATGAGCCCAGGAGTACACAAGTACCCCTAAAAATAGAGGCACGAAAGTAGTCGCCACCTCGTTATAGGTCCAAGAACTATTTGATAACTCCATGTAGGTCTACATATTAGAAGAAGTCTAGAGTAAGGGTAAGATTGTAGGAAGAGATTGGGCACCTCATTCCACCTAACCATAGCTTGCCTTCATTAGTTGTTTTTGGTGGTCAAGTGAGGTCTACCTAACGGGCTTGTGTGAACATGTGCTTGCATCTAAGTCCTAGGGTTATCAACAAGATATGTGAATCAAGATAATTTAGAAAGATGGTGTGGATTATGTGAAATCAATCAAGTATGTGAATAGTCAGACATGTGAGCAACCAAGCATGTAAGCATGTGAGCGTCCAAGCATATGAACAAGTGAGCATCCAAGCATGTGAAGACATGAGTATTCAAGCATGAAGGTATCAAACAAGCTATGAGATCCTTAATTGGAATTAATACTTAAGTCTTATGAAGTACATACATTAATAGAAGTGGAATCTTCATTGAGTCTTGAATGTCTTCCCTTATTAAACTTAATTAATTAACTCAAGTGTTCTTGCCTTGTTAAGTGGTCTTGGATGCTTAATTAATCATTAATATTCTTTGAATTCAACCCCATTTGAATTCAAACCTCAAAGTCTTTTATAAAGTGTATTATCCTTAATTATCCTCAAGAATGATTCCTTATTTGAATCTTAACTCTTAAGTTTGAATTCAAATGTAATTCAATTCAATCATTAAATTTTAATTAGATTTCCTTATGAAAAATGGTTCATCTTTGACTTAGTCATTTAAGTTTAATGGATTATAATCTTGAAACAAGGTTTACCTGTGTAAAAGGAGGCAAATTGTGAAGGTCGCATCGATTCTAAGTCCCAAATTTCATAGTTTTACAATCCTCAGGCTAAAACGATAAGACTCTGAAAATGGGGGCCAAGACTTTCTACAATACAATCTATTAGAGATATATTAGATATATTAACCCAATGTAATAGATCTAAGTCCACTCCTACTTGTACTAGTAGTCTAGGATTTAGTCTCCTATATATACTCATGTTATGGTTCATTGTAAGATAAGTTATTGTACTACATTTTTACATAATAAAGATGTAGCCCTTAAGGGATTCATCTGTAAATATAGGTCGACAAAGCTGAACCACGTAACCCTCGGGTTTCGGTGTTCCTATTCTATGCTTCCTTTCTGCATCCACTCTAGCATATACAACATGGTATAACACATCACGTTGTTAATATATTTAACATGGTATCAAAGCTAACTTCATTCTTGACATTAAACAACTATCTCTACACAGCAAAGAAGTTTCTCATGTGCACAACACATATCCACCATAGTGCCACTGCTTGTCCACAGATTTGGACTCCACAACTTCACAAAGCTCCCACGAAACCACCGTTATTGTCTCACCGCCGTGTCTCTGATCTCTCAAGCATGTCGTGTGTCCCCCTTTAGATCTGTGACCTATCACCTCCACACATAACGCCACGAGCTTCCATAGTTTTCACCAAAAATCACACGTGCCGCTTTAGATTCCTCTTGCTCAGATCGCCTTATAGTCACACACATAGCCCCGATGTCTGCCGATCTGCACATGGAAGAAATCTGGCCATCATCCGTTAAAGCACGTGCCTCCATGCATAGGCAAATTTCTAGGCTCGCCTCCACACGCTAGTAGACACCTCAAACGCCATACACGCACTAGAAAACTCACTAACATCAAGACTGACATCATCTTGCCACGTCATCAGACACACAAGCATAGCCATGTCAACCCTAATCCAAGTCACTAACATGTCATTGTATGATGTCAGCGGCTCTATAGCCGAATTTGTGACCCAACCCTGACAGTGTAAACCGTTGACCATGCTGACCGTTGACTTTGACTTATTGCATTAACCTTTGACCAAAAGTCAAAATTTTGAAAATGGTGTATCTTGCTCAGTTTTTCACGTAGATTTTGATTTAAGACTTTGTCTCTTCATTTGAAGCTCCAAAATCAGTCAATTGCACATTCTTCATCATGGTTTCTTCAAAGGCATTCTTCAAGGCATCTCCAAGGAATCTTCTCATACTTATCCAACCTTAAGCCTTTATCGAGCTTCCGCCTTGAGTTTGAGGAGGGTGTTAGAGATATGTTAGACATATTAGCCCAATGTAATAGGCTCAAGCCCATTCTTACTTTTTTAGGTTTAGTCGTCTATATATACTCATGTTATAGTTTATTGTAACATAGGTTATTGTATTACTTTTTTACATAATAAAGATGTATCTCTTAAGAGACTCCTCTGTGAATATAGGCCGACAAGACTAAACCAAGTAACTTTCATGTTCTCGATGTTTCTATTTTATGCTTTTCCTTTCGCATCCACTCTAACATATACAATATGATATAACACATCGCGTTGCTAATAAATTTAACACAATTTGTAATATTATTTGAGCAGTATAATAACAAATCCATCATTAAGCATTATTGTCTCTTTTCTTGTTGGTTCTTTTCGGATTTCCTGTTTGAGCTCAGGAACCCAACTCTCCTCTTGGCCTTGAAAACCCAAGATCCAGAAGGCCCGGAATCTAACCACTGAACTTGGGCTTGGCAAGTTGCAAAAAACGGGCCGCACATACTGCCAAACTAGATTCAACTGTGGAAAAAGTTTAGAAGCCCTAGAAAAACATTTTTTTAATCAACCCTAGAAAAACATATTTAAGAAAGTCAGAGAGAGAACGTAAAAGACCGAAGTTTGGAAGGCTGTAAAACTTTATAGTAAACTAGTCTAATAAAAACAAATTAACCCTTTGTTCTACTACAGCGACTCATAAAATCTTAATGCAATCTTGTTAAAATGCTGTCTTAAATTATAGTGCCCTAGCTGTTTGTAAAGTTTAGAAAACTATCAGAACGAATACAATTAAACATGGTCAAAATTAGATGGTGCTGCTTATACACTTATTATGAGCCCGTATAGAAAGTGTCCCAAAAGTTATAGAATTGAGACAAATTTGACTGCGAACGAGTTCTGGCATGAGACAAAACACGTCTAGGTGGTGAAATTTTAGATCATTATTTCTACATCTTTGTAGTTTTACTTGAACTGTCATGATTAATTGAAGAAATAAGTAGCAATCTTTGGTTCAAACAACTATTACGAGTTTCTTTCATTTAATAATAAAATTTGGTTTCTCACCTTTTTGGGGAACTTCAAGCAGGTGCACTTAATAGTTCTGCGAAAACCAAGTCCAAACCAGCTCCTTAGTATTCTTTTGTTTTAAACAAGGACTTACGATTTCAGCCAAAAAGCAACAGACTTGTGATCTTTTTTGGCTTAAAGAAGAACTTCTATCTGTTTCAATAATCACATTGGGGTTCACAATTTTATGGAACTTCTAGGCAGTGCAATTATAAGAATTTAGGAAAATAAAACAAATCTCAAATAATATAGGGTTTTTTTTTTTTTTTTTTTTAATATAATTTCAATACAAGGACTTCGATTTGACCAAAGATAGCTAAAATAAAGGAAACAACAAAGATATTCCATTCTAATAGATAGGGGTAGACAATTAATTAGGCAATTTATAGTTGATGATCAACTCCCATCATGCAATCCTTTTTGCAACATGACCAGGTTTAAGTAAATTTAATCAAATTCTATGCAACCCAGAAGAAAAGGTTACTACATTCATTATGCACCATAATAATTGCACGATTATGTATTAAAACCCAAAGCATTACTATAAAATGTGCTTCATTCTTTGGAAACAAGAACTAGATGACTGGAATCCAGATTCATAAATTTACTCTCTCTCTCTCTCTCTCTCTCTCTCTCTCTCTCTCTCTCTGCGCTAAAATGAAGATTTAATACGGAAGATAAAATTTTGTTCATTATTATTGTGCAAGAAGTTCACGACTAAGATACCATCCAAATGGGAAAAGAAAAAAGAAAGTTTAAAAAAAATCATAATAATAATTTGTCTAACAAATGATAAAAGGATTTGACAAATAGAAAAGGCTACTCTTTTGTATACTTTTTTTTTCCTTAGTAAATAAAGAGTAATATTAGTATGTTACAATTACAAATTATTTTACAAACTATTGATATGATAAATTCTTATTGGTTTTCATTTGGACTTATTACTACATTAATTTCTTTTTTACTTATTACTTACACTCACTGCATTAACAGTTTGTAAAAAAAAAAAAAACTGTAAAATAATTTATAACTTTAGCTTTTTCCTTAATTAATTTACACACCTTATAAGGGTTTTACCGACAATCTTATCCATCACCCCTTCTAATGTTGGGAGCAGGAATCATTAGACCCAAATACCATTAAATTTGTTGTTATCATATTTTTTTTTTAAATTCTCGGATTTTCTAATATTATCAATTAATTATACTTGTGTGATTTAAAGTCTTTTAAGAGCTTGAATTAAGTTAAGGTAATTTATAAATTATGAGATTTATAATTAAATAAAACTTATGTCCTCAAACATGATAAAATCAAGGGCTTTACAAATATCACATTACATTGACGTGAGTAGTATTCTCACATAATAGTCTTTATCAATTTTGTCATCTCCTTAGTCCTTATGCTGATAAATTTTCATTTTCATGTGAGATTTGCTTTTGTGAAAGTTTTCATTCATATTATAATTTGGAATTATAAGAATTATTAATATACATAAATTTTTAATCAATCATGTTAGATTAACATATGTCACATAAATTTTTAAGGGTGTTCGCGGTGCGGTTTTGGACCATTTTTAGCACCGCACTTTACGGTGCAATTTAGCTAAAACCATAACTACACCGCACCTTATTTTTACAGTCACACATGCGGTGCGGTGCAGTTTAAAGTTTAGCCAAAACCATAACCGCACCGCACCTCATTTTTGTGGTCACATATGCGGTGCTATAAGATGCGGTTTGAATGATTTGAAATCAGCGTATTTTTCAAAATTTGGGCTTTTTCTACCCAGCCCAAAACTTATTTTTCCCTTTGTTTTGGTAAACTATTGAGCTAGTTTTTTTTTTATTTTGGGCTGGCTTTTCTAATCAACACTTGTTAGTTATCAAACTTTTTTTTTTTTTTTTGAAAAATAGGGTTATTAAGCTATTAATAATATATTTAATATTAAAAATAATAAATTAAGGTCTTTCTATTTGAAGATAATAGTTCAATTTCTCATTTAGGTAATGCTGATGGTAGAACCTTTGCCTTGTACTATGTGGTGTTCACAATCTTGATTCAATTTCTGTGTTACGAGCATTTGGACCATATTCCCCAAATGAAAAGACTTTTGATGAGCATACAAAGATTATCAAAGAAGAGGTTTCCTGGAAGAAAAGAGTTGCATACATGATAGATGTGTATTATATCTGTGTATCCTTATGCAAAGTTGCTTGCACTTCTCCTTGCAACAATATTACTTATAAGATTTGGAAAATTGGGTTTCTATGCGATCAGTGAGAGTAGCTTTGCTGAAGCTCTTTGGCTTGCCTGGACTTTTGTAGCTGACAAGGTTGGCATTACGCTAAAGATTACTTTTGTCTCCATAAGTTCAGGAGGGCATGCTGAAATTTGCAACAATGCTTGGGCATGTTCTTAAACTAATCTTAGAGAAGATGAATTCACTGTGGAGGAAAGTAGTCATTGAAAGGAACCACATACTAGTGACAAATTGTTAATCTTCTTGACTGTATTTGAGCTTGATGCACCTCCATAATATAATTTTCCTTATCAATCTTTGAATGATAGCTAGATTTTCTTTAACCTGTTGATATTATTAAGATTCTAGTCTTGGAGTGATTGGTTTATCGTGATTTAGCTTTGGAAAGTTGTTATGGAACTTTTGAGATACCACCAATTATTATTTATATATTACTAAAAGTTTCATCTTTAAGCGATTAAGACATTGTTGAAAGCATGAACTTAACTGTTACTAGAATTTTGTCTAATTATGGTTCTTGAGATTAATTAGAATAGGAAAATTAGTTTATATGAATAGTTGAGTGTTACGTTGTTAGTGCAAGGTTGGCGAAAGTTAAGTTTCGGACACATGAAGTTAAACTTGATACTAGCACCCCTCATAACATTTTTAGTATTTTGGTTTGAAAGTTATCAGCTAATATATCTTAATACCTCCTGAAAGGGGATGTGCAAAGTTGAATTATATACTATGAAAAATAGCAATGGCAAACAAATGTACTTCATTTTTGTTGCTTCATCCATTTCAGTTTTCTTGCTACATTTTTTCTTCCTTAGGATTAGCTTTTGTAGTATTAATTTACTCCAATTATATAATGGAAAATTTTACTTTAAATAATTCCAAATGATATACCACAATTTTTCACTAATTTTAGTTTCCTCAAGCTTGTGATGTATTATAGGGATGGCAATGGGGCGAGGTGGGGCGGGGCTGAAGAATGGGGTGTTCCCCATGCATGGTTTTGTCTTGCCCATCTCTCCCTTGGCCCGCTGACGGGAAAGCTTTCTCACCCCATCCACACCCCTTGGGGCCCTGCACAACTTGCCCCACTCCTAAAACTCTACTTTTTGTTAATTTCTCTACAACTAGTGAATTTTTTTAATAAAACTTATTTCATTAATAAAAATGTACTTAAATTATAACTAAATTTATCTCATCAAATCAAATCAATTTTAAAAAATTAAATAATATATCAAAGTATTTAAATAGTAGGGTTTTAGGTATGAAAATAAGCTAATATTGATATATTTATTTAAATAGTAGGGTTTTAGGGTATAAAAAATTTACAATTATAACCCTTAAGAACGCAGGGGCGAGGACAAGGACGAGGAGGGGTGGGGCGGGGCGTCTAAAACTCTAAACCATTCCCACCCCGCCTGTGGTGTGGGGCTAAAATCTTGCCCTATTCCCATCCCACCACCTTTGTGGGGCGGGGAAAACTTGCATGGGGTGAGGCGGGGAGGGACGGGTTAAGCGGGGCGGAGAAAAATTGTTATCCCTAATGTATTATGCGTCATATTAGAATTTTTGTTCTTTATTATATAATCAAATTAATAAATATTTAATGGTGTAATTTTTTTTTTAGAATGATTTAATTAATGGTGCAATTTCTAAGCACTTCAATGCTCAAATAATTATATTTTTAAATTGTGTTATAAATAAATTTTAAATCTTATTTTAATTGTTAATCTTTATCATTGCTAGCACGTGTTTGCATGTGTATTCAAACTAGTTGCTTATAAAAATAAAATAAAAAAGTGGGCTTTTGCCAAAAGAATATATATTGGTAAAAAGGAAATTCATCCCGAGGCGTATATTACGCCAAATTTTAGGTTGTCAAAGAGGAAAGGTTATCAACTGATGACCACACCCGCACCACAAGAGGAAACACAGACTCCTCAGAATTAAAGGTTCATGTGGTCCTTCCAATGGTCCCTAAGCACTAGTAAGGCATAACTCAAACAAAAACAAAATGTCTTCTTCCCATTGCTATGATTGGTGAACGGAAAAAGTTATGTAGTGCTAAGTTAAAAAAGAAAAAAAACAATTGGGCGTGAGTCGAGAGATGAAAGAGTGAGGCTGTGCTGAGGGTGTCAATCAAAATCCCATTTGGGGTATTGCAGTATAGGAGGCAGATGAGTGAACTGTGTCATTCGAGAAACAAAATCTCAAATTGGCTTCCAGTCCACAAAGTCAAATTCTCTGGGTCTAGATCTTCATTGAAAAGGAATGCTGAGTTTCGTGAACTCGATCGAAGTGTGAATCGAGGACGAGACTTGAGTAGCTTGCAAAAGCAGTGACGTTCTCGATCGAAGCGAATTAAAGCTAGCTCATCATATAGGCAAGGGCAGGCAAGCTCTTCTACGACAGGTCGGCCTTTCTCGAACTTTCACTCCATAAAAAAAAAAAAAAAAAAAACTTGTTATTATTGATAATTATTGAGTTTTTTTAATTTAAGTTCCACGCATGAATTTGATGTTAATGTGTGTATGTTTTTTTTATTTATATATATCTGTACAAAAATTGTTTATTTTTCTGAATATATATATATATATATAAACTATGTTTTATGGCATCCATTAACAAAAACTTTTCTTTTAGTAATATTAAGGACAACTATTTCCTAATATTTTTTTTTTCATTTAAATCATGTTTATTTTATTGAGTGTTATACATTTTTTCCCTCGTACCATAAATGAATTCAAGAATAAATAACAAGCAAATTATTCAAAAAAAAAAAAAAAAAAAAACCTAGCCAATTTAGCCAAGCTGATTGAGCCCTTAAGAGTGTTCTCATTCTGGAGTCAAATTTTGTCAAGTAATGAGGATTAAGCTTTGTTCAATAACGAATGTAAATGATCAAGTTTGACTTGAACTCGAATCAAGCCTATAAATGATAATTGAGCATGAGTTCGTCAAAAACTATAAAAGTTTGAACTCGCCTTGATTCATTAATCAAGCTAAGTTGAGCTAAATATCAAGCTTTTAAGCTTGAGATTCAAACAAGTATATTATAGTTTATCACTGTAGCACATGAAAAAAAATAAATTCTCATATTTCATTATCACACATATCATTCTCTTTATCTCTATTCTCACAAACACTTCTCTCCCTTTTCATTAGAGAACCAACCACGATTTGCCACATCGTTGGAAGTTGATCTAGATGTGGCAATTTGAGCATCGTTAGTGCTCCATGTTTGAAGGCATAGTGGTCACAAGACCATCCTGACCTAAAAAAAAAATTATATATAAATTTTAAAAGTTTAATGATTTTTCTACCCTTAAAAAAATTGTGATCACCCTAAATATTTTTAGGCCTAATAAAATTAAACTTTGGTTCCCTTAATGACATATTGGGCCCTTTCAAACAAAAACAAAAAGCTCAAGAAATATTTTATTGAACTGAATTTTGAAACAAATTAGATTCAACATTGATAATGAACATTATTAATTATTTAAAATATGAAAACTTGTAAAAAGATATTGTAAATTTTATGATTTGTGTGTTTTTTTGTCATTGTCAATATATGAAATTATATTTTTATTCAATTTTGTATAATTTAAGTTTTTAATAACAATCCTTAAAAAAAAAAAAAAATCTTAAATTTGCCGCTGGTGCCTTCATGACCTAGGTGTCTGCAGTGGTTTTTTATTTTTTTTTTCCCCTCGTTTAGTGCAATTTGGGTTTGGTTTAATTTATGACAGTGGTGGTTGTGTAGCAATGGATTTAGATCATTTGGTTTGCGAAATGAGTATTGCTTTTTGTTGTTGTTATTAATAAAATATATATAGGGTAAATTGTAAATTACACTCTAAAGTTTAGGTTTAGATTTTAATCTAACGTTTTAGAATTTAAATTTTACCCTTTAAATTTTAAAAGTGTTTGGATTTTACTTCCTAAATTTGGATTATTTAGATTTTACACTCTAAATTTAGAATTTGGGGGTATAAAATCTAAACACCTCAAACTTAGGAGTAAATTTCAAATTCTAAAACTTCAGGGTTAAAATTCAAACATTAAATTTTATGAGTGTAATTTTAATTTACCTTAAAATATAAGTTGTTGAAATGATAAGTAAAATAGATAAAAGAATTTTTTTTAACTATCTTTTTTAACATTTGCGGATAGGAATGCTCTTAAACCCTGCCTGGTGATGGAGCTAATAATAATATGCTCATCGGTCAAGTCGGTCACTCTATTTTGACAGCAAGCACTGTCCTTCTTTCTCAAAATATTGTTAGGTTTTTGGAGTGTGAAGATATAGGTCAGATGGACACGAAGGCTTTCTCCGTCCATAAAATTCTTTGTTTTTTTTTTTTTTTTTTTTTTAAATAATTATAAACAAAAATTCTATAATATTTCAAATGTGTACTAATAAGTAATAAGAACTTAATGACTCAATTTTTATAAAATAAAGGAGAAGGATTTGCTATAAATTAAATTGCACAAACTCTTGCAAAAAAAAAAAAACCTCCTGCAAACGTGTCAACACTTTAGAGAGAGACCTATCTAGGACTTTACTAAAGAAAACTTTTGTTAACCCACTTACTCTTTCCAGGCGTTGACACGTGCATTTTGCAGGAATAAATATCATAGGAAATATGGTGTAATCAATAGATAGTCAATCTCAGGAATATGCTTATCTCTATAAATGAGTCAATTTCAAGAATATGCTCATCTCAGCTATAATGAGTCAATTTCAGAATATGCTCATATATAATTGAGTCAATTTCAGGAATATGCTTATTTATTTGGTAATAATTTCAGGTAGGGATGTTCACCAAACCAAACTCAAAAATCAAAAACCGCACACAAAGTGATAACCGCACCTACCGCAAGTAATAATGCACCACACCACACGATGGTGCAGTGCGGTTTGCGGTTTTATAATAAAAAACCGTACAAACCCACTGCACCGCACCCTCCCTATAAATTAATATATTTGANTATGAGAACTTCAGAAGCTTCGGTTTTATATATATATATATATATATAGAGAGAGAGAGAGAGAGAGAGAGAGAGAGAGAGAGAGAGATTAATTATACTTGTGAGATTTAAAGTCTTTTACAAGCTTGAATTAAGTTAAGGTAATTTATAAATTATGAGATTTATAATTAAATAAAACTTATGTCCTCAAACATGATAAAATCAAGGGCTTTACAAATATCACATTACATTGACGTGAGTAGTATTCTCACATAATAGTCTTTATCAATTTTGTCATCTCCTTAGTCCTTATGCTGATAAATTTTCATTTTCATGTGAGATTTGCTTTCGTGAAAGTTTTCATTCATATTATAATTTGGAATTATAAGAATTATTAATATACATAAATTTTTAATCAATCATGTTATATTAACATATGTCACATTACAATCAATAGATGCATGACAGTCAACAGAAAAACAAGCCTGAAAGTAAGGGTGTTTGCGGTGCGGTTTTGGATCATTTTTAGCACCGTACTTTACGGTACAGTTTAGCTAAAACCATAACTGCACCGCACCTTATTTTTGCGGTCACATGTACGGTGTGGTGCGGTTTAAAGTTTAGCCAAAACCATAACCGCACCGCACCTTACTTTTGCGGTCACATATGCAGTGCAGTGTATAGGATGTAGTTTGAATGATTTGAAGTCGGTGTATTTTTCAAATTTTGGGCTTTTTCTAACCAGCCCAAAACTTATTTTTCCCTTTGTTTTGGTAAACTATTGAGCTAGTTTTTCTTTATTTTGGGCTGGCTTTTCTAATCAACACATGTTAGTTATCGAACTTTTTTTTTTTTTTTGAAAACTAGGGTTATTAAGCTATTAATAATATATTTAATATTAAAAATAATCAAATATATTAATTTATAGAGAGAGTGCGATGCAGTGCGGTTTGTACGGTTTTTTTATTATAAAACTGCAAACCGCACTGCACTATACAGTGTGGTGTGGTGCATTATTACTTGCGGTACGGTGCGGTTATACCACTTTGTGTGCGGTTTTTGAGTTTGTGTGGTTTGGTGAACATCCCTACTTGAAATTATTACCAAATAAATAAGCATATTCCTGAAATTGACTCAATTATATATGAGCATATTCCTGAAATTGACTCATTATAGCTGAGATGAGCATATTCTTGAAATTGACTCATTTATAGAGATAAGCATATTCCTGAGATTGATCTATCTATTGATTACACCATATTTCCTATGATATTTATTCCTGCAAAATGCACGTGTCAACGCCTGGAAAGAGTAAGTGGGTTAACAAAAGTTTTCTTTGAGTGAAAGTCCTAGATAGGTCTCTCTCTAAAGTGTTGACACGTTTGCAGGAGGTTTTTTTTTTTTTTTTTTGCAAGAGTTTGTGCAATTTAATTTATAGCAAATCCTTCTCCTTTATTTTATAAAAATTGAGTCATTAAGTTCTTATTACTTATTAGTACACATTTGAAATTATTATAGAATTTTTGTTTATAATTATTTGAAAAAAAAAAAAAAAAAAATATTTTTGTTTATAATTATTTAAAAAAAAAAAAAAAAAAAAAAACAAAGAATTTTATGGACGGAGAAAGCCTTCGTGTCCATCTGACCTATATCTTCACACTCCAAAAACCTAACAATATTTTGATGAAAGACAGGACAGTGCTTGCTGTCAAAATAGAGTGACCGACTTGACCGATGAGCATATTATTATTAGCTCCATCACCAGGCAGGGTTTAAGAGCATTCCTATCCGCAAATGTTAAAAAAGATAGTTAAAAAAAATTTCTTTTATCTATTTTACTTATCATTTCAACAACTTATATTTTAAGGTAAATTACAAATTACACTCATAAAATTTGAAGGTGTTTGAATTTTATACCCTGAAGTTTTAGAATTTGAAATTTACCTCCTAGAGTTTGACGGTGTTTAGATTTTATACCCCCAAATTCTGAAACTTTAGAGTGTAAAATCTAAATAATTCCAAACTTTAGGAAGTAAAATCCAAACACTTTTAAAATTTAAAGGGTAAAATTTAAATTCTAAAACGTTAGAATATAAAATCTAAACCTAAACTTTAGGAGTGTAATTTACAATTTACCCTATATATATTTTATTAATAACAACAACAAAAAGCAATACTCATTTCGCAAACCAAATGATCTAAATCCATTGCTACACAACCACCACTGTCATAAATTAAACCAAACCCAAATTGCACTAAACGAGGAAAAAAAATAATAATAAAACCACTGCAGACACCTAGGTCATGAAGGCACCAGCGGCAAATTTAAGATTTTTTTTTTTTTTTTTAAAGGATTGTTATTAAAAACTTAAATTATACAAAATTGAATAAAAATATAATTTCATATATTGACAATGACAAAAAAACACACAAATGCATAAAATTTACAATATCTTTTTACAAGTTTTCATATTTTGAAATAATTATATAATCGTCTCATTATCAATGTTGAAATCTACATTTGTTTCAAATTTCAGTTCAATAAAATATTTCTTGAGCTTTTTGTTTTTGTTTGAAAGGGCCCAATATGTCATTAAGGGAACCAAAGTTTAATTTTATTAGGCCTAAAAATATTTAGGGTGATCACAATTTTTTTAAGGGTAGAAAAATCATTAAACTTTTAAAATTTATATATAATTTTTTTTTTTAGGTCAGGATGGTCTTGTGACCACTATGCCTTCAACATGGAGCACTAACGATGCTCAAATTGCCACATCTAGATCAACTTCCAACGATGTGGCAAATCATGGCAAATGGTGGTTGGTTCTCTAATGAAAAGGGAGAGAAGTGTTTGTGAGAATAGAGATAAAGAGAATGATATGTGTGATAATGAAATATGAGAATTTATTTTTTTCATGTGCTACAGTGATAAACTGATAATATACTTGTGTTGAATCTCAAGCTTAAAAGCTTGATATTTAGCTCAGACTTAGCTTGATTAATGAATCAAGGCGAGTTCAAACTTTTATAGTTTTTGACGAACTCATGCTCAATTATCATTTATAGGCTTGATTCGAGTTCAAGTCAAACTTGATCATCTTACATTCGTTATTGAACAAAGCTTAATCTCTCATTACTTGACAAAATTTGACTCCTAGAATGAGAACACTCTTAAGGGCTCAATCAGCTTGGCTAAATTGGCTAGGTTTTTTTTTTTTTTTTTTGACATAATTTGCTTGTTATTTATTCTTGAATTCATTTATGGTACGAGGGAAAAAAATGTATAACCACTCAATAAAATAAACATGATTTAAATGAAAAAAAAAAATATTAGGAATATAGTTGTCCTTAATATTACTAAAAGAAAAGTTTTTGTTAATGGATGCCATAAAACATAGTTTATATATATATATATATATATATTCAGAAAAATAATTTTTTTTTTTTTTTTTTTTTTTTTTTTTTTTATATATGGAGTGAAAGTTCGAGAAAGGCCGACCTGTCGTAGAAGAGCTTGCCTGCCCTTGCCTATATGATGAGCTAGCTTTAATTCGCTTCGATCGAGAACGTCACTGCTTTTGCAAGCTACTCAAGTCTCGTCCTCGATTCACACTTCGATCGAGTTCACGAAACTCAGCATTCCTTTTCAATGAAGATCTAGACCCAGAGAATTTGACTTTGTGGACTGGAAGCCAATTTGAGATTTTGTTTCTCGAATGACACAGTTCACTCATCTGCCTCCTATACTGCAATACCCCAAATGGGATTTTGATTGACACCCTCGAGCACAGCCTCACTCTTTCACTCTCTCGACTCACGCCCAATTGTTTTTTTTCTTTTTTAACTTAGCACTACATAACTTTTTCCGTTCACCAATCATAGCAATGGGAAGAAGACATTTTGTTTTTGTTTGAGTTATGCCTTACTAGTGCTTAGGGACCATTGGAAGGACCACATGAACCTTTAATTCTGAGGAGTTCTGTGTTTCCTCTTGTGGTGCGGGTGTGGTCATCAGTTGATAACCTTTCCTCTTATGACAACCTAAAATTTGGCGTAATATACGCCTCGGGATGAATTTCCTTTTTACCAATATATATTCTTTTGGCAAAAGCCCACTTTTTTATTTTATTTTTATAAGCAACTAGTTTGAGATACACATGCAAGACACGTGCTAGCAATGATAAAGATTAACAATTAAAATAAGATTTAAAATTTATTTATAACACAATTTAAAAATATAATTATTTGAGCATTGAAGTGCTTAGAAATTGCACCATTAATTAAATCATTCTAAAAAAAAAATTACACCATTAAATATTTCATTAATTTGATTATATAATAAAGAACAAAAATTCTAATATGACGCATAATACATTAGGGATAACAATTTTTCTCCGCCCCGCTTAACCCGTCCCTCCCCGCCTCACCCCATGCAAGTTTTCCCCGCCCCACAAAGGTGGTGGGATGGGAATGGGGCAAGATTTTAGCCCCACACCACAGGACGGGGTGGGAATGAGTTTAGACGTTTTAGATCTGCCCCGCCCCACCCCTCCTCGTCCTTGTCCTCGCCCTACCTTGCGTTCTTAAGGGTTATAATTGTAAATTTTTTATACCCTAAAACCCTACTATTTAAATAAATATATCAATATTAGCTTATTTTTCATACCCTAAAACCCTACTATTTAAATACTTTGATATATTATTTAATTTTTTTTGAAAATTGATTTGATTTGATGAGATAAATTTAGTTATAATTTCAAGTACATTTTTATTAATGAAATAAGTTTTATTAAAAAAATTGCACTAGTTGTAGAGCAAATTAACAAAAAGTAGAGTTTTAGGAGATGGGGCAAGGTTGTGCGGAGCCCCAAGGGGTGTGGATGGGGTGAGAAAGCTTTTCCCGTCAGACGGGCCGGGGTAGAGATGGGCAAGACAAAACCATGCATGGTGAGAACACCCCATTCTTCAGCCCCGCCCCACCTCGCCCCATTGCCATCCCTATAATACATCACAAGCTTGAGGAAACTAAAATTAGTGAAAAATTGTGGTATATCATTTGGAATTATTTAAAGTAAAATTTTCCATTATATAATTGGAGTAAATTAATACTACAAAAGCTAATCCTAAGGAAGAAAAAATGTAGCAAGAAAACTGAAATGGGATGAAGCAACAAAAATGAAGTACATTTGTTTGCCATTGCTATTTTTCATAGTATATAATTCAACTTTGCACATCCCCTTTCAGGAGGTATTAAGATATATTAGCTGATAACTTTCAAACCAAAATACTAAAAATGTTATGAGGGGTGCTAGTATCAAGTTTAACTTCATGTGTCCGAAACTTAACTTTCGCCAACCTTGCACTAACAACGTAACACTCAACTATTCATATAAACTAATTTTCCTATTCTAATTAATCTCAAGAACCATAATTAGACAAAATTCTAGTAACAGTTAAGTTCATGCTTTCAACAATGTCTTAATCGCTTAAAGATGAAACTTTTAGTAATATATAAATAATAATTGGTGGTATCTCAAAAGTTCCATAACAACTTTCCAAAGCTAAATCACGATAAACCAATCACTCCAAGACTAGAATCTTAATAATATCAACAGGTTAAAGAAAATCTAGCTATCATTCAAAGATTGATAAGGAAAATTATATTATGGAGGTGCATCAAGCTCAAATACAGTCAAGAAGATTAACAATTTGTCACTAGTTTGTGGTTCCTTTCAATGACTACTTTCCTCCACAGTGAATTCATCTTCTCTAAGATTAGTTTAAGAACATGCCCAAGCATTGTTGCAAATTTCAGCATGCCCTCCTGAACTTATGGAGACAAAAGTAATCTTTAGCGTAATGCCAACCTTGTCAGCTACAAAAGTCCAGGCAAGCCAAAGAGCTTCAGCAAAGCTACTCTCACTGATCGCATAGAAACCCAATTTTCCAAATCTTATAAGTAATATTGTTGCAAGGAGAAGTGCAAGCAACTTTGCATAAGGATACACAGATATAATACACATCTATCATGTATGCAACTCTTTTCTTCCAGGAAACCTCTTCTTTGATAATCTTTGTATGCTCATCAAAAGTCTTTTCATTTGGGGAATATGGTCCAAATGCTCGTAACACAGAAATTGAATCAAGATTGTGAACACCACATAGTACAAGGCAAAGGTTCTACCATCAGCATTACCTAAATGAGAAATTGAACTATTATCTTCAAATAGAAAGACCTTAATGGTGCCATTAAAAAAAAAACCAAATTAAAATTTTGTATAAGACTCAACCAACAAAAATCAAAAGAAATGTCCAACACTTAATTATTATTATTCTTTGATAAGTGAAAATAGGTTAGAATATAAATTTATCATTAGGCTAAGAAGTAATCAATTATTTGTGTAAGCGGGATTTGAATCCAAAATCTCAAATTCAACAATTGCTTAAAAAATATACCTAAACTTTTGCAACTCTTTTTGTAGATAAATTGCATAAGGTACAGACACTATATAAAAGTGAAACTGAGCTGCAATAAAAATTATGAACAAATTATTACTAATAACAAAAATTGAAAAGCACATCCTCAACCATTGTCTTTGAGAAGCTCTAACAAAAAAATAGGAAAAACAATTTGACATATCTACATCAATGGCTATATAGTTTAAAGGAAAATTTATATTTAACATAAGTAGAGTCACCATGTTGTATAGATCTCCCTTGGAACCATGATTTGTATCAAGCAACCCCTTTTTACGAAATAACTTATATAAACAGAATTGGAAGCACAAAAGGAAGGAATCATACTTTTTTATAGTTCATCGTGTTTCTTGACCCTATGCAGTACTTAGGAGAGGGCTCCCAATTCTTTTTTTCTTTTTCTTTATATATATATATATATATATATACAAGATAGAATTTCTACTCTAGCCTAATATAAGTGTATATGTGTGTAAAGCTTTCTCTTGGAGACTTAAACCCCGGTCCCTGCCCTCTACACCCTATAAGCATTTATACTTGTGGAGTGACCATCACACCAAAGGTGCGCAGTAGTAGGGCTCCCAATTCTTAATTGACTTACACTAGGGTGTAGTATATTTATTATTTTAGAGGAAGTTTTTGGTTAAAGTAAAACAATAGGGTAAGTGAGTGTCAATTTCCCAAAATTCATGGGAGGTCATTATACTTTTCCCAAAAACAAAGTCCAAGCTATAATAAACAGGGGTTGTTTGGCATGTCATGGAACTCATCCAACTAAGAACAATATAATCGGTTTTAATTGTTTTCATTTTGATTAAAAAATTTATTCAAAATTGGACCAAATATATAAATGCTCTACATGAACCAAAATATTTTCTTCAATCATACAGAAAGAAGAAACCATAAAAATAGCATCAAAGTCAACTGCCAAAAGAATCAAGTCAATGACCATACACAACTTTAAATATGTATATGACTCAAAAAGGAAATAGCAAAGGAAAAAAAAATGTAATTAGCAAGTAACAATCCACATCATGTTTCAAGCAAATGATCAATTAATACTTGAATTAAAACAAAATGAAATCACCAAGAATTGGCATTATAGAACATTAAGAATGTGGAATTAAAGCCTCTTGTTCATAGATCCCAGGTTAGAATAGCACATGTTACAAAAAGCTAAAAAGATGTTGCACAAATAAGACCACAAAAACTACCCTCCATACAGATGGGTACATTATTGCCGGGAACAATTTCATCCAGCTAATATCCCACTACATAACTCCCAACAACAATATTTCTCACATCCTAAGCACCCTACTGCATATGATACATAATTATAATAGAAAACTACACTCATATTTATCATAGTACATACACAAAAATTCTTCAAGGAGATTTACCTCAACATGAAAAACCCAAAAATGGTTCTACATTTGCTATCAAGATAGCCATGTTCTTACTTTATTACCTCTAGTATTTTCAAAGTCAACCTTGTTACCTTCATTTTTTGCAGAAATCCTATATTAATTCTTCAATTCCTACCCTCCATATAAAATTCTTAACTCACAATTCAGATTTAATAATGTAAAGCTACACTATATATAAAAAAAACTCTAACCTGGTTCACTTAGAAGACACTAAGCTACCTGTTGGATCAAAGAATAGAAAATGATTAAAAAAAGAAGGAAATCACGAATATACAAGAACAAAGAAAGAAACAAACCTTACAGCTCCATTAGGTTGATAAATTATAAAATCTTATATTACAATGACTTATTATTAAAACCCAAGAGAGAGATAGAGATAGAGATTTTGTTGTTGGGATTGAAGGATGAATGTGGATATAGAAAAATAAAGCTTGATGATTTTTTATGGGACAGTGAACTATTGGTGCCTGAAAACTAACAACTCACCACAATTATATTAAACAAAGAGCATGATCAGAAAAATTCAGTCTATAATGAATAAGAAGGAAATTAAACCAGTTACAAAGAATCTTAAATCCATATCTTTTAATGAAACAAGCGTGTGCAAAAAAAAATTAATCATGATCCAGTGTTTTAAAATTAAAGCGCAAAAGGATATTGTTAAGGAAGTTGAAAACCATAATTCTTGCTATTTGACATAAATGAAAACCATGATGGCTCAGAGCAAATAATTATATGAAATGGGTTGTGAAATTTGTGTTTAGGGTTAAAAATTGAGAAAAACATAGGGCTTTCCTAAAGTTTCCATGACCCAATTCCCTTAAGCAGCTGTGATGGACCTGAGAAATGAGAATACCTACCGTATGTATGTTTGTTGAGTTGAAATAAATACCAAAACCACAACTAATTCCCTTTTTATCATCTACTCCTCTCTCTCTCCATCTCTCAACCTCATGTCGAAACCCATAAATCATAGCATTAGATAGAATGCATGTACAAACATAAGAGTAATATATTATTGAAGGGAATATTATCCCGAGCAAAAACAAAACTGAGATTAAAGAATTAAATTTAGCAGAAACAAACTCAGAGAAATATTTATTGAAATAGTGCAAAATAAACCTGTAGTGGCAAAGAGAGAATGATGAAGTCTTGGATTGTTGGAGCAAATGCAACAAAGGTACTGTTTGGAGGAGGCGAAGCTTTGGCTGTAGGCTGGATGAATGATTGTTCAGGAGTGATAACAGATAATGAAACATAAAAATCAAAAATTCAAGAAGAAAAAAGAGAAGTAGAAGCCCATACTTACTGAGTAGTAAGATGCCCATACCCTATCATTCCATTCCCTTCAACTCTCTCTCCACTCAATCTCATTCTCATCACCCAATTTCTATACTACCCTCAGATGGCAAAGTGATCTAAAATTGGGAAAGTTTAATACGCACCTTTTTGTCTCACCCACTTGGCCAAACCAAAACACTGTTCCTTGGTTCATTCGCATAGACAAGATTAGCCTTACCTCTCTCTCTCTCTCTCTCTCTCAGAGGTTCCAAAAATTCTCTAAACATTGAGAAAGAGAGATAAAATGAGAGGTAGAGAGGCAAAGAGAGCTCTACAGCCAAGGTTGTCAATAACGAAATTTTACAATGAAAGGTAGATGAGATTATAGATCGTAATTCAGATTATGAATCCCAAGATCTTATATTATTTGAGAAAAAATATATTAGTATGTTAAATAATCACATAGATTATACATTCATTCATAATTTTTCATCTATTTAATGTAATTATTATATATCACTACATTTATTTATAAGCATTATTTAAAAAAGTTGAAAACCTCAAAACGTAACACTTTATTAAAATGTTATTTTTCATTTGTGTCCAACTGAGTTTTCTGTTAAGTTAAAAACAATTATAAGAAACCAAGATTGTTTAGGATTGTCAAAATCATACGGTTCTACCAATCCTAAATAATTGCAAAGATCCTTGAAAGATCCAGATCGTTTTAGGTAGGTGGGATTGTAAATCATAAAATCTAGATTGAGATTTTGACAATCATGTCTGAAACTCTAGCCCTCTCACTCACTATCCCTACCTTCATTTTCTCTCTCTCTCTCTCTCTCTCTCTCTCTCTCTCTCTCTTTGGTTTTCACACTTCAGCCAAACGAACCGTTTTGGCTCCACAAAATAAAACAAAAATTCATTAAATGAAAACACTATAGATTGAACACTATAAATTGAGTGATTCGCTCTTTTTATATAGTTAGTATACATTCTATTTCATTAACCAGCCAAAAGAATAGAATCTCAACCAACATGTCACTCTCCCAAGCTTCCCATGCGCACAAGAAGGGAGGGAGTAATTATTACACTTGAAAAATGGGGAATGGAGATAAACAAACTTAGCTTGAACATGANCAATTTGGGAAAATTTGTGTTCTTCTAGGTTTGAATTGGGGAAAGGCCCAAATAGAAATGAGATCTGTTAAATGGTTAAACCCAAGCATATGTGTAATTTTTTAATGAAAAGGAGTTGTTACATTATGGTTACGTCATTATTTGATTAGACACATGTATAGAAACTAATGGAAGTTGACAGAAGGATTATTAACACTCATTTTTTAAATTTACGGCACCAATAACACTTATTGGAAATCTCAAGAATCAAAAGCACTCTAACTCAGTAGATGAACTTTAAATATTAATAGTGTATTTGGATCTAAATAAAAAGTTGTGTGATGTTAACTAGAAGGAAATGAAATTATTAGTCCATTCACTTCAGATTGTTAGTCTCATTTGCAAAATCTAGCTGGTAGGAATTTGTGTCAACCATAATTTTACAATTCTTAATTTGGGTATTCAAGAGGAGATTTTGAAATTTTTGTTCCTAAAGAGAAGATGTTATTATATTTGGTGTGAATTTCAAGTGTAGTCATAAACTTGAGAAGATATTGTAATTGATTTTTTAATAAGTTATTTGGATATTATTTCGTGGGTTTTCTCTTAAAAAAGAAGGGATTTTCACACAAATTGGTTCTTATGTGTGATTGATATGGCTTGTAATTTGGTGTCAATATTTTTTGGTGATTGATTAAATTATCTGTTGAATTTTTTTAATTCACACAATATTAGATTGTCAGTGGAAAAGGTTATGATGCCTAAAACACAAGTTTTCTTGGACTTTGTAATTCGGAAGCAACACAAAACCATCTAGTTTAGAGAGACTTATAATCCTTTTTTTTTATAAGAGATAGATTCTAGTCTAGCTAATCTGCTGATGATCCAATTGTTGATTGTGTGATGTGTGTAGTGTGATAAGTCACACTCGAGTATTACTGGTAGATCTAGCTTTATTAACAACTATAAGGGCTCAACTGACTAGTCATTTTGAGGTATAGCATAGATATAAAAAAAAAAAAAAAAAAAGAAAAAGAAAAAAAGAATGTGCTTGTGGGCTACTACCAACATCCCATACTCCATAGTTGGTGCGAACTTCACTGAGCTTGCTTTATTAATTTATTTTTGGGACATGTTATTGGCCACTGCAAATCTCTTTAGATTACCTATCACAATGTAAGAGCATTCACGTCAAAGATGTAAAAATTGCTAAAATGCTATTTTTATAGCTCAAAACATAACATGCTCTACATCAAAGGTGCCAAATCTAAAAAGTTTTAGCAACTTGCTACAGTAAGTTGCTACTACTAGCAAGTTACTGTAGCAAGTTGCTAGTGTTTTTTATTATTATCTCTCTCTCTCTCTCTCTCTCTCTCTCTCTCTCTCTTGATCTCTCACCCTCTCTTATGTCTCCTCTCTCTTTCTTTCTAACTCTCCTTTTATTTCTTTGACTCTTGATCTCTCACCCTTTCTTGTGTCTCCTTTCTCTTTCTTTCTAACTCTCCCTTTATTTCTTTGACTATTGATCTTTCTCCTCTCTCCGTGGGTCACAGTCATGGGTCGAGTTGATTTCGTGGGTGGTGGTGGATTGTTCTTGTTCATGGTTCATGGATCGTCCTTGTTCATGATTTCATGGGTTTGGGTTGATTTTGTGGTTCGTGAGTCTTTGCTGTGGGTCAAGTGTGGCTAGCTTGTGGTGGTTCGGTGAGTGTGGTTGGGTTTTAGTGGGTTTTGTGATTTGATTTTAGGTGGTTTTGCTAGGTTGATTGGGGGGCTTTAGGTTGTGGGTGTGGGTTGATTGATTCGGGGCTTTGGGTTGTGGGTATGGGTTGATTCAGTGGTTTGCTGGTTGTAGGTGTGGGTTGATCGGGGTAGCTTTGAGTTGTAGGTGTGGGTTAATTGATTTGATGGTGAGGTTCCGATTTACAAGTTATAGGTGGCAGTGATGGTGGTTTTGGATGATTATTATGTTTTGGATGTGGAGGGTTGCAATTTGTTGTGATTGTAGTGGTTGGGGGTTGCGGTTGTGGGTCGTGCTAGCGGTGGCTATGCAGTAGTTTCAGTGGCTATGATAGTGGCTAAGGCATGGTTGTTGTGGTTGACTGTGGCTGAGTCAGTGCTAGTTGTGGCTAGATGTGGCTTTAAAAAAACCGCGATGATGCCTCCTGCCTCCAAGCGACACATCCTTCTCAACCACTGTCTTCGTGTCATTGTTCTGTTAGCCACGTAATTAACACCATTAACGGCAGTTTGTAAAATGACTAATACAACTCATTTTTTAAACCTGAGTTAAAACTTGAGGGATTAATTGTGCACACAAAGTAAATTTCAAGAGACTAATAGTGTAGTTTCACCTTCTTCTTTTTTACATCTTGGATGCTAGTGCTTAATTGAATCAATTTCCTATTGAAAATCATTAACAATTTCAATGACACACGCAACAGAGATCAAGTGGCCTCATTCTAAGTTTGTAAGGAAACCTTCGTGGGCAAACGCTCTGCCAAAGATCATTGAAGTATTTTATTTTATTTTTTAAATGAAGTAAATAATAATGCATCTTAGCAAATTCATATATTTTGGCTTGGCTGAGGTGAGCTTATTATTTAAAAATTTAAAAACTACAAAAACTGACAGTTTTCTTTTTCAATGATATTCTCAACAAGTAAACAGAACAATCAAAAAAGGATTCAGAGAGAAAGAGTAACAGATGCGACCAAACCACCGGTATGACTTGTTCTTTGTTTTTGGAAGGGAGAGAAATTTTCAGTGAAAGTGTCAATTTTTTTGGAAAAATTAAAAATTGAATAAAATTATTTTGCAATTTGGGAATTTTATGTTTCAACAGATTTGAATTCGGAAAGACCCAAATAGAAACTTGTTGCTCTCAAGGATCCATTTGGTTGGGAGATGAAAAGTGGGGGATATAAATATTTTATTTATTATTTATTTGTGTTTAGTTAGAGGAGTTGAAAAGTGGAGGGATGAAAAATATGGTTTGTCTAAATTTTCTCTTATGTCCTTATTTCATTATATATAAGAAATACATTTCTTTGAAATAAAATATTACTTATTCATCAATTAAAATTAATAAAATAGCATTTAATAAAAATTAAAACATTATACCTATTTTTTTTCTCTTTATTATTATATTTATAACATTTTTTTATTTTATAAAATAATGGGAAAAAAAGAGCATAGAGATGAGAGGGGTATTGAACCTAGCNTGTGGCTAGATGTGGCTTTAAAAAAAAAAAAAAAAAACAAAGGATGTGGCTATTGTATCTTGTGTTAGGATATATTATTTTAATGTTTTATATTTTAAAATAGAACATTTGATGTTGGGTGTATTATAAAGTGAGTTATTAAAATAGATAAAGTAGGTTTTTGAGTTGCTAAAAGCTTTGTTTTTTAGAACCTTATTGTGAATGCTCTAAGCAAGATATTATAAGTACTAAGCATTTGCATTGAGGGGTGTAAAAACCTCCCGGTTGCTATTTTAGCAACTACCCCTCAAATTGAGCTTTATCCAAGTGTGGGTTGCTAAATTTTTTAGCAACCATGAACAACAAGTTCGTATTTATACAACTTACTATTCATAGGGTTGTAAATAATATATATATATATATATATACACATTTCAATCTCTCACACACTCTCTCTCTTTCTTTGATAATTAGTTATATATATATATATATATATATTATTTGATGGTGTAATTTATATTATTTTAATAAGTTGTATGTAAAAATAAAAATTGGGATGTTAGATGAGTTATAAAATGGAATGGTAAAATAGATAAAGTAACTTCTGAGGATGTAAAATAGATGTTTTTTTAAGGCGAAATTACACTATTAGTCCTTGAAGTTTATCCTATGTGCGCAATTGGTCAAAAAGAAGAAAGAAAACAAACAAGGAAGAAAAAAGTTATAAAAAAAAAAAAAAACACACACACACACACACAAAAGAAAACGGTATTTAAAAAAATTAAAAGAGAGAACATGAAAACTAGAAAAGAACAAGCACAAAAAGACGAAAAGAATGGGACTAAAAACAAGAAAAAACGAAAAGAGAGAGACTTAAGTTGTTTAAGTGTAAAGAGGGGGCAAATATGTATCTCTCCGGTTACAACTTTGTAATCCGTGTTTTCTCTCCAAATTGGAGAGACAACATTTTGGTAATCTTGGGAGAAAACATCTAAGTGCTACTAAAATCCTTTGAACTTTTCACCTCAAATCAAATAATTTTTTCCCTCCCTAATTTTTTATCATTTTTTGTTTCACCCCCTACCAAACGAACCCTTAGAGCTAAATAAATGCATACTTTTTTAATAAATATATATATATATATATATATAAAACATGATTATTCCGCTAAACATATAGTCAAATAAACCAACGGAAATTGATGTAGAGACGAATAACCCTAATTTTTTAAACTTTTAAACTTCAATAAACGAGTAATTTTAAAAATAAAAAGGTTGCTACGCCATTACTTCATTAGACGCATAAGGTAACTAAAGAAAGTTGATTGAAGGATCAATCATTTGTAAAACTTTATAAACCAATATTGCTTATCTGAAACTTAAAGACCAAATGTACAGACTATGTAAACTTTAAGCGATTGACATTGTATTTCAGCCTTCTATATAGGATTATCCAAAACCCAATCAAGACCTGCAAAACCAACAAAACCAAAGAGACCTGAACTGCTGCCAACAACTTCAGTAGTTGACGGCAGGCCTCCCTCTTCCATAACTGATTTTGTCCGAATCCGATCTGTCCAGCCCATCTCCCTTTCTAGTCAACAACACAGGTCTAGTTCTTCTCCACTAGATCTAATTGGGTTAGGTGCGGGTTGGGCACAAATCCAACCCAAACCGACCAGTGGACACCCATACTTCTAGATATATAAGAGGAAGGACAGTGCATTCATTAATTTAGGAAGGCCAAATTAGCCAAAACAACAAGATGAATATCTGGTAGTACATCTTCCATCTAAACAGTTAAATTAGGTGAAGTAATTGCCCTTCTAGAAAGAGAGCTACATTATTCCCTTGATGACGAAAATGTGGAAAACTTATGCAAGAAAAGAGAGGAGAGAGTATTTTCACATATTGAATTAAGTGTCCATGTAGAGCTAGAAAGGGTTCTCTGTTCATAAAATCAATAAAAATAATCTCAAAATCCCCCTTAAAAGTTGCACAATTGATTCCCACTTCTAGAGCGAATTCCACTGCTTGTTTTGCTGCCAGTGCTTCAACTTGAGCCATAGTACTGGGAAGAGGGATTTGCTCAGAGAGAGAGGATCACTAGACCTTTAGAGCTACGAATCACCACGCCTAACCCAACTTTGCTTTCCTTAGTGAAGAGTGTTCCATCATAATTCACTTTGAAGCTATCTAGACTTGGAAGTCTTCATAAGCTTGGTTGACCGATGGACTTTTTTGCCAAATAGCATAATTTTAGAAAAAATTTAGGAAAAATGTATCCGATCAAACTTATTTAGTTATATAGCACTTTTTTGAAACTCGAGTTTACCAAAATGCTTGGTGTGATAGACCTCGACAAAAGCATCCCTCAAAAAAGAGATTCGGGTATCTTTTAGGGCACCTTTCTTTTTGGGTAAGTGATATGGAGTCACCATTTTTTTTTTATACAAAAAAAATAAGAAAAACTAAATATATACAAATACATGACTGAATTGTTCTCTTCATTGATTGAATAAAAGAAATTACATATCTTGAAAAACTTTAAAATTACATAGCTTTGGATCCTAGTTACAATCTACCAAAAAAATAAATAAAGACAAGGCTAGATCTACTTAACCAATGACCTAAATTCGAACGCTAGGTTATGGAATGGGAAGGTGTTAGACACCCATTCCGCCCAGACAGAGTCTAGTCTTCTAGACTCTTGTGACCAATGTACCATCTCATGTATGTCATGAATCATATATTGAACATGTGACACCAAAATTAAATCACACAAATTTATTCATGAATGAAGTCTCTTCTTTTGTTTAAAAAAAACTAAGATCTATTTTGATTGGTAAAAAAAAAATTTGATTTTGATTTGTCAAAATACCAAATTTGTTTTGTAGTATGTAGAAAAAGTAGTTTTTTTATGATAAAAATTCAGATTTGTTTTTATTACATAAAATAAAATCTTTTGGTTTGAAAAAAGTATCAGATCTGTTTTTAAAGAACTAAAAAAAATGGTTTTTGGATTTATAAAAGATCAAATTTTTTTTTGAGATAATAATAATAAAAAAAATGTTTCTTTGATAACAGAAAAATCAGATCTGGTTTGTCTATGTTAAAAAAAAAATGAAAAATATTTTTTTAAGAAGAGAATTTCACTCATAATCCGAATTTATGCAACATGAATTAAAGAAAACAAACACAAACACAATCATGTTTAATTTTTTTCTTTATTTCAAATCTACATGTATTAAAGAAAAATCATATCTATATCTAAGAAAGATACAAATTAGTTTTTAATTTAGAAAAATTCAGATCTGCATCTCATAAAGATGCAAATCCGTTTTTATTTGAAAAAAAATTCAGATCTACATCTAAGAAAGATGCAGATCTGTTTTTGTATTGAGGAAAAATCAGATCTACATCTAATAAAGATGTAGATCTGTTTTATTTTAAGAAAAAGAATTGTTCACATGCAAACTATTGACATTCAAGAAACAGATTATAACAATCACATAAAAAACAATCATGCCTTAAACAAAACAACAATTAACAATTCATGCTATGGATAAAACATTCATCAACATAAAAAGATAGCATAAAAAGGAGAGGGCGATTGAAAACAACCTCTTGCATGAGCACTCCTTGTTCTTAAGAGGATGTTTTAGGGTTCTAAGAAACTTTTTTAGTTATCTTTGAAACCTAAAACACTAATTTAAGCAGCAAATCTCAGAGAGGATCAACAAATATCAATAATTTAAGAGCTTCAAAACATATGCCTCTCAAAGCGTAAAAAAAGGTGCTGAATTATGAGGTTCAATCTCTATTTATAGAGGTCAGAGGGTTCTAAAAAATAGGTACGGACAATTAGGGTTTGAATCTGGACGCATCCTTTTGTGAAAAGTTCAAAAGGGTATGCATTATTGTCACCTGAAGGCCATTGGGCTGAAGCCCAATACACGGAAATTCAGCCCTTTTGGAGTGCCAAATGGCACTCCAAAAGTTCCAAATTGGCCTTTGGACTTCGATCGTTCTTTCGCGTTCGGGTGCTGTTTGGACTCCTCTTCTAGAGTTTTTTAGCCTGTCCTTGTACCTAGACGTGTTTTCATCCTCCGTCTATGATTTTTCATCTCTTTTATGGATAATTTAGGCTATTTAAGAACAATTATCTTGTAGATAAATACCCTAAAATAAATCTTGATAAAGTTCAGATTATCTACAATTTTATTGTTATCCAATCATCCCTTTTATTCCTATGCATGCAATTCTATTTTAAACACTAATTATCAACCAATCACATAATTATTTAATTAATTTTAATTAATCATGTGTGGTCGACCTTACCTAGACACAATGCATGTTGACTGTGCAAACTTGATCATGCGATATTTTTCGATCCGATGGCCTGATTTGAAAACCGAAAACACCGTTGTGACCGTTAGAATCTCAAGTTCATTTTATGATATGTAATGAATGAATTAATGCATGTAATGCAAAGACAAGTTGATGCATGTAATGCAAGAACCAGTTGATGCAATTTGTTGTATATGGATGGTCATTCAAGTCATTCTCCTTGATTAAATTATGAGTGCAAAATTGAATGTCTACAGAATGCCCCTCATTGACAAAGCTTAAAAAGCAAATGTCAATGTAAAACAAAGACACTGATTTTAGTGACCATGATTTAATTGATGTTGAATTTTCAAAGATTACCTAGCCCTCGAACCTAAAATCTTGGAACATAGAACTAGCCTTATCTTTTGAAAAAAAACAATGAAAATACCAGACTTAGCTGGTAGTTGATGATTCTAGACATGATTCTTAGCAATTGTGGTGACCAAAGGACTTTTCTATCCTGATCTTAAAATGGAGTTGTCTGGGATGATGATCAAAGGTCCTCTTCTACTTCGATCTAGAATGGAATGATGATCAAAGGTCCTCTTCTACTTTGATCTGGAATGGGATGACGATTAAAGGTCCTCTTCTACTTTGATTTGGAATGGAATGACGATCAAAGGTCCTCTTCCACTTTGATCTGGAATGGAATGACGATCAAAGGTCTTCTTCTACTTTGATGGCTGGAATTATTGAAATGTCGATCAAAGGTCCTCTTCTACTTCGATCTGAATTGTTGAAATGATGATCAAATGTCTTCTTCTTCTTTGATCTGGAGTTGTGATGTCGATCAAAGATCTTCTTCTACTTTGATGTCAAATCAAAGGTCTTCTTCTACTTCGATTTGGAATTGCTACCTGCAAAAAGTTAGAATTTAGAGTTAGAATTTAACTGATAGTTGCTTTGTGGCCCTACTGTTTTTGAGATGTGTGATTTTCATTTGCTCACTCTTGATTTGAACTTTATCAAGAAAATTTTAATTGACGAAATATTTTTCTTTTGAGAAACAGTTGGTTTTTGATACTTCGGAAATTTAGAAATCTTTATTTCAAATTTTGAGACTATGGAACCTAGAAATTTTTACTTGAAATCTGTAACTTAAAATTTGAAATTTTGAGCCTTAGAATTTTAAACATTAAGGCTTGGAATTTTGATCAAAAAATCTGAAGTTTGAATTTTTTGGAAAATTGAAGATTTGTGTTTAAAATTTGGGCATTAAGAATGTGAAATTGAAAGCTTGGGAATGAAAATTTTTGAATTGAAAATTTGGATTTTGAAAGATACTTGAAAACTGATAGGTCACAAACTGAATGACCCTTTGTGATTAACCCTAATTAATTAATTTAGCCAAGTAATTAATTAATCATGCAATTTTATGGAAGCACAAAAAAATCACCAATCAACTAAATATGCAGCGGAAAATAAATAACACGGTGATTTGTTTACGAATGGGGAAAACCCTAATGGCAAAAACCCCACCGGGTGATTTTCAGGTCACCACTCCCGAAACTCCACTATTATCAAATCAAGCGGTTACAAGTAAAGGAATCCCAAGTACCTTACCAACCTACAGTTGAACCCTTACCCCAATACCCAATTGGACTTGATCTGTAGTGACAGTCTCCACCTTTGATGCACGGCTCTCAAGTACGTGACTAACCAATGCGCGGATCCAAGTACGCGACTTCATTTGTTTTGTTTTTTAAAATTTTTGAATTTTTTTAGCGTCTGTAATAGCTAATAACAATGAAAGCATAAATTTTAGAACTTGTACTAATGAAATTGACTTTCCAAAGGTGCCTTTCCCAGGGCCATTTTTCATTGTATATAAATAAAGTCTCCATATTTAGTTAATTTTTTTTAATAATTTGTTATTTTAATAAATTCTTATACTATTTGAGAGAATTTTCCAAGATTACTGCTTGAAGAATTCTAGCTTAGTTGTATCATCTTTTAATAGATTCTTGAGTTTATCAAAAATTGTCTTAAATATAATAAATTCATGTGTATCTTTAAGCCAGCAAAATTTATTGTTTTTTTTTCATTATTAATCCCATAATTCTCTAGAAAGTTTGCACTTGCAAGACTGCATTCGAATATCGAATTCAAGGATCAATTCAAAATCTGATATCAACCCCCTTTGGAAAAAAGAAAAAGAAAAAAAGAAAAAAAAAAACAGAAATGATATGTCAATAATATTTTCACAACACTTAAAAAAAAAAAAATCATAAATGGCAATTGGCAGGTTGTTGCGAGTTGTTATTAGTGGACAAAAAAGTAATTTCAGTGATAAGTTTAAATTAGAACTAATAACAACTTATCACTAATGATTTGTTGTGAAAATATTGTGTACATAACACTTCTAAAAAACTATATCAACACCTTTATAAATGATTTTTTTTTCTTTTTCGAGTCACTGTCTAAATGGATGACAGGTAGCTCACATGAGATGCAGTTGTCTCAAATCTTAATCATAGTTTCTCAACCAAAAAAAAAAAAAAAAAAAAATCTTAATCATTTCCATATGTGGACCGAAATTTGAAATTTCCACTCAAAAAAATTCTTCACTTTGAAAAATTTTGCAACTTAATTTTATTTTTTCCTCAAATGAAATAAAAGATAGATGCGTCCAAGATTTCTGATATTTCCCCCATAGATTTCCCATTTTGTCATGGATATTATTGAGTTTTATAAATATGGTGTCACTCAAACTACTTAATAAAGGTTGTTTTCATTTTCTTCTTTGATTTTTTTTTTAAATTCACATTATATAAATGAGACAACAAGATTCTAAATCTTTTATGGAATCAAAGAATATATTACTACGTTTTTTTTTTTTTTTTTTGTGGATAACATTACTTCTCTTTGCCCAATTTGTTTTGGTCAATTTTGTCACAATATAGCGGTTGAACTTGAACCACTAAAGCACAAAATTCATAATTGTCAAAGGGTCCATTTCGTTGTTGCATCCCATGTTACACTAATGCCCAATTAGATTTAAAAATGAAGCAGCAATTNATCAAAGAAGAAAATGAAAACAACCTTTATTAAGTAGTTTGAGTGACACCATATTTATAAAACTCAATAATATCCATGACAAAATGGGAAATCTATGGGGGAAATATCAGAAATCTTGGACGCATCTATCTTTTATTTCATTTGAGGAAAAAATAAAATTAAGTTGCAAAATTTTTCAAAGTGAAGAATTTTTTTGAGTGGAAATTTCAAATTTCGGTCCACATATGGAAATGATTAAGATTTTTTTTTTTTTTTTTTTGGTTGAGAAACTATGATTAAGATTTGAGACAACTGCATCTCATGTGAGCTACCTGTCATCCATTTAGACAGTGACTCGAAAAAGAAAAAAAAAATCATTTATAAAGGTGTTGATATAGTTTTTTAGAAGTGTTATGTACACAATATTTTCACAACAAATCATTAGTGATAAGTTGTTATTAGTTCTAATTTAAACTTATCACTGAAATTACTTTTTTGTCCACTAATAACAACTCGCAACAACCTGCCAATTGCCATTTATGATTTTTTTTTTTTTTAAGTGTTGTGAAAATATTATTGACATATCATTTCTGTTTTTTTTTTTCTTTTTTTCTTTTTCTTTTTTCCAAAGGGGGTTGATATCAGATTTTGAATTGATCCTTGAATTCGATATTCGAATGCAGTCTTGCAAGTGCAAACTTTCTAGAGAATTATGGGATTAATAATGAAAAAAAAACAATAAATTTTGCTGGCTTAAAGATACAAATGAATTTATTATATTTAAGACAATTTTTGATAAACTCAAGAATCTATTAAAAGATGATACAACTAAGCTAGAATTCTTCAAGCAGTAATCTTGGAAAATTCTCTCAAATAGTATAAGAATTTATTAAAATAACAAATTATTAAAAAAAATTAACTAAATATGGAGACTTTATTTATATACAATGAAAAATGGCCCTGGGAAAGGCACCTTTGGAAAGTCAATTTCATTAGTACAAGTTCTAAAATTTATGCTTTCATTGTTATTAGCTATTACAGACGCTAAAAAAATTCAAAAATTTTAAAAAACAAAACAAAAAACAAACAAACCTCTCTGCCTTGATTTTTTTTTTTTTTTTTTTTTGGGTGGAATTATGTAGTTGTTTGGTGTTTTGCAATAGTCTCACCCAAGGAGCTTTAGGGGCTTGCTTGGGTGGTTGATTGTCAAGCATCGAGCAAGCATCCATCTAACCTTTCTCATGCCCACTCTTTAGGGCTTGCCCTAGGCCTAGGCTACCTAGGCCATGGCCTAGTTGAGTTATGTATATTTTTCTCCACTCGTAAGAACGCTCAAAAAAATTATGGATTAATATAATTCTAAAATAGTAGTCTTTGATTGGGCCTATATATGACAAATATTCTCCTCATACATGATCATGTTATTTTGAACAAAATTGAATCCTTAAGTTGTTTTAAAAAAAAATAATTGAGCATGTCAAATTACCATCAAGTGAATTAGTCATGTTATCAATTGAAAATGAAATGTTAGCAAATCTAAAAGCAAAAACATATTGGTAAATTTGTATCTAAGAAAAAGTAAAAATAAAAAATTTTGAATAAAAAAGTTTTACTATATAAAACATTAACTAAATATAATTTAAGTGATATTTAAAAATGAAAAAGTCCGATTAAAGTTGCGGCCTCAAATTGAGCCAACCGTGCCACTCATCCCAGCTTGTACTTCGCTTATATGCTCCACTTGAATCTTGCTCAAGCAGACTTGGCTAAGTTCCCATTGACACTTTCAAGTGAATCACTAAAACTTTAAATTTTTATTTAAATTTTTTTTTCTTAGTCCTTTACTTCCAAAATATGATCACACACAATCACACATAACAAACTTTTCATGGATTACAAGAAATTGATGTAGGTAAATGCTTGCTACTAATTATTGGAAATTTATGGTATAATTGGTTATCAAGGTTTGACTGATTTTATTGCTAAGTAATATCCTTTAACTTAAACTAAGAAAAGTTATGCCCGAACTAAAGATGTAAGCGTGGAGAGGATTATATATGAGGCAAATATTGTTATCCAGCAACATCACTCATATGAAGTAGGGATGGCAATTTTGCCCCGCCCCACTTGACCCGCTCTTCTCCGGTTTGCCTCACACGGGTTGTCCCCGCCCCGCAAAGGTGATGGGGCAGGGATGGGTTGAGATTTTAGCCATGAGCCTTGTCCGAGGAGGCACAATGGTTCAAGAATGGACACTTCAAACTTCACGAGCAAATTATGTCCGTAATGGTTGAAAGAGGTTGTTCGAGGAGGAGCATACCCTCTGTTAAAGGCAATGAAGATCAAGATGTGCCTCCTGTCAACCAGGGTGATGTACCAGGAATTTCTATTGATAAAGACACGCATTATGAACGTACTGGAAGAATGGGAGTTAGAAAATATCTAAGGAAAAGCTGCTGCCACTGCATTGAATGCTATGCAGCTAACTTTCTAGCCGCATTTATGTGGAGAAGACTCCTGAACAATGTTGTCTTGGCTACCCCAACTCACAGAGAGCCAAAGAGGGTGTCTGATGGGACAAGCACTCAAGTATTAACCTGGATGATCAACAAATGAAGGGCCAAGATTATTGAAATGGAGATATATAATGTAAGGGACCCCTGAGAAAAGGAGGATCGGAAAAAAGAGAGAAAAACACTATAGCAATCAAGAACAAAACTTGTAATCCAACTTGAGGATCAATACAAAAGAACCAATCTCCTCAGACTTTGTCGAGATGATTTTTTTAAATTTAAACTTGTCTATCTTCATTTTTTTGTTATCAAGAGGTATTGTTGTCAAGAGATATTGTTGTGACTTGGGGATTACGAACAAGTACTCCACCCCGGCTTACCCACAAGGGAACGAATAAGCCGAGGTTGTTAACAAAGTCATAACGGGTGGACTCAAGAAGAGGTTGGATGATGCAAAAGGAAAATGGGTGGAAGAGTTGCCTCATGTCCTTTGGACATATCGGATAACACCTCGTAGATCAACAGGAGAGACACCATTTTCAATGACCTATGGAGCCGAGACTGTTATTCCTTTAGACATTAGATTCCCAACACTAAGAACAAGTTCTTTCACTTTGAGCAACAATGACGAGTTGTTAGAGAAGGGCTTGGACTTTGATAGGTCACAATATGAATGACCCCTTGTGATTAACCCTAATTAATTAATTTAGCCAAGTAATTAATTAATCAATTAATCATGCAATTTTATGGAAGCACAAACAAATCACCAATCAACTAAATATACAGCGGAAAATAAATAACACGGTGATTTGTTTACGAATGGGGAAAACCCTAATGGCAAAAAACCCCACCGGGTGATTTTCAGGTCACCACTCCCGAAACTCCACTATTATCAAATCAAGCGGTTACAAGTAAAGGAATCCCAAGTACCTTACCAACCTACAGTTGAACCCTTACCCCAATACCCAATTAGACTTGATCTGTAGTGACAGTCTCCACCTTTGATGCACGGCTCCCAAGTACGTGACTAACCAATGCGCGGATCCAAGTACACGACTTCAGAACACCAACTGAGAAGGAATGGTTGGTTGCAAAGTTCTTCAGATCATCCTTTCTGATGAATAGCAGGAAGATGCTTGGTTACAAAACCCTATGGTGCAAATACACAGCAACTTCTTGATGGAAGATGAACTAGGTCAAGAACTTCGTCTGTTGATCACAATTTGCTTAAACAGAGATTGCTCAATGATAATGCAACTTGTGTCACCCAAAACGGCTCTTAAAATAATCTTTTTATATGTTTAGGGTTAGAAGAAAAGAAGGCCCAAAAACATATTCACGGATCCCAATAGCACAAACAAATCACCAATCAACTAAATATGCAGCGGAAAATAAATAACACGGTGATTTGTTTACGAATGGGGAAAACCCTAATGGCAAAAACCCCACCGGGTGATTTTCAGGTCACCACTACCGAAACTCCACTATTATCAAATCAAGCGGTTACAAGTAAAGGAATCCCAAGTACCTTACCAACCTACAGTTGAACCCTTACCCCAATACCCAATTGGACTTGATCTGTAGTGACAGTCTCCACCTTTGATGCACGGCTCCCAAGTACGTGACTAACCAATGCGCGGATCCAAGTACGCGACTTCATAACACCAACTGAGGAAGAATGGTTGGTTGCAAAGTTCTTCAGATCATCCTTTTTGATGAATAGTAGGAAGATGCTTGGTTACAAAACCCTATGGTGCAAATACACAGCAACTTCTTGATAGAAGATGAACTAGGTCAAGAACTTCGTCTGTTGATCACAATTTGCTTAAACAGAGATTGCTCAATGATAATGTAACTTGTGTCACCCAAAACGGCTCTTAAAATAATCCTTTTATATGTTTAGGGTTAGAAGAAAAGAGGGCCCAAAAACATATTCACGGATCCCAAGAAAATCAGATTGGAAATCTGACTTTTTAAATCTTGACAGATAGCAAGTGTCGAGGTAGCTGTCGAGAGGTGTCGAGATTTATAAATTTTGCACTTCAACTTGCTTTCTCTTGGACAGACTTGATGACTTCAACACTTAATCTTGAAACATTGTTTCTTGAAGTATTAAAAACACCTAGAACTACCCAATTACAAGCAAAGTGCGTTTTGTCAAAGGATTAGCCAATTTACATAACTAAGTGACATATATTCTTAAACAAGTTAAAACATATATGTCCTAACAAAAACTTTGAAAAAAAAATATATATATATATATATATATTTTTGGGTTGACTGAGTCAACTCAATTTGACTAAGTTAACTCAGCTTTTGGTTGAGTTTAAGTGTGGGGGCCGAAATTTTGGTCCCACACTTCTTCATCTCTTCTCTTTTTGCTTTTTTGGTTTCATCTTCCATCAACTTCTTTTCCTCCATTGGTACTATTCACCTTCTTCTTCCTCTTGATTTTTCTTCTTCATTTCAACATTTCTTCTCACACAAAACACCTTTCTAAGCTTCTCCACGTTCCCCCATCCATCTCCATCAATATTTCTTTAGATCTTTGTGTTTTGAGCATTTTCATCCCACACCCATTTTTGGTGAAACCCGTTTTCGAAAACCCATTTTCTTTTCATCAAAATGACTTCTTCTTCCAAGGGATCTTCTTTTCTAACTTCTTATGGTAAGAAATATGATTCAACATTTGAGTGGCATGATGATAATGGACTTCTTCAAGACCCTAGGACCCATCTCCATATTTTCATGTAGACACCAATGTGAGTTTTTCTTTGGTTTCTTTGCTTGGAAAAATATTGTTACATGTTTCATTGAAAGTTTTATGGTGAGATATTGTCATTTGGTTGTTATGTGATTGATCATGTTTAGAAATGTTGGCTTTGAAGCATTCTTGAATTTTTTTTTTTTTTTTTTTAATGGTGCAATTTGGACAATGCTGGTGGCTTATGGAATTTTGGCAATGTAGGTAAATTGTGATGTTGTTGGATGAACTTTGGTTTGGATTTTGGGAGTATTGGCATTGTGAAAAATTTGTGTTAAGCTTATGTGAATATGTTCATGGTGTATGTGGGAAAATTTTATTGATATATGTAAAATTTGTTTTAGAGACATGGCAAAATTTTGTGGGTATGTGCATGGATATATTTTTGGAGATGGGCAAATTTTGTGGGTATGAAATTTTGACTTACGGAAAAATTTTGTTGGGTATGTGATTTTGATTCTTGGAAAATTTGTATGGTTATGATTTTGGCTATGTGAGAACTTATTTGTGCATGAGCTTGTTGGAATTTTTATCTTGGTCATGTGGGAATTTTTTTCTTTTTTGTATGGCTATGGAAAATTTTGGTAGTTGTGTATAGATATGTCAAAAATTTTGGTTGTGGTGAAATTTGGTACTTGTGACATTTTGGTAGGGCATTGATTTTTTGTTGTGGGACATTGACTTTTTTGGGTGCATGAAAGTTTTTGGACATGTGGGTCTCGGTCATGGAAATTAATAAGCTGAACTTTTATGTTGCAGAGTCTCAAGAGTCAATGCAGTCTCCAAAGTTGAAAAGTGCATGAGCACCATTGTCTCCTAGCATCAAAAATATCATCAATGAAGCAGGCTTCGTTACTTTCTTCGAAACTTTGTTAAATCATGAGACATATGAGTACAAAGATTTTCAGTTACGTCTTGCCTTGGTAGAGCACTTCTGGGGCACTACCTGTACCTTCCATTTTTCAGGCATTAGGGAGGTAATGTTGACACCTTGTGACTTCTCTGTTATCACTGGACTAAGGTTGGGTGGTAAGAGAATTCTTGTCAATGATTTCTTTAATTCCACTGAGCTCAAGAAACTTCTAGGTGTCATCCCTTCTAAAATGAGGAGTAACAATATTCCTTTGTCTTGGCCATATGAGAGTATTCCCTAATGTGAGACTGTGGCAAAGGATGCCCACATGTTCATGCTTCTTTTTATTGGGACCTTTCTGTATCAGGATTTAGGCAATACTGTGAATCTGTGCTACTTGGGGAGCTTGAGAAAAATTGAACAAATCCGGAATTATGACTGGGGCGGTATATCCTATGCTACTCTGATGCATTTCATGACTCAACTCTTTAGGCAAAGCCTTTTAAGCTTGGGTGGGGCTCCATTTGTTTGGCAGGTGAGGTTTGATATTTATTTTGGCTGTGTTGGTGGTGAAAATTATTTTGGCTATGTATGGGTTATTTTGGCTATGTGGTAATGGTATTATGAATTTTTCAGGTCTGGATGTATGAGTATTTTGGAGTTGGTCCTGAAATTTGGGAGGAGGTTACTGGCATTTTTCCTAGATTTCTCCGTTGGTTGCCTAAAGATCATTTATCTATACCCTCCAAACGTTCTTTGGAGATTTGGCACTTAGTGATTGACAATCTGATAATTGTTGATGTGAGTTCTTTCTTCTTTCTCATTTTCAAATCTTTGGCACTTGGTTATGCTTTAGTCCCTTCTCTTTCTGAGTTCATTTTTGTGATTTTTCAGATGACCTTAAATCCTTGGGCTAGATGTGAGGGGCATGCTGAGTGTGAGCAGGCTCTAGAATTGAATGGCCGCCAAGCATTGTTTGAATGTAGGCATGGAAAGTACTAGTATCTTGGTGATCGGGTGTCACCCCAAGTTGAACATGTGTATTCTCCTACCACAATTCCAACTCCTCCTTGTCACACTATTCGGTTGGCTAACCTTCTGGATGATGAAGAGATTGCTCGGGCTCGTGATGGCTATATTGTTGCAGGAGCAGAAGGAAATTATTCTGACTTTGTTCGAGATCATCAGCAAGGTTGCTTGGTTGGCAGAACGGTATTTCTCTTCCCTTCTAAGATCAAACTTTTGTTCTACAAATTCCTTTTCCATATTTCTACTTGGTAATAATATTTGTGTGTTGGAATTTTAGCCTCCTACTTCAGAAGGAGAGGAAAAGGAAGAGGTTCCCTCTCCTCACCATGCTGGTAGCTCTTTTAGTTCTTTCATAAAGACTTATCCTCATTTTCCAGCATGGAAGTATGATGTGATGAATCCTAATGGAACGTATAGTTCCATGCCTTTGACCAGGCCAGAGCATGTACCAAATGGTCCTTGGCTTGATCCGATATGATCTAGAATGTTTAGTTCTTTGTCCTTATTTCTTCTTAGCTTGATGAATGGCCTCTAACTTGGTAAGGCTGTGCTTCAGGTTAATGTGGATCTTGTGGAAGAAAGCATGCGGATGATTGGAGGCTTGCATTTATTAGTTCGCACTCAATCCTCCCAATATGTGCTCACTGATTCAAACTAGGTATGCCATGTTGCTTTCTGAGCATCTTTGGTTTTGAATTACGCTTGATGGTGAAATTAACACATGATTGTGCTGAATTTTCAGGCACATAGAATGGAAATAGCTAATGCTGCCAGAAGAACTTTAGAGGAAAGGATCAGGAGCCTCGAACTTGAAAATCGTCAATACGATCCTCTCTTTTTCGCAAGTCAAGAAGGAAATACAGAAGGTGGCTCCTCTAGAGGTGGATCAAGGAGACCCTCACATAGGCGGACTTGAAGTCCTAGTGATGTATGACTTGTATTTTTATTTTTCATGCAAAACAAAAGGAAGTGTTCCTTAGACAATCTTGTATTATTTCCCATGTTTAGTTCTTTGTCCTTGGCTTCACCTCAAATCATGTAGGAACTTTAACTAAGAAAAGTTTAGAATTCACCTCATGAGATCTTGTAATTTAAACTTATCTTGCTTGGCTCTGTTGGAGTCTGCACTTACTTGAATGAGGCAGAGCCAAATGCCCCTAGTTTACAATGAATGCATGATTTCTGGAAATCTCGGTAATGATGATTTAAAAAAAAAAAGATGATGATGATCTTTCTTTTTTGAAAATGAAAGAGGCATAGGCGAATGCCCCTAGTTTGGAACATAAATCCATGAGTCTTGAAAAAAAAATTGATTTGATCAATTTTGAAAATAATGATGCCGGTGATGATTTTTGAAAACAAGTTAGACATGTCATATTTTCCTAGTTTGATTTAAAAAAAAAAAAAAAATATATATATATATATATATATATATATCTTTTTGAGTGTTAAACGGTCTTAAAAAATTACACAAGAACGTAAAACAACATGGAATTGCATAAGTGTAGGACTGAGGGGCTGCGTGCCACTTGGCAAATGAGGAGTGCCAAATTGCTCTTGGCCATGCCACGATGCTTACGCCATGGTGGGCCAACTCCTCACACTTTTCCAATGCGCGTTTCGCATTTTTGCGTTTTTCGAAAAAAATTTACTTCGTTTGTGATCATGAAACACCCTCCTAGTTAGCTACAAACTCTCTAAAACCTATTTCAAACCTGATTATGACTTGATGCAGCATATATAAATGAATTCTCCTACGACAGATCTTTGCATAAAGGTTAGTAAAGCACAATAATCACAAGCAAACATCATCCATGGCTAGCAATCATAACTTTTCTCATTCAACAATTCATGATATCAATAGATAGGTTCATAGCTTTGATTTCAGTACTAAAACCAATTTTACAGCCTACAAATTAAAGGGAATCAAGGCTCCGAGGAATGTAAAGATCAAGTGGGACTTCCTTCGTGCTACTGTGAAATTTTGGGATCCCGAAGATCATGTGTTTCGGTTTAACACTGCTGAACTTTGTCCGTCAATTGAAGAATTTTCCGCTAACCTAGGCTATGATCCAAGCAAAAAATCTGTAGCAGTTTCTTGTGATCTCAGGCATAAGGAATCTTTGTCTACTGCTCTCGGTCTTCTTACTTCCATTACTGATAGTATGATGGAAGGTCATATAGTGAATCTTTGTGCCATTATCTCTCAGCTGATTGACAAACGCACCTATGGAGTGACCGACAATATGCAGAAAAATTTCAGTATGGCCTTATGCATGGTGGGAGAACTTTTGCTTTGCTCTTGAAGACACGGCTTTGTGGATGCTCGAGCTATAAGTGTTATGAATCAAATTAAGGATTGTGATAACCTTGTTTCTTTGATCTTGGCAAAAACTCTTCTAGGACTGGATGCTGTATTTCATGGTGGAGAAACTCAAAACTTCTGAGGGAGTCCTTTGACTTTGCAAATATGGCTGATGGAGCAACTGGACATGATTGCCAAGCCTACAACTAGTAATTATGGGCCTGGCAATTTTCTTAGCAAGGTTGTAATCAAGATTGAATGCCAAACTGAGAGTGTTTGGGTGAAATTCTTAAACAAGAAATCCAGTACCTCAATTCAATGGGATTGTTATTGGTGGAAATGCCCACCCCTTTTATTGAGGTCTCCAGGATTGGACCACATCTTCCCTGTTGGGTTGCAGAGGGCAACTTTCTACAAGGGAGACAAACTATTGAGGCAATTCAAATATGAGTAAGGAATGCCTGGTGGCAAAAGAAGAAGATTCTTCACTCTTGTGGACACAAATCCTACTTTTGTACAGAATATGCTATTAGGCTTGGAGATGGCTGACCGAGTGGACCAATCTTTTGTCACGGTTCACTTTCACAAGATGACTTCAGAATACTCTAATTGGTTGATAGAAAAGATTGTTGACTAGGAGGCTAAAAGGATTGTTATGAGAGAACAGTTTCTCAAAGACAACCGGGAAAGACCTGATGAAGACAACTATGAATTCAAAAGAAGGGATAGGAATGATGAAGTACCTATCACAAAAGGAATTAATGACCAATAGAAAAAGAAAAGATTGAAGACAAAGTGACATTCTTATTTTTTGGCTTTGAACATGTTTGTTTTAGAAGTTGACATAAAACTCTTATGTATAGGAATTATTTAGGATTTACAAGTTAAGGATTCTGTTTAAAGTGTAGGCTTTTGGGGTTTTGGAATTTTTATGGTTTGGTTTAGGGTTTGGGTTTTTGGATTTTGTGTAATGACATGGTTTAATGGGATGGTTGAATTTCTGGTAATTTTGGTTAATGGGCAAATGGTGGGTTTTGGGAAATTGTGACCGAACCAATGCATGGTTGCCTACATACCCCATTGATAGAAGAATTAGGTCATCACGCAGTTCATTTATGATGATGGGTTTTTTTTTTCCTTAACTTTTGCCTAGGTCACCCTTTCGGGTTTTCAACTTAGCAGGCTCTCTCATTCTTTTTTCTTTTTTCTTTTTTTTAACTTTCCTTTTGCATAGATTGCCTTTTCAAGTTTTCAACCTATCTTCTTCTCCTTCTTCTTCTTCTTCTTTTTTTTTAGTCAAACCTAGGAAGGGAAATAACATAATTTACAACCACTTCAGATGTGGTGCTTTCAGACTACCACCTCGACGTGGTATTTCTTCAATTGATCCATGTTGGTTGGTTCAGTTAAAGGGTTTGCATCTAAGTCCATCAGCCTTACTGTTGCCCCAGAGTATATCTATTTAATAATGTATAGGCCTACCCAATTTTTCTTAAACTTCCAATTGGCATCTTGAACCGGGGTTCGGATTTCCTTCAACACTAAATTCCCTAACTTCAAATCTCTGGTTCTCACCCTCTTATNTTTTTTTTTTTTTTTTTTTTTTTTTTTTTTTTTTTGTTGGCTTTAACTTTTGCCTAGGTCGCCCTTTCAGGTTTTCAACCTAGCAGGCTCTCTCATTCTCTTTTTTTCTAACTCTCCTTTTGCATAGATTGCCATTTCAGGTTTTCAACCTATCTCTTTTGTTTGTTTGTTTGTTTGTTCTTTTTTTTTTTTTTGCTCTAATTTTTGCCTAGACCGCCCTTTCAGGTTTTCAGCCTAGCGAGCTTTTTTTGTTTTGTTTTTAGTCAAACCTAGGAAGGAAAATAACATAATTTACAACCACCTCAGATATGGTATTTCTTCAATTGATCCATGTTGGTTGGCTCAGTAAAATGGTTTGCATCCAAGTCCATCAATCTTATTGCTCCCCCAGAGTATATTTGCATGATAATGTAACGGCCTACCCAATTTTGCTTGAACTTCCTGTTTGCATCTTGAACCGGGGCTTGGATTTCTTTCAACACTAAATCCCCCAACTTCAAATCTCTGGTTCTCACTTTCTTGTCAAAAGCTTTCCTAAGCCTCCTCTGATATCCTTGAATATGATACAAGGCCTTGAGTCTCTTCTCATCTAGCATGCACAACTGATCGTATCTGCTTTGTAACCAATTTATTTTTGGGATTTCACTTTCCAATACTGTCCTTAGTGAACGGACATCCATCTCAATGGAAATGACTGCTTCCATCCCATACACCAATGAATAAGGAGTGGCTCTTGTGGAAGATCGAATTGATGTTCTATACCCCTAGAGTGCATAGAGCAACTATAGGTGCCAATCATTGTAGTTCTTTATGCTCTTCTTCAAGATTCACCCTATGTTTGAATTAGCAACCTCAACTGCTCCATTGGTTTGAGGGTGGTAAGGTGAAGACTTGTGGTGTCAAATATTGAACTGTCGTAGTAGCTTTCCTATTTCTCCCTTAAAATGCTGCCCATTGTCTGAGATAATTTCATACGGTACTTCGTATCTGCAGATGATTTTGGTTTGAATGAATTGAGCAACCTTCTTTAAATTCAGGATTTTGTATGAAGCAGCTTCTACTCATTTAGTAAAGTAATCAATGGCTACAAGTATTAATTCATGGCCATTGGATGCTGTTGGGTGGATCATCCCAATAATGTTTATTTCCCATGTAGAGAATGGCTAGGGTGATTTCATAGTATGTAGTGGCATGGGTGGCATATGTTTCAAATCTCCATGGACTTGGCATTGATGGCACTTTTGAACATAAGCCGCATAGTCAGCTTCCATGGTAGTCCAGTAGTAACCCTATATCATTATCTTCCTTAACAACATGTGTGCATTCATATGTTGCCCATAACTTGACTCATGAACCTCTTCAATTATTTGTTGTGCTTCCTTAGCGGTTACACAAAGGAGATGAATTCCATCATATGATCTTTTGTAAAGCTTTTCTCTACAAATGATGTAATTAGTGACAGCCTTCAGATGGTTAATTGATTATTCTTGTATGTAGACTTTGGGTATGTCCCATCCTTGAGGTATTGTAGGATGTCTGAATACCGTTCACCTTCCTCATTCTTTTCCTCATCTTCTTCTATTGTCATGCAGTAGGTTGGGTCTTCTTTTTGTTCCAACACTATCTGTCTAGCTTCATCTTCTTTTGGCCCATCCATCATGGATGCCATGGTTGCTAGAGCATCTATGATTTGATTCTACATCCGCAGCACATATTGATATTGGATCTTGCTGAATTTTGATGCCCACTTCTGAAGACATTGATGATAAGGCATAAGTCTTTCTTCCTTGATCTTCCACTTATTCTATACCTAAGAGATTATTAATGCTAAGTCTTCGTACACCTCCAACTCTTTTACTCCAAGGCCTAGGGCTGCTTGTAGACCCATGATGCAAGCTTCATATTCTGTGGCATTGTTGGTGGCAGGGAAATTGAGTTTGCCAGAAAATGGAATGTGTGTCCCTTTTGGAGAAATTAAGAGAACTTCAATTCCACTTCTGTTTTGATTTGTTGCTCCATCAAAATACGTCTTCCATGATTCTACTTCAATCCCTATGATGTCTGCATCCAGAAAGTCTCTTTGGATCTCTTCAGCTTCTTTTGGTGAATAATGGGCTAAGTGATCGGCAATTGCTCTCCCTTTTACAGATTTCTGAGTCACATACTTAATATCAAATTTTGACAAAAGTAAAACCCATTTAGTTGTCTTTCCATCTTGAACATGTTTTTCCATTAGGTACTTCAAAGGATCCATTCTTGCAATCAATCGGACCTTGTAAGCAAGCATGTAATGTTTGAATTTACGGGTTACCCATACGAGTGCTATACATGTCTTTTCTAATGGTGAATACTTCTCTTAGTAAGGCAACATCTTCTTACTGATGTAGTAAATTGCATTTTCCTTTCTAATCTCCTCTAGGTATTGAGGAAGTAAAGCCCCCATTGTTGTATCTGTAGTGGTGAGATATAACAACAATGGCTTTTCAGGAACTGGCAGGACAAGTATTGGTGGTTTCATCAGATAACTCTTGATCTTCTCAAAGGCTTCTTGGCATTGTTCGTTCCACACTATTGGGACTTCTTTCTTGAGTAGTTGGAAGATTGGTTCAGATGTCATAGTGAGTTGAGCTATGAAGCTACTGATGTACTGTATCCTCTCTAGAAATCCTCAGATCTCCTTTTCAGTTCTTAGAGACTCCATCTCTACAATTGCCTTGATTTTGTCATGATCAACTTCTATTCCCCATTGCCTTACCATGAACCCCAACGGTTTTTCGGATGTGACTTTGAAAGTACACTTCTTTGGATTCAACCACAACTTGTAGAGCCGGATTATTTCAAAGATCTTCCTTAAAGCCGGGATGTGCCCTTCACGGTCTTTGTACTTCACTATCATTTCATCAACATAAACTTCTACTTCTTTGTGGATCAAATCATGCAACAAAGTAGTGGCTACTTGTTCATAAGCAGCGCTAGCATTTTTTAGGCCAAATGGCATGACCTTGTAATAGTATGTCTCCCATGGTGTGACGAAGGAGGTCTTCTCTATATCTTCTAGAGCTATCTTAGTCTGGTTGTATCTTGAAATTCCATCCATAAATGAAAGCAACGCATGCCCTGCTGTGTTGTTAACCAAGACGTCAATGTGAGGCAGTGGAAAGTCATCTTTTAGGCTGGCCTTGTTCAGATCTCGAAAATCTACACATATTCGGACCTTTCCATCTTTCTTGGGTACCGAAACCTCATTAGCTAACCACTCTGGATAGTTGACCCCTCTTAGGAATCCTGCATTTTACTGTTTCTCTACTTCTTCCTTAATCTTGAAAGTCCATTCTGACTTCATTCTTCTTAACTTCTGCTTGACTCGCATCATGGTTGGACCTGTTGGAATGCAATGCTGTACTATATTTGTATTAATCCCGAGCATATCTTCATATGACCAGGCAAAGACCTCCTTGAATTCGGTTAGCAGTGCCATTAATGCATCTCTCTTTGAGGCGGTTAGGGTATTACCCACTTGGATCATTTTGGGATCATCATCAGTTCCCAGGTTAATGGGTTGGGTTTCTTCTTTTATAGGTTATAGTTATCCTTGTTTTAATTCCTTATTATTAAGAATTTCTTTACCAATTTCAGAAATAAAAACATTCAAAACCAGCAAATAAGCAAAATCAGAAATCATATTAAAAGGGAAAGAGTTTTTAACAGACTCTATAGACTCAACAGACTTAACTGGAAAACTATCACAAATAGACTTAACAAGAATAGAAACACTAGCAGAAATAGACTCAATAGGAATGGAAACAATGTTCTTGGTAGAAGTGATTGGCTCTACAGTCTTAATCTTCTTGGCAAAGGTGACTGACTTGATGTTCTTAATCCTCCTCTCAAAGTCCTCCATGGGGTGGGCGGCTCCCTCCCATGCCCAGTTCTTCAACTCGGTCGTGGCTTCCATAATGGTAGGTGGCTCCCAGTAAACTCTTTCTTCCCTCAGCATCAGTACTGTGGGATCTACATCCATATAATCTATATCTTCTTCTTCTTCAACCTCCATGTCTGTAGGCTTGTCGATCACAAAAGCATCCAAGTGCTCTATGCTATCCATCCATTCATTAAATAGATCGTGTTTGTCTTTAATGCCCAAGTCAGTGGACTAAGGGAGATGTTCTAACTTACTTTCTTCTATTTTCTCCTCATTTCGTTCATCATTCTCAAGTGTCATGATTCTGAGATAGTGGACCATTAGTTTTTGGTCTAGAGCGGCTAGCCTGGAATCTATGTCATCCTCCTTTTCAGTATGTAGGGTTGGTGTACTTGGTTCTAAATCATAATATGACCCCAATTCTAGAACCTGTCTTCCATGCTTGTCATACCTAGGGCCAGACCTTGAGTGAACATTAGTGATATCACTCCAATCTGAAAGATGCCCATAGGGATATTCATCATGATACATTTGATTAGCTTGTGTATTCTCCTCTCTTGCATTCTCTAACACATTTATCAACCTGTGTTTATCACTATCAGTGTTGCTCCACCTGTTAGCTTCAGCATCATCTTCAATATCTTGATCATAGTAGTCCACATCACTGTCATATTCCTCATAGAATAGATCTGCATCTTCATCTTTTCTATCACTAGGGGGTTCACCCTAACCATCATCGCTGTACAGGCTATCATAACTTCTACTGATGCTGTCATCATTATTGGTGCCACTGTCATTATCATCACGTCCACTATCACTGCTGCTGTTTTCACTACTACTATCACTCTTGTCTTCACTTTCATCCTCATCATCACTAGAGGTTGTTCCCCCTTCCTTATCTCCATCACTGGCTCTTAGTTCATACGGACTCTTCAATGTATGCTGGTAGGCCTCCTAATATTTTTCTTCTTTTATATTGCAAATAAGATCTCCAAGGAGTGTAACCATGGCATCAGGATCCATGTGATCAGCCCAATTATTAAGGACCCAAATTGTATCTTCTTTTTCAATTCTGGAACCTTGTTGTCGCAATTAAGTAGTACCTCGAACCCAGGCACCATTGTTCTTGTTACATGATCAAATCTTGGCTTAGGGAATCTCCAATAATGTTGACTTCCTCCAGCTTTTACAAACTTCCCATTCAATGTAGTGTAGGAATTATGCATGTATGCAGCGGAAAAAATTAAACGGATCTACTTCAGTCTCAATTGATAACATGTACTAAGTAAGTTTCAGAATTTAGGAACTAGAGAGTGTACCTTGAAGTAGTGAAATTCAAAACCAAAATTCAGAAGTTCTTGAGAAGATTTTCAATCTTCACTCCAATTCCACTAACGCCCAAGATGTGTGGTCTCTCACTCACATACATATCAATTCATGTTATATCAAATTCTGTATGTTTCTTTCCTAATAACTAATTATCTAATTGGGCTAGCCTTTTGGGCCTTCCCAATTGGGCTTTAGTATGTAGTTTGGAGTGGGACCAAAAGGGAACAAATAAGACACTAACTCCAATGGGCCTTGGTCTTTTCTGTTAACTCTTAACAAGTCCAAAGTTACTATTAATTATATTTAATACCACTATATAAATATAATTGAACTCTAGGCTTTATTAATAGATTATATCCCAAGACTTTATTATACGTGCAACCCCTTTATAAAATATTCATAGTAATACAAAGTCATTAATGAAGACTGCCACTTTGTAGATTACCACATCTTAATCCTTGAGTACTCGGTTTAATCCTTTAAGTTATTCATCATATATTTCTGAAATCTAATTTTATAAATATATACTTTAGTAACTATTTACTAAAGTAGTTAGGCCTAACATTCTGAATAACAAAACCATTAAACTTATCTCAAGGGAATATTTTATATTTCCGTTAAGAGACTATGAATTCCATCTTGAAAATATATGTTCCATCAACACTAAATGTGGCTGCCCAACATACTGAGGTTTTGACCGTTACTTTAGATCTCACTCCTGATATATCAAAGCAACCTACGCTTCATGATCAGGTCAATTATTCTTTTAGGATTAAAAGTTCATGTGAATATAAGTCATGGGATTTATTATTCAATTGACAGTCATTAAAAGAATAATAAATCTCACAGCAGTTCAGTTCAATATGTCTTAACTCTTAAAACATATTAACATATCAACTAGAAGTCACCACTTCCATGATCAAGACAAATCATCTTAGTTGACATGTTATAGTCTTCACAAATGAAACGCCCAATTTCATCATCGACTATGAACTAAATTTTGAGTTTACAAAGAACTTGTGATTTATATCTTTTGTGACTTTTCACATAAATCACATATTATGCATCTCATGGATTATATGACAATGTCCAAATATTCATGTTACCATTATTTCAGATAATAATAAAACAATTTTATTAATTACAATATTAAGTCATACATCATGTCATACATAATGTAATACATAGCATCATACAATAGGATTTAAGAGCACAAATGCACAAATCCTAACATGTAGGAGTGTAGGGTTTCAGAGGTTCTGGAGGACAAGGAAGTCCTTTTGCTTTGGCTTTGGCTCGAGCCATCCTTTTTACTTCCATTTTTAGTAAATCATCATTAGTGGACTTATAGCCTAGCCCAAAAGGTGGTGTGGCAATAGGAATTTCCAAGTCTTGAACAGTTGGCTTTTTCACAGCTCTCCCCAAATTCATCCCAGGAAAGTAATTCATTCTTCTCATCATTGAAACCACATTGGTGTTACCATAAGGAGCAAAGTCCATTGGGATCTTCTCAACTTCTTCTTCTTTCTTTTCAAAACCAGGCCTCTCAATCTCAGAGCCATCTAAAGTCAATGGCTCATTCTCAGAATCAATACCATAAACAGGTTAAAGTACAGTCAAAATATCCCCATAGATGGTCGCAATAGCCCCTTTATGTGGAAACCGAACCTTTTGATATAGGTAAGAAGGTACAACTTCTATGTCATGGATCCATGGTTGCCCAAAGAGCATATTGAAGCACGAGGCTATATTAAGGACTTGAAAATCGACCTTCTTGACCATTGGTCCTATGGTAAGCTCTAATGTTATGGTTCCCAAGACCTCTCTTTTACTGTTGTCAAATGCCCTCACATGTTGATCAGTAGGCACAAAGTCTTCAATGCTCAGGCTAAGGTAGTTTACAGTCTTCAAAGGATAGTAGGCATATAGTCTCCAATGCCTCCCAGAGTGTAAAAAAAAAAGTGATGAGTTATGAGGTTCAATCTTTATTTTTAGAGGTCAGAAGGCTCTAAAAAATAGGTACGAACAATTAGGGTTTGAATCTGGATGCATCCTTTTGTGAAAAGGTCGAAAATGGTATGCATTATCGTCACCCGAAGGCAGTTGGGCCAAAGCCCAATACATGGAAATTCGGCCCTTTTAGAGAGCCGAATAGTGCCAAATTGGCCTTTTGACTCCGATCGTTCTTTCGCGTTCGGGTGTCGTTTGGACTCCTTTTCTAGGGTTTTTTAGCCGGTCCTTGTACTTAGACATGTGTTCACCCTCCATCTATGATTTTTCATCTCTTTTTGGATAATTCAAGCCATTTAAGAACAATTATCATGTAGATAAATTCCCTAAAATAAATCTTGATGAAGTTCAGATTATCCACAATTTTATTGTTATCCAATCATCCATTTTATTCCTATGCATGTAATCCTATTTTAAACACTAATTATCAATCAATCATAGAGTTATTTAATTAATTTTAATGGTTTAACCAATCAAAATTAATTTAAACTAATCATGTGTGGCTGACCTTATTTAGACACAATGCATGTTGACTGTGCAAACTTGATCATGCGATATCTTTCGATCCAATAGCCCGATTCGAAAACCAAAAACAATGTTGTGACCATTAGAATCTCAAGATCATTTTTATGATATGTAATGAATGAATTAATGCATGTAATGCAAAGACAAGTTGATGCATGTAATGCAAGAACCAATTAATGCATGTGATTCAATTATGATTTTTGTGGTACATGGATGGTCATTCAAGTCATTCTCCTTGATTAAATCTTGGGTGCAAAATTGAGTGTCTACACCTACACATATATATTCCCTAAGAATCTTAGTTCAACATTTGCTACATTGAACTGGAATCTCTCTCTCCCTTCATTCCATTCTATTTTTTTCCCAATTATGAAGCCTTTAATCCTTGTTTATTGTTATTATGATGAAAGCCATAATGTGTTGGATACTATGAAAGTTTTCCCCTATGTTGACTTAATAATAATAAAGAAACTTTATGATTTTTTACCATGGAAACACACTTATTAACCTGTTAGACGTCTACCGCTGGAGGTCTGTCATATTCACTGCTGGACCATTTTTCCTCTTGTGTACTTGTTATAGTGGACCCACTTTTATATTAACCAACTATGGAGGAAATGCATAATTTTTACTATGCAAATACATTTATTGATTTTCCAAACATCTACTGTTGGACGTTTCTCTTGTTTACTGCTAGACTGTTATTTACACACTTATTGTGGTGGACCATCCTTTGTACTATCTTATCTTTGCAGGAGGTATTTTTAGGGCCTTATTACAATCTCTGTTGAATGCAACCTAGACCTTGAGAAACATGGGCCTTTCACTATCATGTTCCAATCCTAAAGTTGAATCTTGGTTTTGACTCCCCTAACATCATATTGTTAGGATTGGTGCCCTTAAATCCTATTGTAAGATGCTATGTATACTATTAAGTGTGACATTGTGTTTGACATTATGTATGACTTAATATTATGTTTAATAAATTTGTTTTATTATTATCTGAAATAATGGTAACATGAATATTCAGACATTATCATATAGTCCATGAGATGCATAGTATGTGATTTATGTGAAGAGTCACAGAAGATATGAATCACAAGTTCTTTGTAAACTCAGAATTATAGTTCGTAGTCGGTGATGAAATGGGCATTTCATCTGCGAAGACTATAACATATCAACTACGATGATTTGTCTTGATCATGGAAGTGGAGACTTCTAGTTGATGTGTTAATATGTTTTAAGAGTTAAGACATATTGAACTGGACCGCTGTGAGATTTATTATTCTCCTAAAGACTGTCAAATGAATAATAAATCTCACGACTTGTATTTGCATGAACTCTTAATCCTAAGAGAATAATGAACCTGATCATGAGGTGTAGGTTGCTTTGATATATCAGGAGTGAGATCTACAGTTATGGTCAAAACCTCAGTATGTTGGGCAGCCACATTTAGTGTTGATGGAACATGTATTCTCAAGATGGAATTCATAGTCTCTTAACGGAGATATAAAGTATTCCCTTGAGATAAGTTTAATGGGTTTATTATTCAGAGAGTTAGGTCTAACCACTTTAGTAAGACTAAAGTATATATTTATGGAATTGGATTTCATAAATATATAATGAATAACATTAAAGGATTAAACCGGGTACTCAAGGATTAAGATGTAGTAATTTACAAAGTGGCAGTCTAAATGACTTTGTATTACTACGAATATTTTATGAAGGGGTTGCATGTATAATAAAGTCTTGGGATATAATTTATAGATAAGACCTAGAGTGCAACTATTTTTATATAGTGGTATTAAAAATAGTTAATAGTAACTTTGGACTTGTCAAGAGTTGACAGAAAAGCCCAAGGCCCATTGGAGCTAGTGTCTTATTGGTCCCTTTTGGTCCCACTCCAAGCCACACACTTAAGCCCAATTGGTAAGGCCCAAAAGGCCGGCCCAATTAGATAAATTGGTTAGATACAAAGGGAAAAACGTACAGAAATAAAAAAGTGAGAAAAACATCATGAAAATGGAGTGCATGTGAGTTTTTGTCACTCACAAGTCATCCCTTTGTTACCAATCGAGAGACCACACATCTTGGGCGTTAGTGGAATTGGAGTGAAGATTAAAAGTAGTCCCAAGTGCTTCAATCTTTGTTTTTGAAATTCACCGCTTCAAGGTACGATCTCTTGTTTCTCTAATTCTGAAATTTACTTTGTACGTGTTATCAATATCGAATGAAGTAGATCCGTTTAAAACTTATTTTCCGCTGCATTTATCTTTATATCCATCACATATGGGCGACGAAAAATGCCCCCAACACTTATTGTAGTATATAATAATTCAGAAATAGCTGTACACTTAAGTTGTTAAAAACCCTTCCATATATGACGTTACCATATCATATTCAAATAAGAATGTTTGAATACAAAATATTTATAATGGAAAGTATATATTGTAATAAAAACAAATATGCTGGCAATGATGGTATTAAAATTGCATTAATGTTCACAAATTTCCTAATAAAAAACCATTGAAAATTTAGCAATCAACATATTTGTTATTAAGGGATAATTGATTTACTCAATTCACATAAATGAGTATTAATATTAAATATGGTATTTTTCTAAAGATATCCAACAATCCCCCACTTATTTTTATAAAAAATAAATAGGTAAATATATATACGAAATTTTTTTTGGGTTAAGTAGAACATTATGCATAATGAGAGTACCAATGGCTTAAACCCTCATTTAGTGTTTCAGTAATATTGTTCCAAAGTTAATAGTGAGCTAAGTCTTGAACTACAACTTTTTGTGTGGAAACAAAACATTACATCACACACATAATATTCTAGTACTCTACTACAAGCTTCTAAGCCAACACATTAAAGCCTTGTGCTTAATCCCAGTATTCGTGAGCTATTTAGAGAACTAGCCTTATTCTCAAAGGAAGCAACCCCACTTCCATTCTCACTTAGGTGTGTTTATCAAGGATGTTCTTGTAATTCTAACATCCCACTCATAAGAGCTATAGTCCACATAAAGAGTTTTTAATAAATAAAAAACTCATCCTATAAAACGTTACAAGATATATGCATGCACACCATAGGGAGGGACATGAGTACTAGTACTCATACATATATTTAGTACATGTTAATCAAACTACTCTATGATTAGTTTTTCCCTTTGAACCTAGTTCTTGGGATCTCCAGTCCCTAGGTAGGGTATCCTTATAGGTAGTTTATTTTTCTTTGGCCTTAAGTTCCATCCCCTCGATGCCATCCAGATCTTTTCTTTAGCTAGAGCTCTAGTTAATGGATTCATAATATTATCTTTGTACTAATATAATCAACATTTATGGTACCATTGCTTATGTTTAATCTCACAATACTGTGTTTTCTTCTAATAGATCTGGATTTACCATTATAGTATTTATTGCAGACTCTACCAATAGTAACAGTACTATCACAATGAATTAAAACGGGTGGAATAGGTTTCTCCCATATGAGAATTTCATATAATAAATCATGTAACCAACCCGCTTCACTAGTTGAAGATAAGGCAATTAATTCTGCCTCCATGTTGGATTTAGCAATAATCTATTGTTTTTTAGATTTCCAACATCTTTACCACCTAATGTAAATACATAGCCAGTGGTAGACAAAGAATCACCTGATAAGGTGTTCCAACTAGCATCACTATATCCTTCAAGAACAACAAGATATCTTTGATATAGCAAACCATAGTGCGCAGTTCTTTTTAAATATCTCATTAATTGAGTCATGACATTCCAATGCTCAAAATTAGGTTTGCTAGTAAATCTTGCTAGAACTCCTACGACACAAGCAATATCAGGTCTAATGTAATCACTATCATATCTAAGACTACCAATGATACTAGCACATTCCTTTATATTGTAAATATCATTTTCATCTTTAGTAGGAAATAGATGCACATTAGAATCAAAAGGAATACTTGCAGGTTTACAATCAATGTAATTGTATTTTTTCAATTTTTTTTTCTATATAATGAGATTGATCTACAAATATGCCATTTGAAGTTCTAGAAATTTTCATGCCAAGAATCACATTAGCTTCTCCTAAATCTTTCATATCAAAGTTATTTTTAAGAAACATTTTGGCAGCATTTATAAAATCCATATTATGACCAAAAATTAGAAGATCATCAACATATAAATAGATTATAACATGAGCATCATCAAAAGTTTTATAATATATACATTTGTCACTTTCATTTGTTTTAAAACCATTAGATAGCAAACATTGATCAAATTTCTCATGCCATTGTCTAGGTGCTTCTTTTAAACCATATAAAGATTTTAATAATTTACGTGCCATGTGTTCATTACTTGTCATTGTAAAACCCTCTGGTTGGTCCATGCAGATTTCTTCTTCTAATTCTCAATTTAAAAAATGTCTTTTTTACATCCATTTGATGTATCATCAAATTATGAATAGCTACTATAGCAATCAATAATCTAATGGATGTAAATTCAGTAACAGGAGAAAAAGTATTGACAAAATCAATATCTTCTTTTTGTTTAAAATTTTTAGCTACAAGCCTTGCTTTGAATTTTTCAATAGATCAATCAGGTTTTAATTTTCTTCTAAGTACTCATTTACATCCAATTTTTTTACAACCTGGAGGTAAATTTACAAGTTTCCAAGTAATAATAGAGATAATAGAATCCATCTCATCATTGATGGCTTCTTTCCAAAAACCTAAGAAGAAGATAAAGCTTCTTCTAAAGAAGTAGGACCACCTTGTAAATTATACTCATAATATTCAGGACCAAAAATGTTTTCAATGCTAGGTCTTTTACTCCTCCTAGGTTCAATCTAATATTCATTAACATCTTTTGACTTAGATGTTGAAGATTCAAATTTCTCTTGTTGTTCAAAACCCCCACTATTTTTATATTTAAAAGGAAATTTATTTTCATGAAAAATTGCATCTCTAGATTCAATTATTATATGATTATCAATATTAAAAAATCTATAAGTTGTGCTTTTTAAAGAATAACCCAAAAATACACACATAAAAGCCTTTACCCCAAGTTTAGGTCTTTTAGGGTCATATAGCCTCACATATGCTAAGTAACCCCAAACTTTGAAAAAATTCAGATTTGGTTTATATTTTTTCCATAATTCAAAAGGAGCTAAAAAAGTCTTTTTATGAGATCCTCTATTCAAAACAAAATTTGCAATTAAAATAGTTTCATCCAAAAATATTTAGGAGCCCACTAACAGGCATAGCATTGGTTAAATTTATGAGAGTTCTATTTTTATGTTCAGCTATTCCATTTGAAGATGGAGAATAAGGGGCAGTAGTTTTATGAATAACACCAAGAGATTGAATATAATTATTAAGACCAAGTGTATCATATTCTTTTCATCTATCAGTTCTAAACTTTTTGACCTTTTTATCAAAAGTATTCACAACTTCTTTTAAGAAAACTGATAATTTTTTAAAAGCATCACTTTTATTTTTCCTAAGATAGACATATGAATATTTTGAAAATCATCTATATAAGTTATAAAATACCAATTACCTCCACGTGTCAAATGTCCTTCAAATTCACAAATATAAATATGAATAAGTTCTAGTAATTCAGTTTTTCTTTCAACAAAATTATGAGGTTTTCTAGTAATTTTAGTTATGCTACAAAATTCACATTTTTCAAGTTTGGGAATTAAACCTGAAACACTCATATTTTTCATATATTTATTATTAATATGACATAATCTACCATGCCAAACTTTCACACAAGAAACAATATAAACAGAATTTGAATTTTCATTCATCTCAACATTAAGTTTAAACATGCCATCACATGAACAACCCTTGCCAACAAACATGCATTTTTTAGAGAGTACATATTGATCAGCCTCAAAGACTTATTTGAAACCAACCTTATTCAACAAAAAGCTAGAAACTAAATTTTTTCTAATGTTTGGAACATGAAAGACATCTTTGAGAGTAATTTCTCTCCCAGAAGTAAATTTGAGAAGCACCTCTCCAATACCCACAACCTCAATGGTTTGAGAATCACCAAGCATAATTTCATTTTTCTCATTCAGGATGGTGTAGGTCTTGAACCAAGTTTTATCATAGCAAAAATGTCAAGTTGCCCTAGAATCAATACACCACCCTTCTAAGCCTTCGAGAATATTAATCTCGGTAACCATAGCCACAAGAGGCTCTTCAATGACATTGGCTTGAGCCATAGGCCCATGTTTTCAAAAATGACAATATTTCTAGTCGAATGTCCATGCTTTCCACACACAAAATATACATAATTGCTATTATTAGTGTGGTTGCCATTATTTGGAGCATGCTTAGGATGGTTTTCTTGGTTCTTTCTTTGATTAGAGTGGGTCTTATGTTGAGGTTGATTTCAATTTGGCCTACATTTGAAATTTCTTTTCTTGGGCCTTACATAGTCATTATTTTTTGCATGGGCTTTTGGCATGTTTTCATTTGAAGAAATAAAATTTACCTTAGGACCATTTGCTCCATGGAGTTCCATAGCTTTGTCTTGGTTCCTTGCCTCTTCCTCCACTATCAAACGGGTGATAAGGAATTCAATGGAGAGTTCCTTTTGCTTGTGTCTCAGGACTTTGGCGAACTCCTTCCAAGACTTAGGCAGCTTGTCATTGATGGTTGAAACTTGCATTTGTTCATCTACTTGAATGCCTTTAGATCGAACATCTTGTGAAATCATTTGGAGTTCATAGGCTTGTTCCGCCACAGACTCGCCTTCAACCATTTGAAATCTGAAAAATTGGCTACATGCTTATTTCTTGGATCCAGCTTCCTCTGTGTTATATTTTTTATTCAATGCCTTCCATATCTTTTTGTCTGATTTGGAAGCTTGATCATAATAATCATACAAATCATCAGAAAGACAATTAAGTAAATAATTTCTACAATAAAGATGATCCTTCTCCCATTTCTTAACATCTTTTTCATGTTGAGAAATTTCTTCATCAGTCAATTGTTCAGATTTCTTTTTCTTTGGTTTTTTCTTAGTTGACACATAAGCTACATTCAGCAGAGTAAGGTAAAATAAAGTCTTTTGTCTCCACCTCTTAAAGTTAACACCACGGAAGCGGAATGACTTATTAAGATCACCCGCTCCAAAGGAATTAGACATAACGTTACCATTTTCCAAGGATGATTTTGTGTTCTCTGCATGATTTGTCTCAAATTGTTGGAAATAAAGGAGAGATATTACTTGAATTTTCCTTGGAAATTACACAACATGATTTTATCAAAATAGGTGGCGAAGATGAGGCGTGAACCAAGTCACTATCTTAAGACAAATAATACTATCTACGGTTTATCCGATGTAGTTAGACAAATGATTTCTACACGTTGTCACAAGGATACAACAGTCTAGGCACCTTTGCTAATTATCCTTGCGAGCTTACACTGCTTGTAGGATATAAGCTCTCTATATCATTTTCTTTTCCCAGAAAATAGAATAAACGATAAAATATTTTTATGAAGAGTAAGAAGCAATAGAAGGTGAGTGTTTTAAACAATAATAAAATATTTTTTTAAAGTATGTAGCTCTGAAATTCAAAATAAGGTGATATGGAAAACTTTATTTATTTCTTTCTATGTATATATAATAGCCGAACTTGTCCCTAGCCAAAGAATCAAAACTTTTGATATCAATTAAATGGTCATAAAGCTATTGAAATCAATATACAATCAATAGCCCATAACGTGGCTGAACTTTTTTACAAATCCATTTAGAATCAGAATATACATTTGAAATATTGCTAGCTGTTTTGACTTTCCCTTAAACCAAAAAGTAAATACTTGTATATATATGGTAACTTATTATAGTATATAATAATTCAGAAATAGTTCTACACTTAAGTTGCTGAAAAACCTTCCATATATGACGTTACCATATCATATTCAAATAAGGACGTTTGAGTACAAAACATTTATAAAGGAAATTATATGTTGCAATAAAACCAAATGTGCTGGCAAAGATGGTATCAAAATCGCATTAATGTTCTTAAATTTTCTAATAAAAAACCATTGACAATAGCTATTCAAATTATGATTTATATTTGAATTTTAAAATTAGTAATCAACGTATTTGTCATTAAGGGATAATTGATTTTCTCAATTCACATAAATGAGTATTAATATAAAATATGGTATTTTTATAAAAATATCCAACATTAATAAGATACTAGAATGTTAAAAGAGAGGTTGCTAATACTACTCATATAACAATTGCAGCATAATCAAACATACGACACTATTGCCAACAATTGTACACAATCCTTTATTACTCAGAATTGGAAATGGGCTTTTACTCAATCATTGAGGGATGATAGCTAATTACATCAATGATGTAAAAATTCTTTGAAATTCCCTTAAAGATTCTCCTCAAACCTTCCAATCTTGAAGTGCTTTAGCTCAACTCCTTTTGCCTCCCCAGTGAGCACAAGGTCAGCGAGGATTCTCCCCACCGCCGGACTCATCTTGAAACCATGCCCTGAAAACCCACCTCCGACCACGACATCCTTCCCAAACTCTCCACCCAAGAAATCAATCACAAAATTCTTATCTGGGGTCATCGAATACATGCACAACTGTGTGGCCACAGGCTCTCCTGAATCAACCAAGCCTGATAGCCTCTCTTCCACCCATTGTTTCAAACTCCCCAATGCCATTCCAGGCCCCCATGGTCTCTTATCCGGATCACATGGATATCCCCCATGCACGGCAACCTTAATCAATCCCGGAAACTCCATAGACGGCGTTCCGAATATATGCGGCTCACCATAGGATGAAAAGGTTGGAAAATCACCACCAATTGCATACTTATCCCCATGTCCCTCCTTAATCTTCCAATAACACACCATAGTCTCCAAAGGTTGTATAGGCAAATCAATCCCACTAACCCTTTTAACTAACTTTGTAGTCCAAGCCCCAACTGTCACCACACATTTTTTACCCCAAAACTTTTCACCATCGCTAGTGTAAACCCACACACCTCCTTTCACACTGTTAGAAATACTAAATCGTAGTATTGTATTTCATGTGTGAAAGAATGTACATAGATGCCTTTATATAGGAGGCATATGTGTGCAGTACAAGTAAACATGTGTGCTATACAAGTAACCTAACCGGGCCTAAAGCCCACAACACTATATATGTTAACAGCCCCACTCAAACTCAAGGTGGATGTGAGACCAACTTGAGGTTGTCAACCAAAGTACGAAGGCGTCCCTTAGGATGTGACTTGGTGAAGATATCTGCAAGTTGATCTTTAGAGGAGACTGAGATCAGCTTGAGAGCACCATGGACAAGATGAAAACGGATAAAATGACAATCGATCTCAATGTGTTTAGTCCGTTCATGGAAGACATCATTGTGAGCAATATGAATAGCACTCTGGTTGTCACAATAAAGAGGAGTAGCAGAGGATGTAGACACACCTCGCAACGGTCAGCGTAGATGACGTCAGCAGGATGAACGGGCGCTGACGTCAGCAGGTGACTGGATGCTGACGTAAGCTGGGCTGACGTGGCACTGATGATGTCACGCGTGACGTCAGCTTGAACTGAGGACGGCGCATGTGGCACGTGGGGCGCGTGGGGCTCAGTTGCAGAAGCTTCTGGCGGCGCGTGAGGGCGCGTGGGCACTCCGATGGCTGCGAGGTTTTCACCAACAGGTAGATCGTTCCAAGACGGTCTCAGTGATACCTCCAGAAACAAGATCGGAGCAATATTCGAGGTGGGATGACACGTGCAGTGATCTTGTGCGGTGTTGGATTTCTCAACGATGGCGGCTGCAGGTCCGGAATCCGAAGACAACGTTTGGAAGACGTCGGGGGTTCAACGGCGAAAGGCTGCGGCGACTGTTGTGATGGCGGAAGCGATGTTGAGAGTACAGTAACACCAATAAAGATAAGACTGCTAAGAAAAGGTCAGAGCAGTGGCTCTGATACCATGTTAGAAATACTAAATCGTAGTATTGTATTTCATGTGTGAAAGAATGTACATAGATGCCTTTATATAGGAGGCATATGTGTGCAGTACAAGTAAACATGTGTGCTATACAAGTAACCTAACCGGGCCTAAAGCCCACAACACTATATATGTTAACACACACCATCTTTTCTTATATCTTTCACTTTCATGCAGTCCCTGAGAACAGTGCCGTTTTGAAGCGCCAGAGTTTGAAACATCGACACTGCTTTAGTGGCCTTTATCACACCACCATCACTACTACACACTCCAACCCAATTGTCAGGAATATCGAAGCTGCCTGAAAACTTGTCAGAAACTTGTTGACGATCAAGAATTTCATGTGGTACAGAGTATTTCTGACAAGTGGCTATGACTTCACGGAGACGCTTATCTTCAGACGAACCGATGTCGAGCTGTTGAGCCTTGAAGTAAACCTTGTAGCCAATGTGGGACTCAGCTTCTTCCCAGAGTCTGTAGGACTCCTTCACCATGGGATAGTAGTATTCCTCTGGGTAAGCTGAACGTATAGTACGAGACTCGCCGTGAGATGAGCCACGCATGTGTAAGAAATCGAACTGCTCGAGAAGGAGGACTTTGTGACCTCTTTTCGAAACTTGATACGCGGTTGAGCTGCCCATGACGCCAGCTCCCACCACTATTACATCAAATTCTTCATCGAAAACTGCCATCTTAATTTTCTCTTCTTGCTTCTCTCTCTCCCTGTCTCTTATAGACACTCATTGAGAGAATTTAGAGACACCTATTATTTAACTGAACATTTTTTGACTAACTTGTTGGCGGCTCAAGAATATTTTTCAAAGTAGTGATACTTATCGCATTATCAAAGATTCCATGCATCTAATAAATCTTTTTCCATGACACAAGATAATTAATGGAAGAACAGGCACTTGAACTTTAGGGGTTCAAAATCTAATGAGCCTTGACTTGAAAAAAAAAAGTTATATATAATTTATATATATTAATTTAATTACATTTTGTTGAAGTATTTAATTGGTATAATATGCAATTAGTGTATTATTTATATATAGATAAGTGTGGTTGTGTGAATCACTAATTAATATAGTACAAGTAGGTTTAGTTTTGTATCTATGCCAATGTATTAGATGAAGAAGTTGTGTGGTTGGAAGAATCGCCACTACCAGCTCGTGATGCTTTGTTTTTTTATTCTGCTTTTCTAAATGAATGAAGTTTGATTGGGCTTTCAAAAAAAAAGTAGGTTTAGTTTTGTCATTTAGTTAAAAATGTTTTTATAAAAACAATAACAAATAGATAATGATAACTACATAAAAATAAAAATATTAAATAATTTTAATAAAATAAAATAGTCTCACCTACTTTGACAATAGATAATGACAACTATTAATATAATATTATGTGACGATTTCAAAATATGAAAACTTATTTTAAAAAAATTGTAAAATTTCATATATTTGTATTATTTATTTATTTATCAATGACTCAATATGTTCAAACTTTCTTTTTATTAAACTTTGATTAATTTAAGTTTCTTTTTTTTTTTTTTGAGAAAAAAATTAATTTAAGATTCTTAATCAGCCATTACATCCCTTTTTCTTTTTCTTTTTTTTACTTATCTGTATGATTCACGCCTCACGGTGTTTTGGATTCTTTTGTAATATTGTAATTGAAATAATCCTATAGTCATCCCACGTTTTTAAANAGGATGTAGACACACCTAAGTCTTTGAGAAGCCATCGTAGCCAAAGGAGCTCAGATGTGGTATCAGCAAGGGCACGATATTCTGCTTCAGTACTGGAGCGGGCCACATGGGTTTGTTTCTTGCTTCGCCAAGAAATCAGAGAAGAACAAGAAGAAAGCAATAACTAGTGGTGGACCTGCGATCAGTGGGGTCTCCTGCCCAATCAGCATCAGAAAATGCACGAAGAGTAAGAGGAGACTGAGCAGAGTAGAAAAGACCATGGAAGAGAGTGCCCTTTAAGTATCGAAGAATGCGCAGAACAGCAGCATAGTGAGTCGATCGTGGAGCAGACAGATACTGACTCACTTGGTGAACAGCATAGGAAATGTCTGGACGAGTGACAGTGAGATAAACCAAGCTGCCAACCAAGCGTCTGTAAAGAGAGGGATTAGACAATGGTTTCCCCCCTGAGGGAGTCAGATGCGCATTAAGCTCAACTGGAGTGTCCACAGTCTTGCTATCAGTGAGTCCAGCACGAGACAAGAGTTCAGAGGCATACTTGGCTTGAGTAATATAAAGTCCATCTGTAGAATGAGTGATTTCAAGACCCAAGAAGTAGCTGAGATATCCAAGATCTTTCATCTCAAACTGCTGACTGAGAAAAGCCTTGAGTTCTTGAATGCCACTGAGGTCATCACCAGTTATGATCATATCATCCACATATAAGAGGAGTAAAATAGTGCCTTTGTCAGTGCGACGAAGAAATAAGGCAGAATCATAGTGACTGGCCATGTAACCCAAGTGAGAGATGGTAGAGCTAAATTTGGCAAACCAAGCTCGTGGAGCTTGTTTAAGGCCATAAAGTGCACGTCGAAGGTGGCAAACCTTATTTGAGTCAACAGAGAGACCAGGAGGAGGTTGCATATACACTTCTTCACTTAAATCCCCATTAAGAAATGCATTTTTGACATCCATCTGAAAAAGGTCCCATTTACTGGCAGCAGCAACAGCTAAGAGGGCATGGACAGATGAGATACGAGCAACCGGAGCAAAAGTAACCCACAGATTTCCCAGGAGGAAGTGTCACCAAATCCCAAGTATGGTTTTTAGATAATGCATCAAGTTCCTCTTTCATTGCAATCTGCCATAAGAGGTCAGTGGAAGCCTCACGATAGGTGTGAGGCTCGTGTAGTGTAGCAAGATGTGGCACGTGGGGCGCGTGGGGCTCAGTTGCAGAAGCTTCTGGCGGCGCGTGAGGGCGCGTGGGCACTCCGATGGCTGCGAGGTTTTCACCAACAGGTAGATCGTTCCAAGACGGTCTCAGTGATACCTCCAGAAACAAGATCGGAGCAATATTCGAGGTGGGATGACACGTGCAGTGATCTTGTGCGGTGTTGGATTTCTCAACGATGGCGGCTGCAGGTCCGGAATCCGAAGACAACGTTTGGAAGACGTCGGGGGTTCAACGGCGAAAGGCTGCGGCGACTGTTGTGATGGCGGAAGCGATGTTGAGAGTACAGTAACACCAATAAAGATAAGACTGCTAAGAAAAGGTCAGAGCAGTGGCTCTGATACCATGTTAGAAATACTAAATCGTAGTATTGTATTTCATGTGTGAAAGAATGTACATAGATGCCTTTATATAGGAGGCATATGTGTGCAGTACAAGTAAACATGTGTGCTATACAAGTAACCTAACCGGGCCTAAAGCCCACAACACTATATATGTTAACACACACCATCTTTTCTTATATCTTTCACTTTCATGCAGTCCCTGAGAACAGTGCCGTTTTGAAGCGCCAGAGTTTGAAACATCGACACTGCTTTAGTGGCCTTTATCACACCACCATCACTACTACACACTCCAACCCAATTGTCAGGAATATCGAAGCTGCCTGAAAACTTGTCAGAAACTTGTTGACGATCAAGAATTTCATGTGGTACAGAGTATTTCTGACAAGTGGCTATGACTTCACGGAGACGCTTATCTTCAGACGAACCGATGTCGAGCTGTTGAGCCTTGAAGTAAACCTTGTAGCCAATGTGGGACTCAGCTTCTTCCCAGAGTCTGTAGGACTCCTTCACCATGGGATAGTAGTATTCCTCTGGGTAAGCTGAACGTATAGTACGAGACTCGCCGTGAGATGAGCCACGCATGTGTAAGAAATCGAACTGCTCGAGAAGGAGGACTTTGTGACCTCTTTTCGAAACTTGATACGCGGTTGAGCTGCCCATGACGCCAGCTCCCACCACTATTACATCAAATTCTTCATCGAAAACTGCCATCTTAATTTTCTCTTCTTGCTTCTCTCTCTCCCTGTCTCTTATAGACACTCATTGAGAGAATTTAGAGACACCTATTATTTAACTGAACATTTTTTGACTAACTTGTTGGCGGCTCAAGAATATTTTTCAAAGTAGTGATACTTATCGCATTATCAAAGATTCCATGCATCTAATAAATCTTTTTCCATGACACAAGATAATTAATGGAAGAACAGGCACTTGAACTTTAGGGGTTCAAAATCTAATGAGCCTTGACTTGAAAAAAAAAAGTTATATATAATTTATATATATTAATTTAATTACATTTTGTTGAAGTATTTAATTGGTATAATATGCAATTAGTGTATTATTTATATATAGATAAGTGTGGTTGTGTGAATCACTAATTAATATAGTACAAGTAGGTTTAGTTTTGTATCTATGCCAATGTATTAGATGAAGAAGTTGTGTGGTTGGAAGAATCGCCACTACCAGCTCGTGATGCTTTGTTTTTTTATTCTGCTTTTCTAAATGAATGAAGTTTGATTGGGCTTTCAAAAAAAAAGTAGGTTTAGTTTTGTCATTTAGTTAAAAATGTTTTTATAAAAACAATAACAAATAGATAATGATAACTACATAAAAATAAAAATATTAAATAATTTTAATAAAATAAAATAGTCTCACCTACTTTGACAATAGATAATGACAACTATTAATATAATATTATGTGACGATTTCAAAATATGAAAACTTATTTTAAAAAAATTGTAAAATTTCATATATTTGTATTATTTATTTATTTATCAATGACTCAATATGTTCAAACTTTCTTTTTATTAAACTTTGATTAATTTAAGTTTCTTTTTTTTTTTTTTGAGAAAAAAATTAATTTAAGATTCTTAATCAGCCATTACATCCCTTTTTCTTTTTCTTTTTTTTACTTATCTGTATGATTCACGCCTCACGGTGTTTTGGATTCTTTTGTAATATTGTAATTGAAATAATCCTATAGTCATCCCGTTTTTAAAAACACAATAGAAATATTATCCTTCGGTTTGAATAAGTCCTAAAATAAAAGTCTGCAAGTTTCTTTCTAACCTACTACTATATTATACACTTAATTGTAAATATTTAAGTGTACCTTTAGCAGTCATTCAAATGAAAATATGTCGTAGAATCGTAGAAAGGTTGATTTTGTGTACTGATTTCAAATGTTTATAATGAGAAGTAATGGTGACAGTGCGCTGGCCTTTATTTTTTTATTTTATATATAAAAATTGATTTTGTAATTTTTTTTTTTTTGGGAAACATTGATTTTGTGAATCTTGGTTCGCAGTACTATAGTGAGCTCTATATAAAGTTTTTATTATTTATTTTTTCTTCGAATGACCATCAAGGTGGGATAATTAAAGATGGTAGGAATTATATACGACATTAATGAAGCCAACCGAGTTGAGTTCTAAATTTGGGATCATACACTTTTGTAACAAATATGGAATGGATTTTGGAACATGCATGCATGCTTCTATCACCTTCAATTATCTTATATATTGATAAGGGTAATTTTGAAAGTTTGGTAAATACCAGGCAAAGCTGATGAACCTAATGAACTCAATGACCTTGCTTGTGCACTCATAGATGACACCATAAAGCCGACAGTTCCACCTCAAGGCTGACGGGTGCGCCTCGAGATCAATGACGTTGGAATGAGACGACCAGGATGCATAGACGGGCTAAAAAGCTGACGGAAGGAAGCTGAAGGGGATGGGTAAACCTTTGATGGATCTAACATGGCCTTGCTTAGCCCCCACACATGAATATAAAAAAAAAACATCTTGTGCTTCACAACTAACCCTAATCAGAGGGATTACTACAAGGAAATGATCCCGCAAGATGCGCGCATTAATGAAGATCTTCCCCACAAGGAAAAATCCTCTATACCAAGGAACGAATGTCAACCCTACCTACTATAAAAACCCCAAAACCCTCACAAACCAAGTTACGTATAATTTCTCCCAGTTCTGGCACTCTAGAGTTGTGAAAGTTCTCCAACTTGACATTCGGAGGGCATTTGGCTGGTACCACGCCGGTTCTCTTTATTACTCGCTCGATGGCGGCCACCAACAATGTTTAAGGAGACGAACCATGCACCACCGCCTCAAAAGACAGGTTCAAACTCTTGCTGCTACTGTAGAGTGCCTTACCAAGCAAAACCATAATCTAGAAGAGTAGCTGCACCAAAAGAACGCGGGGCTCAACATTCAGGAGGAAGACTAAGAAGGCACTAGCGTTGAGAGAAGGTACCAAGAAGGGCCGAAAGGTAGCAATGCCCCAGGCAGACCAGAGTGACAGGACACGAGCCATCCATCCGTCACAAATACGACTCCACCTCACATAGTTGCAGAGATGCAGATGATGAAGGAACGAATGGACTTTATGATGAACACCCTCAAAGGACGAGTGTCTAGTGACCTTGATGACTTGGTCCATTGAACTGATTTGCCATTCACGGCATCCATCACTTCGTTCCCTCATCCACCAAAGTTCCGTATGCCACAGTTGGAAACCTACGACAGAGCCAAGGATCCCCTGGACCACTTGGAATCTTTCAAGACATTGATGCACCTGCAAGGAGTGGCAGACGAGATCATGTGTAGGGCCTTCCCCACTATGCTGAAGGGACCCACAAGGATTTGGTTCAGCAAGTTGACACCCAACTCCATTAGTACCTTCAAGGAGTTAAGCGCTTAGTTTGCCTCACACTTTATTGGGGGACATAGGTATAAGAAGTTCATTGCATGCCTGATGAACATTAAGCAATGGGAGGATGACACGTTAAGGTCTTACATAACCCGTTTCAACAAAGAGGCCCTCTCAATGGATAAAGCTGACGACAAGACACTCGTGGCTGCATTCACAAATGGACTACGGAAGGGTAATTCCTATTTTCTTTATATAAGAACAACCTAAAGATCATGTCGGATGTGCTTTACAGGGCTACTAAGTACATGAACGTGGAAGATGCACTGCTGGCCTGAGAAGGGAAGCCCAAGAAGAGGGAAAGATAAGAGGATGTATGACAGGATAGGGGCAAAAGATGGCTAGGACCGGAGAACCGCAAGAGGACAGGCGCTTCAAGCCCCCCACGGGAGATTCACAAGCTCGACCCTGCTGACTGCCCTGATCGAGCAAGTTTTGATGCAGATCAAAGACGAAGGAGCCTTGACATTTCCTGGCAAGCTGAAGGGAGATCCAATAAGAAGTCCAGAGATAAGTACTGCCACTTCCACCATGACCACGGTCATGACACAGCTGGCTGCTACGACTTAAAGCAATAAATAGAAGCTCTTATCAGACAAGGAAAGTTGCAAAGGTTTGTCAGTAAGGAAAGAGTGGACCCGCCACAAGAATAGGTTCCCCGATGGGAGAACGAGTGGACAAGGCCGCCCATATGAGATATAAGAATGATTGTGGGAGGCATTATGGCCTTTGGCTCGCCTAAAAAGGCTCGTAAGACTTACCTCAGGATGGTTCAGAACGTCTAGCTAATGGGCTTCGTCTTAAAGATGGCACGAATTAACAACCCCATCATTGAATTTTTAGAAGAAGATGCTCGTCTCTCCACCACCCGCATGACGATGACCTCGTCGTTAGCATATAGGTAGGAGACTACAACACACACTTGGTCCTGGTCAACAACAGAAGCTCTGCTGACATCCTCTACTACTCAGCGTTCCAGCAAATGAGGATTGACAGAGAACGACTGGTCTAGACTAACTCCCCGCTTATTAAGTTTGGAGGGACTAAAGTATAGCCCCTCGGCGCAGTCACACTACCCATTACAGTTGGTGATTATTCTCAGCAAATCACTAAAGATGTTACATTTATTGTTGTCGACTGCTAATCTGCCTATAATGCCATCCTTAGATGACCTACCCTCAACTCGTGGAAGGTCGTAACTTCGACCTACCACTTGATGATCAAGTTCTCCATCGAGTACAGAGTAGTAGGAGAAGTACGTAGAGATCAAGTGGTTGCACGTGAGTGTTACATAGCAATGTTGGAGATGGACGATCATATGCAGACAATGAACATAGAAGAGCAGCGGACGATAGTAGAGCCCGTTGAAAGACTTAAAGAGATACTTCTTGACAACTCCAGGCCAGATCGAACAACAAGGATCGGCACCTTCGCCAGCCCGATAGTCCGCCAAGCACTTACGACTTTTCTCAAAAAGAACCAGGATGTATTTTCCTGGAGCCATGAAGACATGCCAGGAATCGACCATTCAATCATGGTACACAGGTTGAATGTGTTGCCCTCATTCCCACCTATCTGTCAGAAGAAGCGAGTGTTCGTCCAAGAACGAGATAGAGTTATAGCGGAAGAAGTCTGCAAGTTACAAGAGGCAAGCTTCATCAGGGAAGTTTACTACCTCGACTGGCTGGCGAATGTGGTGATGGTCAAGAAAGCCAACGAGAAATGGAGAATGTGTGTGGACTTCATAGACCTGAACAAAGCATGCACCAAAGATAGCTACCCCATCCCGTGGGTTGATATCCTAGATGACTCTACTGCTCAACACTAGTTACTGAGCTTTATGGACGCTTTTTCAGGTTATAACCAGATAAAAATAAATGAAGCGGATCAGGAGAAGACTTTGTTCGTTACCAGCCAGGGCCTCTTCTGCTACAAAGTAATGTCGTTCGGTCTCAAGAACGCGGGTGCGACATATCAGAGGCTCATGAACAAGATGTTTACATACCAGATTAGAAGAAATGTCCTAGTCTACGTTAACGACATATTGGTAAAAAGCTGAAGGGAGGACGATCATTTAGATGATCTCAAAGAAACCTTCAAAACCCTTCGCTCTTATAACATGAAGCTCAATCCAGGTAAGTGTGCATTCAATGTGACGACAGGAAAGTTCCTAGGGTTCATGGTGTCTCAGAGAGGTATCGAGGCCAACTTAGACAAGATTCGGGCCATAATAGAGATGGCACCCCCAAAGAACTTGAAAGAAGTACAAAACCTCAACGGCAAGGTAGCCGCGCTAAATAGGTTCGTGTCAAGGTGACGAATAAATGTCTACCTTTCTTCCACACGCTGAAGAAATCTTTTGAGTGGACGACCGAGTGCTAGCAGACATTTGAGGATCTGAAGGCCTATCTTTCTTCCCCGCCATTGTTGAGTCCCTTAAAACCAGGGGAAGAATTGTTCCTTTACTTGGCTATAGCCTTGGCCGCTGTCGGTGCAGCCTTGATCAAGGAAGAAGACCAGGTGCCAAAGCCCGTATACTATGCCAGCCGAGCACTTCGTGGTGCATAGGAGAGGTACCCACCGATGGAGAAGCTCGCCTTCGCTTTAGTTACAGCAGCCTGCAAGCTCAAGCCATACTTCCAAGCCCACACAGTGATCATCCTGACTGAAAAGCCTTTACAGTGAGTAATGAGCAATCCTGAAGCCATCGGATGAATGGCCCTATAGGCAATAGAGTTGAGTGAATTTGACACATAGTACCACCTGCGTAATGCCATTAAGGGACAGGTGGTCGCTGACTTCATTATGGAATTCACTAATGTGGAAGGCCAGGGTGCAGAAAAGTATCCTCAGTGAAGTATACGCATAGACGAATCATCCAACAGACAAGCCGGTAGAGCAGGCATTATACTTCATTCTCTAAAAGGGGATGAGATTGAATGCATGGTTCGTCTCAACTTCCCTACGACCAACAATGAAGCAAAGTATGAAACTCTAGTAGTGAGACTAAATCTCGCTAAAGCGGCAAGAGCTGCAAGTACGGTTATTCATTGCGACTCCCAGGTCATCACAAACCAAGTAAACAGTGATTTCGAATGTAAGGGCAAAAGGATGAAAAAGTACCTTGAGCGAGTAAAGAGAAGGGTGGACGACCTACAGGCCAAGATTGTTCAAATCCCTAGAAGAGAGAACGAGCAAGACGACAGTCTTGCCAAGGCCACATCAGTAAAACACATAATCATCCCCGAAAAGGTACTTTCCTTTGTTCAATTTTCACCATTAATAGATCCCATCGATGTACAAGAGATAGGTTGTGAAAGCAATTAGACCACACCATTAGTTTCCTACTTAAAAAACAGCGCATTACCAGACGATAAGGAAGCCGCAAGGAAGTTGAAGGTCCAAACAGCACGATTTGTTCTGATAAAAGACCTCTTGTACAAGAGAGGCTTCTCCTGCCCATACCTAAGGTGTTTAAACCTCGAAGAAGCAGACTATGTCATGAGAGAAGTCCATGAAGGGATCTGTGGGAACCACTCAGGGTTGTGGTCGTTGGTACACAAATTGATTCGAGCTGAATACTACTGGCCCACTATGCAGAAGGATGCCCAGACTTATGTCAAAGCCTGTGACAAATGTCAAAGGTTCAGCAACATCATCAGATGGTCAACGGAAGAACTGGCCATAATGACAGCCCCGTGGCCATTTGCTAAATGGGGACTGAACATTATGGGCCCATTCTTAATAGCAATGCTGCAACTGAAGTTCCTTATAGTCGGTATAGATTATTTCACCAAATGGGTAGAAGCCGAAGCCTTGGCCACCATTACAGAGAAGAACATGAGAAGCTTCGTATGGAGAAACATCATTTGCAGGTATCAGATCCCTAGAGTTTTGGTCTCAAATAACGGGAAACAGTTCGACAACGACTCCGTTATGGATTTTTATTCACAGTTGGGTATCAAAAACCACTTCTCCTCCTTCGCCCACCCTCAAGCCAACAGACAGGTTGAGGTCACAAACCGATCCTTACTTAAAATCATCAAGACTTGGCTCGAGGGGGCAAAGGGTATATAGCCGGAAGAGCTGCTAAACGTACTATGGGCATACAGGACAACAGCCAAAACACCTATAGGAGAGACACCATTTTGACTAGCATACGGGAGCGAGGCAGTTATCCTAGCTGAGGTCGGACTCATAAGCTACAAGGTGGACAATCATGATGAAAGAAAGAACGACAAGGCCATGCGTCTACAGCCTGACTTAGTGGACGAAGTCAGGGCAACAGCTGAACAAAGGCTCACACGATATTAGGACCTCATGGCCAAACACTACAATTCCAGAGTCAGAAACAGAGACTTCATTACTAAGTGGACGAGTACATTATCAAGTTCTGAAGTGGACGAGTTTATTATTAAAGTCCACAAGTGGACGAGTTCATCCCATTAGGATGCCTTAAATTTATTCAAGTCCACAAGTGGACGGATTTATTACAATGTCCATAAGTGGACAAGTTCATCCCATGAGGATGCCTTCATATTCTTTAAGTCTACAAGTGGACGAGTTTATTATGAAGTCCACAAGTGGACGGGGTTATTACAAAGTCTACAAGCCAACGGATTCCTCCCAGTTAGTTATCAAGTTCTTTAAAGGACGAATACATCCTAACACAGGCACAAGAATGGAGGGACATACGCATAAAGATCAAACACACATGCTCAAAAGAGACGGATGTGTAAAATAATAATAACATACCATAAATAAAACAAAATCTTTACAAACAAGGCCCAAAAAATAGAAGGGCACTAAGCATTTTCTGAAAATTGGAGGAAATACAGAACAGAATTGTCATTACAAACAAAAAAGGCTAAGCTAAGAGGTCCCTGACGTCCTGAGCTGGAGGGTTCTCATCATCTTAGGAAGGAGTGTCTTGAGTGGAAATATTTTCGGCATGTTGAGCCTCGGTTGACGAGATCAAAGAAGTGACGGTCTTCTCCACTACAGGCTGAACAAGAACGACACCATCATTCTTTGGATCCCGTTCTAACTCGGTGGAGTCGTTAGTATCCTTAAAGATGGTGTCACCAGCAAGGGTTGATGGCAACAGGTCATCCATGGAGACCTTGGATAAATTCAAGTGTGGGTAGATGAACTTGACCTGCTTCAGGCAATCCTCAAACCCGTCACCATAATAGACGGTGCAGGCATCAATGAAAGGCCACAAGCCTTGAATTCAGTGACAACGTCAACCCTTACCATCTCTACCTGCCCAAGAAAAGCTGTCAGCTCCTTCTCCAACGCCTTCTTGGCCTATTGCTCCTTTTCCCTCTTGGCACCCTCCTCCTTCAACTTCTCGGTCAACTCCTTCACCTCCTTATTGAGAGTACTAAGGGCTTCCTTATACTGCTCTTGCTCATTGGTCAGGGTCTTGTTGTGCTTGTGCAGAAGGCTAGTCATCCCTTTCCTGAGCGACGCTCCTATCTTGAAGTGCCTTCATACAGACTAACGCCTAGAAACAGAACAACCATCAGCTACTAAATAGTAAAGAAGAAGAAAAAAAGAAAAGAAGGGAAGAGACGTACTCGTGAAAGGTCAAAACAGCTTGACGCCCCCAACTCCTTTGTTGTCTGCTCAGCACAAGGATCCATGTCTAGGTTCTTGATAATGGACTCCATCACCTCAACGGCATGTTCCTTGTGAGTAAGAAGACGATAGATAGATCACTAAGTGATGGGACCAATTGATGTCATCAAACATTTGCCAACTTCATGGCTAGGTTTGAGAGGCGACGACTTACCGCTTGTAAGAACAACCGGTCCTATCTTAAGGGGACGGTCATCCTTCCCCTCGCTCTTTCTCCTAGACATCACTTTAGTGACGTCCTTGGGGGCTGATAAGGAGGCTCCATCCTTCTCATTCTTCTTCTTGCTCGCTGCGGTTGCCCTTACCAGAGCTCATTGCCTTGCTGCTTCCATCTTTATGAAGGAATAAATATAACTTATGTCGACGGGAGTATGCGTTTAATCTGCGAGTTACTGACGTCGGCTTAAGACCTGCGCAATAAGTGTGCAAAGTGTCGAGGGAAATCAAGTCTCGGCACCTCCGCTCATCCAAAGGGATCTTTGTGACCCGACGGATGAAAGCTTCTTGCTCGACTGTATATGTGGACAAGCACTAGTTGAAAATGAGAAAAGTAGACGACATTAAAAAACTTGAAACAAATAAATAAAGAAAATGGAAGATGTAGATGTAAATGGTACTAAACCTGAATCCTTGACGATGCCCCAAGTATTGTCAAAGCCATAAGGCATCATCACCCATTCTTCTTGACGACACACCAAGTCCGTCCTTTGGACAAAAAAGTATCTGCCTTTCCAATTCCTATTGGAGTCAGGCATGCCTAACACTAACTTAAGCTCCTTCTTCCTTACCGCGAAGTGATATATCCCCTGGGACAAGATAATGTGTTGGGATCTATAACACCAAAAGAACTCATCAAGAGTTAGATGACAGTTCCCGCCACTAAGACAATCCCACAGGATCTTAGCCCTAATGAATATCTTCCAGGCATTGGGAGTAATTTGGCTGACGGACAATCCTAAAAGATTGGCCAACTGGCGGTGTAGGGCCGTCAATGGCAACCTAAACCCTACCGCGAACATGGCATCATACATGTTGACGGTCGCAGTTTTCCCGGAGTAGCACTTCTCAAACTTCCCAGGGAGATGGATTAGGATGTGGTCAGGGATTTGATAATGGTCTGATAAATTCTTGAAAATGTTGGTCGTCATCATTGGGTTAAAGTCATTAATAGTCCAAATTTTGGGGAGAATGAAGGGACGAGTATGACCGTCCCCTAGACTCCCTGAGCTTCCCTCCACAGAAGCTCCCCCGTTACTCTCATCCTCAACTTCGTCTTTTACCTCAAACTCCACCTCATTCTCTCCTTCACCCTCGTTATCCTTATCTCCTTCTCTTTCCTCTACTTCATCTCTATCAAAGTCTTCCTCCTCATCAAAAAGTGATTGGGCAGACGGTTCCCTCTCTGGTGACCAAGATAAGCCCTCCTCGGGCCTATAACCTGACGGGAATACTTCGTCATAGCCCACTCCCTCACGGACTGACGACTACTTACTCATCACTTCACTATGTCCTGAAATCTATTCACCTACAAGCAACAGAGGTATTCTAAGAACCTAAAACTGATGGGTCCCTCTATAAAATTAACAACTAACTAGAAAAGTGAAAACAAAAGATAGAATGAAATAAAAGAAAAGAGGACTTACGAAGTTAGTAGACGATTCCTTGAGAAATGACGGCCTCAACAATATGGTGGTAGCAAGGGCGACGAGACCAGTAGGTTGATGGAAGGAAGGAAGTCAAAAGTGATGAGCTCTCTCTCTTAAGATCAGCAAAGTTGAAACAAAAGGAATGAGAAGAGGAGGTGAGATATATATAGGATGAAAAATGCACGGAAGACGATGCGATACCCTCATCCAGAAACAAGGCCAACTAGCTTGTGCCATGTGTTCTGGCATTTAATAATGGCTGCTCAAGGAATCATCCTAAATGCCCCTTCCTTTGTCAAAATATTATAATAATAATAATAATAATAATAATAATAATAAAAGGGATATAAATCAAACTCCATAACCCGTCAGCTCTAGCTGACGGAGCTATGGAGTAAGGGGCAGCTAATAAGGGTAATTCTGAAAGTTTGGTAAATATGAGGCAAAGCTGATGAACCTAATGAACCCGATGACCTTGCTTGTGCACTCGTAGACGACACCATAAAGCCGATGGTTCCACCTCAAGGCTGACGGGTGCGCCTTGAGATCAATGACGTTGGAATGAGACGACCAAGATGCATAGACGGGCTAAAAAGTTGACGGAAGGAAGCTAAAGGGGATGGGTAAACCTTTGACGAATCTAACGTGGCCTTGCTTAGCCCCCACACATGAATATATAAGGAAATATCTTGTGCTCCACAACTAACCCTAATCAGAGGGATTACTACAAGGAAAGGATCCTGCAAGATGAACGCATTAATGAAGATCTTCCTCACAAGGAAAAGCCCTCTATGCCAAGGAACGAATGTCAACCCTACCTACTCAATATCCTTTTATTGGAGGTGAATTTTGACAAATCCACTGTTGGATTACATCTTCTTCTTATATCTTCCATGCTTGCAAAATTTTTAGAAAATCAAAAATCAATAGTTATATTATCAATAAATTGTTTAAATTGCAAGTTTTTTAAATTTAAAATTTTGCATAAAATATAAGTTTATGATCATATAGTAAGTAATATCCGATTGCCAAAAAAATTGATATGTGTATTAAGAGCATAAAGAACATGCAATTTAACGGTTAGATTTTCAAAATATGTAATAATGTTTATTTTATCAAGTAAAATTGTAACCCTAGGCCATAACCAATTTTGTAACTAAACTTTGTTCGTTATATTAGTACCATATTATTAAATCTATACTAACTACATTATTATTATTATTATTATTATTATTATTAGAGCATCCACAATAGTGGATCTAAAATATAGCTATTTGGCACCTACAAAAATCACTTTATCTATTTTACCTTTTCACACCCAACATCAATAGATCTATATTTTTAGCTATTTTATTAAAATAATCAAAATAACTCATTCGAATAATAAAAACATCCACAACCAAAAAAAAAAAAAAACACCAACCCAAATCCTCAATCTTTTTCCTCAACCCAGACCAAACAAAATCACTAATCACAAACAAAAAATCACCAATCACAAACAAAATAAAAAATCACCAACATAACACAAACACGGCGTGGGTCGGCAAGCTAGGTCAGCGGAAGGGGTGGATCAGCGAGCTGGTTTGGCAAAAACCCAGCACAGATGAAGATGAAGATCAGCGATGGGGCATAGATGAAGATGAGGATCGGTGGAAACCCAGCATAGATGAAGACAAAGATAAAGATTGGCAGAAACCCAGTAACTGGGTCGGCAAAAACCCAGAAATCAAGCTCCAACAGAGTTGAGGGATAAGGGAGATGAGGGAGGTACTAGACGGCTAGAGAGAAAAAAAAATGAGGAGGAAAAAAGAAGAAAGAAGAGAAGTCGTAGAGAGAGAGAGAGAGAGAGAGAGAGAGAGAGAGAGAAAAGAAAATATTTGTTTAATGAGAGAAGAGAGAGAAGTCAATAAAATTTTTTATGGTTGTGCACTGTAGGAAGAAGCTAAAAAATTTTACCTATGGCACCATTACCGCAACATGCATTTTTGTATTTTAGTGAGGCTAAAATAGTTATATAGCTATTTAGCTTCACTGCTCTAATGCCCTTATTGGATGTAAGTGCGTTTGACTATGCCACTCCTTTTTATTTTTAGTTTTTTTGGGTGGGAAATACATGCACGCCATATCAAGCAATATTGTAAGAATCTTCTCTCTCTCTCTCTCTCACACACACACACACAAGGCAACATTGTAAGAAAGAAACTAGAAGTATGGAACCATATGCACCTTTGCCTAAATTAACGATCTTAAATAAAGGAAACCTCTAATATTTTTTGTTACATTCTTTTCTACATTGTTATTGGAGTTTTTTGATTCAGACAATTAATCTCTTGCGCATTAAGTTTGTAACAAATTTATACTTAATCCCTATGATTGTTTTTTCCATTAAAATTAACAAATTTAATATATCATGGTTAATACGATAATTTTTCAAAATGATTGATTATGTGGAAATAAAAAATGTATACATCATGTGATGAAATGTGCTAGTCTTTAATGGAAATTATTAGTAAAATATATTATTTAAAAAAAAAAACTAAAGTGAAAGAAATTAATTGTTCATGAAAGCTCGAATATGTGTGAAAACACAAGAGCTTGTTTAGACCTCCAAATTAAAACTACAGCTAGATTGCTTTTACTCTAACTTAGACTAAATGCGGAATAAGAGTAAATGAGCGCAAACAACCAATAACATTACCCTAAGCCATATTCATCCATTATCAACAATATAAAGTAAAGCTTAAGAGTAGGGAAGAGAGATGCAAATACAAGATAATACCGAGACATGTTATTAAAGAGGAAACCGAAAAACTCAGTGAAAAACCTCTCCGCTGCCCTCCAAGCGGTAATCGATCTACTAGAGAATAATATTGGAGTACACAAATAACAAAAGACTCTCTAAGCCTAGTCTACCCAATGTACTTGAGCCTTCTAAACTCCTGCTACCAACTGGCTTTTCGAAGCCTTGTCTTTTCTAACTTTCCCGAATCCCGCAATATGCCCAATTACATCCACCAATGATTGAATCCACCAATGATTGAATCATTCCAATACTTCCTAACAGTACCAAAACCTCACTTGACACTCAAATTGGGTGTGGTAAGTGTTTGAGCTATCAACCTCTCAAGGATTTAGAGATGGAGAGATAGGAGTAGAGGAAAACCATAAGGAAATGTGTAGATGATTGTGGATATAACAATCTCTAACTCTTAAGTGTGTATTCTAGGGTTTTTTTTTCTTTGAAAAGCACGCCTTACAATATGTGGGTAATGAGGGTATATATAATGTGGGTAAAGACTTGGTAAAACAAACATGACAAATTAGCCAAACAGAATATTTCGCGGGTATTTTCGTGGGAAGGCCTTACCCATGAGACACTCGCAAAAATTCTAGGTTCTTATTACTCTTCACATTCCAATCATGTGCTCTACACGTGGCTACTTCATGGGTTAGCTTCTTGTGAAATCTACTCGTTCTTCAATTTAAGCTTGAGTACTCTTCACACTCTTTTACACTCAACCCTTACAATTAAAAATCACATAAATACAGAAAAAAAAAATGATTGAATAAAATTACAATAAAATTTAGTACGGAATTAAAGCCAACACAAAATAGTTGTAAATCATAACTTTATTGATCAAGTCAATAGTCCAAGAACCTAATTGAAAATTGAAACCCAAATGTTTGTATTTGCAAGAACCCCACGTGTTATTAGTGTATTGTTTGTTGGGATGTCTTAATCACATTGGATTAAAACATTAACATCGAATAGGAATTGGATCATTACTGACTTATTCTTCTTTGTCTTCTTTATCAGCATTATCATTGGTGCTTCCAGGAACTTACGCTCTCTATCATCATTATCGTTGGTGCTTCTAGGAACTTACGCTCTGTTTATTTTAACGTAAAATATTTATTGAAAAAATTATTTGTTTCCCATACGCATTTGGATGTGATAGGTCTCAACAGATAAGTAACATTGGATAGAATCCTTGCACACGAAATGACAGATAAGATCATGAAAGGTTAATGAATATCATTGAATTTTGTGGAATTTCATGCCATGATACATCAGGATTTTTATGTGATTGCCTTATATGAATTCGAATTTATTTGTTTGACATGTGAATGAATTTTATCTTATTTGAAACATAATTTCATGAAGTTTCACATGAAATTATGTTTCTCATGCATAAGATTTAAAATCCTAGCATATAGTGATTAAACTTGTATTACATTAATTAAATAATAATGAGAAAAATATTAAAAGTTTTATAACTCAATTAATACCTTTTATAACTTAACTATTAAATTATCAGATAAAAAAGAGAGGAGGTGAAATAAAAGTAAAATATGATTTTCACGTCTCTTAAATAATAAATATCCTTCACATGACTAGATTAGAGAACATAAATTTCATTCACATGACATGTAGATTAGAAGACATGCATTTCAATCACATGAAATCTAGAAAAATTCACATGAAATAATATTGTTTTCTTCAAAGGTCAAAAGTATAACAAGTGAGCAAGTTCGTAGAGGAAATGTTTTTTGATATAAGTTTAACCTTATATCAAAAAATATTTAAGCAAATCATTGCGTGCAAGATGTAGGGATCATCTTTTTATATAGTATAGACGTGGTATCTTCCGCCTATCTTGGTATCTCTAATCGATTATCATGAAAATCAAAGTATAAAAACTAATTAGTGTATTGATCTGTTGATAAAGAGCTATCATTAGGAGTGGACACCATAGGTTGAAATTCTCTAAAAAAAAAAACAATTAAATTAAAATAAAGTTGGATTAAATTATTCATAATTAATTGGTAATATAATTTGCATAACATATAAGCTATGTATTTGGTTCATATCCTATACACCATGTTTTAATTTGGTCCCTAATCTTTCAATTGTATCAATTTGATCTTTAACTTTTCAATACCGCGTCAATTTAGTCCTTACCATTATTTGGATGAAAATTGATGACGCGTCTAATGACCAAAAAAAAAAAAATTAGCATTCGTTGATGTGACAATACACTAAGATTTTATTTTAGCCGTTTGACATGTCATCAATTTTCATCCAAGATATAACAACAGGGACTAAATTGACACGATACAAAAAAGTTAGGAACCAAATTGACATAATTGAAGGGTTAGGGACAAAGTTGAAATATGGTGTATAAGATAGAGACCAAATACATAGTTTACCCTAAATTTTATTATATAAACCTTAGAAACTAATGTGATTATGATTGTTATTGATGGACTTTAACTATCTCATAAATGAATGTTTGAATTTATATATTTATTTTTTATTATTGCTATTTATTTTATTAATTGATGACATATTAGTTTGTAAGCTTAATGTCATAAGAGCGTAGTACACTAGTACCCCCAAGCCCTACATCACTCATTAGCAAGCGGTAAAACAAGCAAACAATAATTGGAGTTTACCCTTTTTTTCACATGATATTGAACAGTTTCAAACAATAATTATTATCATAGTAGATCAGTAGGTATAAAAAATTACTTTAATAACCTAGTAAAAAAATAATTAAATTGCTAAAACCAAATTGAAAAAGAAAATAACCAATTACATAAATAAATTAAAGAAATTCTAAACATTAAGTTATTAGCTGGCTCCATCCACATTATCATAGATAGGGCGGTCTTCGTTTTGTATTTATGTTGTAAGTTTGCATATTTTGAGGCCTATATATATTGTGTCCATGCTAAGTCCCCTCACAATCTCCTCCAAATTTTGCTAGAAATTCAAATCGAGCCCTTAAGCTATGTACTAAAATTTGTTCTACTACTTCAGTTTTCGGCTTGGTTCTGGGTTACAAAGCCTGTTTCTCCATTGATTTCGGTGTATTTTAGCAAGAAAATAAAGTGTTTGATTATGTTAGTCTCATATAAACCTCTCTGAAAGAGCTACGAATATAATAATCAAGGATGACATCCAAAGCCAAGTGTTGCTTGTGTCATGGCCACTAGGATCAATAATTTCTCAAGTAAGCACTATGCTATAGATGTAAATGTAATGGCCTTAAGTTATGGACCATTTCAGTTAAATCTTACTATAGTTCATTTTCAGGACTCCCCTCTGAGGATTGCTTGCCAAATTCCAGTCGATAGAGAGTGGGGATTTTGGATGCCCCACTCAAAATGTTTGTGACACTTTTTTTTTATCATTTGCCTCGGCCTTCTGTTATAATAGTAGGCCCATAAACGTGGAGATTAAAATGGAAGAGTCTGTCTTCTACTTAGTTATTATTTGTAGCCCCTTAAAACTTCTGTTGTATCAAAAAGTTGGAGAACAAGTAGACTATATTGTAACTTAAAGTAAAGAGACAGTGGTCTGAATTAGAATCTAATTTGCAGGCATGAGACAGGACGGCTCAACCTAGGATGCAACAGAGGCCATTGCCTAAGGCCCCAAGTGAGAGAAGGCCCCAACAATGGGTGAAAGAAGGCCTACGTATTGCTTAAAAATCCAAAATACTAAGCCAAAAAAAAAACCCAATATTAATATATGAATTCCTTCAAAAAAATCCCAAAAAAAAAAAAAATTAGAAGAAAAATTTACACTGGTAATTATCTTCTATACGTGTTAATTAAACACCAAAATTTAGCCAATGCATGAAAATCTCTCTCTCTCTCTCTCTCTGTAGGCATGCACTTTGTCTTTGTTTGAATATCTCCTTCCGATGGTTGAAATTCCTTTCTATGCCTACGAATTTAGACTCTAGTCTTGCACAGTGCACACGCTAAAAGGATAGAACAATCTCATAACCCTCTCCAAAACTCCAAAATTAAAATTTATTACCTGAAATATTCTCCCTCAATCAACCAAAGTTGTTGTTAGCTTTATCCACTCATTTCTCCCTGAATCGGTTGGTAGTTAGAGCTGTTTAGGTCCCCTTCCCTTTAATCTCGGCAGTCTCTTGAACATGTGAAATAAAAGTCTTTCCTTTTCGAAAATTCTTCTTTCTTGGGCAGCTTAACTTTCTTTTTCTTTTTTAAGTTTCTAAGTCCCTGTTGGAATATTTTTTTCCATCACTCATCACTCCTCACTCAATTTTCGTCACTCATCACTCATCACTTAAAATACCCAAACTTCCTACACCCAAACCGTTTGGCACCATCACTTAACTCGTCATCACTCAAATTTTTCAACTGTTTGTGGGCCCTATACCTGTAAATGGGTCAGACCCTTCTGTTAAGCCTACTGATCAGATATCCATGCTCACCATCGCCATCCACTACAAACAACAAATCCCAAAAAAAAGCCCTCCACCGCTCACCACCACCACTCACCAAACCCAGAAAAAACCCACACCCAAACTGGCAAGCAACCCAACGATTCAAGACCGAAATTCAAACCATCCTTCAACACTGAACTCAAACCGATTCAAGGAACTTAGACCGATTCAAGCAACCCACCGATTCAAGACCAAAATTCAAACCGTCCTTCAACACCGAACTCAGACCAATTCAAGCAACCCACCGATTCAAGCAACCCACCCTTTCAGCCCTATTTCTTGATTTTTTTTTTTTTTTTTATATATGGGTCTGAGATAAAAAAATAAAAAAAAGAATGAACTAAGATGAGAAAGGCAAAAAGGAAGAAAAAAAAAGAAAGAAAGACTAAACGGAAGAACAGAGAAAGAAGAAAGAAAAGTTAAGAAGAAGAAAAAAAAGAAAAAAGAAAAAAGGAGAGTGAGTCAAAAGTTGCGGCTAGTGGGTCCCTTGGTGTATGTTTAATTACAAAAATGTCATTGAAAACTGAGTTTTAGAAATTGAAAACACCTAAAATGTGTTTTTAATTTCCATAACTCATCACTCAAAAGTTAGAGAATTGAGTGATGGAAACAAAATTTGAGTTATGATGCCAAACACACTTCTCAGCTGTGGGACCCACATATTTTGAGTTATGAATGATAGAAACAAAGTTATGAGTTATGGAAATCATAAATCCAAACAACCCCTAATTTTCTCTATATTGGTGGGTAGTTTGATATTTGGTAAAGGAGATGAATGAAAAGGCTTTGCATTTTCTATGGTGTTGTACCGTATATGACACATCCCAAACTTATCTTGTCTTTTTTTTCTTTTTTTGCTGTATAAATATTTTATTTATGAATAACAGAGTACAAAAGACGGGAGGGCTTGAAAACATCTCTCTTCATAGCCTCAGAAACTAGGAGAGGGACCTTAGAGATGGGAACAGGCCCTACCTAATTAATAAAAGCCACCCATTGGGCTAAAAGATGGGCTGGAACATTTACACAAAAGAAAATGAAATAGCATCAAAACACTTTACAACATCCAAAATATATGTAACCACCTCTACAATACTCTAGTGAGGTGTCTTTCCTGCATTACTCAAAGGATCTATCACATTCCAAGCATCACCTTCCACTATGATTTTAGAAAACCCATTTTCAATGGCTCTCTTAATAGCACAAAGTGCTGCCTTTGGTTCACCCACCAGAGGACTACCTGGTTCAATTTGATCTGCCGAAGCAAACAACAGATCTCCTTTATCATCCTCGCCTATTATAGCTAAAGAAGTTTTTTCTTCTCTTACAACTACATCAAAATTTAATTTAACCCACCCATATGGAGGAGGCTTCCATATCGCTTTCCTTATAGGGCTGTGAAGATTGTCTTTCCAGGCTTGTTTATGGTCTTCATATGATCTCAGAATTTGTCTAGAAAGCTCTAAAGGATTTTTTAATTGTATTTCACCGGAAACTTCCTTGTGCTTTAGTTGACCTTTTTTTAATTGTTTTTCGTTTTTCGTTTTTCGTTTTCTTAGAGGTGCTCTTCTCTTTTTTAATTTGGGTAAAATAGAAGTGCTCATTTTATTTTTTTTGATTAGAACTAATTATCATTTTTTTCTAAGTTGAGAGCGTTAGATGATCTATTGATAATCTAACGCTTCAATAGTGTTTTTTTATAAATCAGGTTTTACTATTCTACTCTTTAACTATTATGTTATCCTCTTCTATCTTTTAATAAAAAAATCATTTTTTATTTTATAGATTTTTTTAAAAAAATATTTATTTGTATATTAAAAATTTGTAAAAATAAAACATAAAAAACTTAATTAAATGTCAAAAGGATCTCTAGATAAATTTGTTATTAGATAAACAATGCATGAAAATCTTACAAATGACTAAAAAAAATATAATAGGTAATGCCCCATTTAAAATTGTCGCCTTAATCCCAAAAATACATTGAGCCGGCATGAGATTATCCAGGAAAGAAGCTAAATAAGTAAATGAAATATAACAATGAATATACTCATCCAAAAAAAAAAAAAAATACAACAATGAATATGAAAATAAAAAGAATAACCTTATGGTAAAATTGTCACCTTCCATCTCCAGAACTCAGAGATACAAATTTTTCCTAAATTGCAACAAAAATGAATATTCAAGTCTTCTTGTTAGGCTCAAAGACATATTTGATGATTGAATCTTTGATTGATAGCAATTCGGGGAACTCGTTTTTGAGCTTCGAAGCATCCAACTCATTGTTACTCCTTGGAGCTACTATCACCTTGGCTTGTTCCTCCAAATTGAAATTCACCCAAGTGAATTTTGGGTCAATGTAATCTCTGTACATCTCTAAAATCTCATTGTGACTTATAACTCCTGGATTGGTGAAGTTCCAAATTCCACTGCAATTCCTCCTTGCCATCTCAATGGAGATGGGTAGGAGCTCATCTAGTACCGTCATGCTATTGGGTATGTTCACCACTTTGTTGTAACGACTGATCTTCGTGATGAAGTTTCTTGGGTTGCTGAGATCTGATGATATTGGCATTCGAACCCTGAGAGTGCAGACATTCTTATATTCTATTATAAGCTCCTCCACCTGTTTATTTGCCAATTCATTTGTGATTAATATTGTTAAAGATTTTGGATGCAATTTCAAAAGGCTCAACTCAGCTCCCCTATATCCATTTTATCAATTACATATTGATTACAACAAGCCTTGACACGTCAAAAATTTCTCATTAACAGAACATCCTTGGGGGAGCACTAAATTTTTAAGCCTGGAACTAATTAAGGTCTATTTTGCGTGCGTGTGCTTGTGTGTGCTAGGAAATTCAATACACGAGGTAAAAAAAAATAGCATATAAAATGTGATGTATGTAATAGTTACCATGGCCTTAGTCTTTGAATAGAAGGAACCGGTGAAATTAGGCTTATCTTCCTCCTTGAATCCTATACATGATCCTTGGGGGTGCTCCTTGTCATACTCAAATATGCAGCCAGTGGCAAAATTAATCATTAACAGACCTTGGTCCTTGCAAACATCAGCTAAAGTTAATGTACCCACCACATTAGTTCTAATTGTTTCAACCTTGTGTGATTCACACCAATCAACATTTGGCCTCCCAGTAACTCCCGCTGCATTAAACACATGGCTTGGCCTTACTCTCCTTATATCCTCCAAGAGTGACTTCCTATCTTCCAGTCTCCCCTTCCCATATTCATAGACTATGCCCTGGTCTTCACAGAGCTTCCCTAATAATCCACCTAGCCAACCTGTCCTTCCATATATCAAGAATTTCAATCCTGAACTGCCATTACTCACACTGAATTCTCTTGTAAGTCTCGTGTGCCCATACTGAAAGAACCAAGCATCATCACTGGATTGAGTTATCATGGAAACACCAGGGTGTGGGTGAAGAGCAGAAGATACATCACCCCACCAATTAGGATTCTTAGTATACCACTCCATTGTCATCTTTAGTCCATCCTCCCAAGAGGTCCTTTCATCCCAGCCAAGCTTCTTTAGCTTTTGATCATCCAAGAAGTACCTCTGGTCATTAAATGGTCTGTCTTGAACAAAACTTATGGCTTCTTTAGGATCCAATCCAAACAGCTTGCAAATGTCCTCAGCCACATCCAAGACTCCCCTTTCCTTTTGAGTGCCAATATTGTATACATGTCCAATAACCCCTTTATGAAGTATGACATCAAATGCTTCAGCAACATCCTCACAATATAAATAGCTTCTCACATTTGAGCCATTACCATGGATCGGCAACTTCTCTCCCTTCATGGCAAGGAGAATGAATTTCGGTATAAGCTTTTCTGGATATTGATTAGGGCCATACACATTATTGCCTCGAGTTGTTATTGTTGGGAGGCCGTAGGATCTATTATAAGCCATGACAAGCATTTCCGCGCCTGCTTTTGTGGCAGAGTATGGATTGGTGGGAAGAAGCTGAGAGGCCTCAGGATTGCCAATGTCAGTCTCTAAATCAGTCTCCCCATAAACTTCATCAGTACTAACATGGATGAACCTTTTGACGCGCCCAGTAACTTTGCAAGCCTCAAGAAGTACATGTGTGCCATATATATTGTTGGTGGTGAATTCAAAGGAGTTCCCAAAGGAATTATCCACATGGGTTTGTGCAGCAAAGTGCATTATAGTGTCAATGTCCTCTGCTACCAAGAGGTAATTGACAAGGTCAGCACAACCAATATCACCCTTGACGAATTTGAAGTTTGAGGAGTTGAGACAAGATTGGAGATTCTTGAAGCTGGAACAGTAGTCTAGCTTATCAAGGGCCACAATCTTGTAGTTTGGATAGTTCTTGATTAGTCTGCTGGTTACATGGGAGGCTATGAAGCCGGCTGCACCAGTTAATAGGATGTTTTTTGGTGCATATGAAGGACCAGGTTCAGCTGACATCTTCTCTATTTGATTTTAGTGTGCTATGACTGAACCAGAAAAATAGTAATCAAGCACTAATATCAGTAATCAATTCCTGGTTCAAAGAACAAAAATTCAAACATATAATAGCTATTTTTATGCATGTCAATTTGTGATTGAAATTAAATGAAATGGAGTAAACACTACTAATGGTAGCAAACCTGTTGCACAAATAAAAATTGAAAGACCAATTTAATATACAAAAAGATATGGTAGTTTGTATTTCCAACAGAAACATTCATGGTTCAAAATCTCCTAATTCCAACAATCGAATTATCAACAAAATTAAAAGATATAGTAACATATGCTCAAAAAGCTATGCAATTGTTCCAAACCTTAATTTTCCTCAATAAAATGATAATAGAACAAGCAGATTTAGAGAGAGATCACTCACAAATGATGTGTTGCTAGAAAGAATTCATGGAAGGAAAAACAAGGTTAATGAGAGTATAGTTTAGAATTTGAAATAAGAGGTCAAAATAGAAGACTGAATGATGCGTAATTGTCGTGATAGTTAGAGATTTAGCGGTCTCTGACTCTCTCACTTGGCCAATTCATACGTTACGTGGTGCATATTCTAACTAATTTTGTTATAAATAGCTTAGTAGCCACCTATGATGAATAGTGACTAGTTTTTCATTCCAAAAAAAAAAAAAAAAAAAGAGAGAGAGGTTGTTTCATGCTTCCTTATTAGTATTTACTATTTATATTTATTCATCTCAAATTGGGTCAAACTTAATCATGTCCCTTCCTTTCAAAAAATTTAAAAAAATAAAGATCCCTTGTTCAAATCTGTAGCATACAGTCATATCTTGAAAACAGAAAACGTTTATCTTAAAATTTGGATCTCAAAAAACGTTTATCTTGAAAACAATCATGTCTTGAAAACAGAAAACAGTTTTTCTTGAAATATTGCTACATAAGAAATTTACATTCCATGGCGACTGTGCACTTTTGGTCTCTTCTTCATTCAACTGGAAAACATTTTTATCTTCTTGTGGGTCATATTTAAGATCCTCAGCTGAAGAAAAAAAAAAAAAAAAAAAACGAATGTTCTCTCAACTTTCAGTACGTGGAGAAAGAGATGCGGCAAAGAGAGAGAAGTTACCATGAGGAGAGTGTCTTGTGGTGTGGTGCAAAGGTTTTGAAAATAACAAAATTTAGTTACAAAATTGGTTGTAACTTAAGACTATAAACTTACTCAATAAAATAAACATTATTACATATTTTGAAAATCTAACCGTTGAATTGCATGTTCTTTATGCTCTTGATACACATGTTAAATTTAGTATCAATTGGATATTATTTACTATACAATCTATACGTTTATATTTTATGCATAGTTTCAAATTACAAAAACTTGCAATTTTAACAATTTATTGATAACATAATTATTGACTTTAATTTTCTAAAAATTTTGCAAGTATAAATGATATAAGAAGAATATATAATTCAATTGTGGATTTGTCAAAATTCATTTCCAATAAAAGATATTGAGTAAGGTTGTAGTCTTAGGCTACAACCAATTTTGTAACTAAATTTTATTATTTTGAAAAATGTTTTCCATTTTTGATTTTTTTTTTTGTGTATTTAGCATTTTTCTTTAATCATAGAAAATGTTTTCCATTGATTTACATTTTTCTCCATATCAAACACCAAAAAAAAAAAAAAAATGCAAAAAACATTTTGCACCAAAACAAATGAAGCATCAATGTTAGATGAACATTCTTCTTAAAATGTTTTCAACCAAAAAAATTAGAGCATTTTTGTTAGAGAACACTCTATTTCGGCTTGGAATAAAATTTGAGATGAGTTGTAATTTTTAAGGGAGTCTTGGTAATTTTTCCTTCCCCAAATAGACCTAATCATGTACACTTCATTTTTGAATTCGGTTATTTATAAAAGGCTGATTTTATTTACATTTTGAAAATAATTCTAATATGGGTATATGAAATGATTTGGTCAAAATCGGTATAGTTTTAGTTATATCAATTTTATAATAAATCATGTGATTTGTTTAAATAATATACATGAATAATCTTATAAGTCACTATATAGTTTGTTGAATAATATTCATGAATATTCCTATAAGTTACTGAAAATGTATTGAAAGGGAAAACTGATATACTTGAATCCTAGCCTATTTATGTACCTTCTTGGCTTGGGTGTAGGATTCTTGTAGATTAATTGACATTGTCAAGATCATGACACATGGCCAAAACTAAACACATATCGATGCTCTTTATATATATACATTCAAAGTAAAGCTCATTGCAAGGCTTCATTAAGTTCAAATTTTCCATGACAGGATCTTCGCCAACAACAACAAAAACTTATTTCTAACCAAGATTTAATAATTAAGGTCACCAAAGCAAATCATTATTCGTTACAATCACAATGAAAGGTTGTTTACTTGGTTACCACATTTTGTAGAGAAGTAGAAAAAAACACAACTTATTTCTAACCAAGATTTAATAATTAACTAAGGTCACCAAAGCATATCATTATTCATTACAATCACAATGAAAGGTGGTTATTACTTGGTTACCACATTATTCAGAAGTAGCTAGCACTGAATGAACGATGCCATTGCCATTCCCAACAGGACTCACATGACTTACTTGGTCAATTAGCTCGTTCAAGCACTTGTAAGAAGACCCTCCAACCTGCACTGCTCTTTTTGCCATTTTTCCTATCTTAATTGCTTTGTCTCTTACTCTCTTCCCATTCGCTCCTCCCATCAACTCTCTCACCGCTTCACCGATCACTTCACGCCTCACAGTATTCCCATCCCGTGTCACAGTAGGAAGCTGAAGCCCCACCTTCATCTCCTCCACCAAGAACTTGGCATTCAGGTGCTGCTCATTTTGCATGGGCCATGCCAATATTGGAACCCCCATTGACAGGCTTTCCAACACAGAGTTCCACCCACAGTGGCTTAGGAACCCACCAATGGCCTTGTGGGCCAGAACCCATTTTTGATCCACCCATTCTTTAACAAATAATCCTCTCCCTTTTTTGATATCTCTTGGAGGGTCCCAATTATTTGATTTCACAACACATACGAAATCTTTCCCAGATAGCTCCAACCCATAGGCCAATTCATTAAGCTGGTTGTCAGACAAATAAACCTGTGATCCAAATGATACATATATCACTGACTTTTCGCGCTCATGCTGGTTCAACCAATTGGTCCATTTCCTGTAAGGGTTTGGTCCATTTGGTCCAATCGATGCTCTCTCCATTTGATCATATAGAAATAATGGACCAACACACCATGCCCTAGTGTCATTCCCAAAAAAAGATTCCAATGAGGCAACGTGGTCTTTTTCTAGCTCGCTAAAGCTATTAACAATCACACCCCAACTTCCCAAATCTGATTTTTCAGCTTCTACATAGAACTGTGACAAGAAAGTGTCCATTTGCCTCAATGAATTTGGCAAATCCGACTCTGTGAGCTCAAAGCAAAGTTGCACTCCTTTCACATCTACACTTTCTGTATCCGACTTCATCCATCTGTGATTTTGGTGAATGGATAAAGATTTCTTCACAGCCATTGCAAAGACCCCCATCCCATGAAAAGCCAACCTGGGGATGCCAAAATTGCAACACGAAGCATTAGTCCACCCTAAGAATGAATCAGAAATAACACATGTAGGTGGGTCTTGAAGTTTGGACATATCTCTAAGAGTTTCTTCAAAAGGTTCTTGAAGTTGCTTTGTGGCATTATAAAATAGAAAGAGCTGGTCAAGTGATTGAAGTTGGGACGTGTTTTCACAGCCTTTGGGGAGTTCTTGGACTTGAGGGAATGGTATTTCCTTAAGATGGATGTTTGAGTAGCGTGAAATGTATGAGCTAATAGAGGAAGAGTTTGAAGGGGTAGTTATGATTGTTACCTTCGAGCCCTGGCAGCTAAGTGCCTTTGAAAGGTCAAGGAGAGGCATGGTGTGGCCTTGAGACATGAAGGGGAAGATGACAATGTGAGGTTTGGAAGCCATTTCTAAACTAGAATTGAAAGGTGCCTTCTTTTGAAACGTGATTGTTACTTTAGTAACATTTACCCTTCTTTTATTTGTCATTTGAATCAATTAGCTAGGTTATGGAGACAAGCTGGTATTTTTTTATTTTTTTTGATGGATGACAAGCTGGTATTTAGTAGTACAAATATACAAATGTACACATGGTCTGACACTCACCCTAGGCAATAAATGGAAATGTGTAATCTCTGTCTTAAGCTTACACGTGTGTAATCACTTATATTAACTGTAGTAAAATGAAATAAGAGCCCAATTTTACTCTACCAATCCTAAAAGTTGCTCACATTAGCTTATGCATCTATTGTACAAAATGCAATTTTACTATAACACTTGTGCAAATATAGACAAGCATTGAATTTTTGCATTTCATTTTTTTTAATTATTTTCTTGCGATTTCTTGAGGAAGAAAGAAAATATAATGGAGGGTAGCTGTGGTGTGTAAAGAAAAATAATTAATTTAAAAAATTAAGAAAAATTTCCGTCAAAAAATTAAGAAAAATTAATATTTTAATAAAATATAATTTAGAATAAATAATCAAATTATGTTAAAATAATAGACAAAAAATATATATTGCCCCTGTTAACGTGATTGTTGTATCATTTATAAACAGTTTGTCCACTACATTTAAACCAACAGCCTGCCCTCTATGCTTAAACCGACAACTTTAAATGACTTTTTTGAATGTACCGGTGATTTTTATTTGTTACCTCAGAAACATTTTCTTTTCTTTTATACGTCTCCTGAATTTGCAGTGACGGGAACAACCCAATTTTTAGTAGTTTCTTTTTTGAGGTAAATCTATTTTTAGTAGTTAGAAGTTAGAACTACTACAATCAAGTTCAACTAGTACAATGCAGTGAATGCACACATGGACCTCGGCGAGTAAATTCCCTTTAATATGCAGTCCTATTCTGACATCTATAAATAGATAAAGAGAATGCCACAGAGAAAAAAAAATGTTTGGTATCAAATGATACCACGAATGCGCACATGGACCTTAGGTGAGTAAATTCCTTTTAATATGCAGTCCCATTCCAACATCTATAAACAGATAAACAGAATGCTACGGAGAAAAGAAAATATATGGTATCAAAAGATACTACGTTAGGCATATAAAAACCTAATAAATGAGAGATACTTACATAAAAAATAACCATCTTCTAACTCTCCTCCTTTAAGAGTAGTGGTTGGTGAAATGATGATTTGATTATTTTACACACGTCTTTTAATTATTAAATTTCGATACAGCTGGTATTGTATCATTTTTTTTTATATACAAAATAAAATTTCTACTCTAACCTAATTTAAGTATATATATATATATATATATAAGAAGCTCTCTCCTAGAGACTGAAACTCCCTCCTAAAGACTTAACCACAACCCTTACGCCCAACACCCCACAAGCATTTATATTTGTGGAGTGACCACCACATCAAGGGTGCACGGTGGTGTATTGTATCATTTAATACTAAATACCTTTTCCATAAAGAGACGTGCCAAGTGCGTTTAAGAATTGTTGATAAAAGTTTGGAAAATGTTAAAGCCACATACTTTTGCTAATATGGTGGCTGGTTATTAATAATTAAAAATGTGATGTTAATGATGGATTTAATAAAAACCAATAGGAATTTATCACATCAACAATTTGTAAAATTTTTATAAAATAGTTTGTGCATATATCATTGCTCAAAAAGTTTTGCCTCTTGTTTAAGCTTTTAATTATTAGTGTTACTGCCTCTTAACTTAAAAATAATAATATTATGGCCTTTGTCCCAAAATGTTGGTCCTGTTTAGAAAATGAGAAGTGATACGACCACTACATTTTCACAACAAATCATAAATGGTAAATTGTTACTAGTTTTAATTTAAACTCACCACTTAAGTTACTTTTTCATTCACCAATAATAACTTACCACTTAGAATTTGTTGTGAAAATGTTTTAGAAATAGTATTTCTTTTAGAGAATCCAACTTTTTTGCGGGAGCATCATTTGAATAATTGGTTGTCAATAAAAATGTATTAATTTACAAAACTACTCTCATTAATTTAAACTATAGAAAAAGAATGACATTGAATTTTTAAATAAAGCAAATGGTAAGATAATAATTTTATTTATTAACTAAAAAAAGAGGACTTCATTTTGGTACATCGATCCCAAAATGAAATAAAGGACAAATATATTTTTTACCATAACTTCTAGTTTTTTTAATAACACATTTAACATAAAAGTTACCAAATACTCAATTTTTGATAAATACTATGCAAACATGCTATCAAAAATAAGTATTTTCCATACAAACATGTCTTTTTTTTGGGTAAATGCCCTAGAATTGTTATGTTAGACTGCACAAATTAAGTCATATTGACTTTCTTATTGGTCTCTATGTTAAACCAAAAAGGTTCGAGTTGAAAGGTTAGAAGTATATTATAACTATCTAAAAAAAAATGTTAAACCAACAACTTTAAATGAATTTTTTTTTTCATATATTTAATATTTAATTAAATATTATTTATTTGATTTAGTGTTGATTTGGGAAATATTTTTTTGTTTTCTTTTTGTCTTATTTTTTTAAAACAAAATTGAGAAACTATTTTTATTGATAATTAAGTTGACTTTTAGCCTTTTGTCACACATTTAAACATAAAAGTTACTAAAAATTATATTGTTTACCTTATTGAGCAAATAAGCTACCAAAATAAAGTAGATAGCAAACGGACACATGGTATTATGTTGATGTGGCTAGCTCTTATTAGTTTTCATTTAAACTCACTATTAATTTCACTTTTTCATTTATCAATAATCACTCACCACATCAACAGTTAGTAAAAAAATTTGTAAAATAGTTTGTATCTCTAGCATTATTCTAGTATTATAATATCTTTTATAAAATCTTTTAAAGTTAAACACAAAGAGATTATGTAGTATAAATCATTACCAAACGAATTCACATGTGTGTTATAAAATTAAAATTTTAAACCCCGGTGGTATTTGTTCTAATTTTTATATATAAAAAAAAAATCTAAAACAATGTAATTGACTCTTCTGTTAGACTGTTGTTATTATTGTTGGATGAAAAATGATCACGTAAAAATATAATAGTATAAGTTTGGAGGTGATTCTAAACTATAATTGAAAGGTGACTCTCTCTCTCTCTCTCTCTCTCTCTCTCTCTCTCTCTCTCTCTCTCTCTCTCTCTCTCTCTCTCTCTCTCTTTGCTTAATGGGATAATTATATTGATGCAAAGAGGGATTGGCAATAGGAAGGGCCCATTATTACAACAAAAGGGAACTAAGAGGCAAGGCCATGGGTAGCTCATTGGCTTTTTAAAAAAAAACAACATAAAAGAAGCAAGCAAAAAAGAGCAAGACAGATTGTTATGTCTTCAATGGCCAGATTTTCTTGTAACCCCCTTTATGCCAAGGGTTTTAACTTTTAACTACTCTAAATTTTCTAATTTTTAAGATTTTTTGTTTTATTTTTAGTATGGTTAGAATATGTACACCAAGAGTGCAGGTATTAGAATTTTTGTTTTGCCAACAGAAACTTTAAATTTTGGTCCACAACTTAATTTACTTGTGAAAAATTCTTAGGTATTCTCTGAGAGTATGGAGAAATTATGCTCCCTCCTCTCACATTCATGGTAAACTCTACCATGAATTTAATGAGTGGAGCTCACTATGAATGTGAGAGGAGGGAATACCATTCTCTGTACTCTGAAAATACCTAAGAATTACTTTTCACTTGTTGGGCAACTTATTGTAAGTGGCCATAAACAATTTTTCTCTTTCTGTTAGGGTCACTTTCCTCGGCCAAGTGCTAGAGATGGGTTTGGTAGGTCCCCTTTTTGCCTTGATTAATATAATTATTTTGTGCGTAATCGTAATTATTGTTTTTTTTTAGAAAGAGTTTCAACCTATGGCATCTGTTGAGGGGAAAATTTTTGATGTTCCCAAATAGAATATGGGTAGCCAAGCCGAAACTCGATGATGGGCTCTCAAAATAAAGCCCAAAGGCTTTCGTTGTCGTATAAGCCCGCCCAATCAAGAGATAGAGGCTGCACCCTAACAAAAAGACAACAACAAAGCACAATAAACTCATTATTGTTGTTAGTTTGTTATATTATTAGTCCTTTTTACAGCGTCATAGTTCAAATCAGTGCTCCAGTGGTAAAGGTGAAATTCACTTAAAAGTACAGAAGTTAATGATTAAATAAATTTATGAAGGTATTCAGTCCTAGGGGTCCTTGTGTGTCTCGGTTAGGAGAATTTATAGTACTTTTAGCCATCATTACATCAATGTGAGAGAAAAATTCAATTGTTACAAATACATTATATCCTTCATAATAATAATAATAATAATAATAATAATAATAATAAACAAGGATTAAAGGCTCCATTGTTACAAATAAAAGATGAAAAAATAGGATGGAATGAAGGGAGAGAAAGATCCCCAACTCAGTGCAACAAGTATTAAACTAAGATTTTGATGAGTGTATGTTCATAAGGCATGAATGAGATAATATGAGCTGTTTTGAGTGAGTGAGATGAGATTAACTCTGAGGTTAAGGCTTTTTGTGAGTAATGGGTTGTTTGTGAGTAGTGGGAGGCATTTATGAGCTGTGATTGTGTAAAGGAGAGGAAAATGATGTATAAGGTTAGATGAACGTGGGCTGAAAGGGATGAGTAGTGAGCTTCAAGAGAGCTAAATTGCTAGCAAAATGGCAAATAGACCAGAGGTTTTAGAGGGAGTAGTTGTTGATTTGTGAGCTGAGATGCTTATCCTTTTATAATGAAGTTTTTTAGAGAAGCATTAATCAACAAGAATCCAAAAAAAATGTAGCTCTGATTCAGGGAAGCCAGACAGCTGAGTTAATAATCTGGATTTGGCCTAAAAATGAGAGATTTGCTTTTGGGGCTGTTTTGCTTCTTTGGGCAATGTCCATATGGGTAATATTTGGGGTAATCTTGCATTAAATACTAAAATTGCTGAGATTGTGTTCAGGCAATGGGATTAAGGCAAGTATTAAGGAAGAATCATAGCGCTGCAACTGAGATTTGGACCTTAGGAAATAGGATTCAACACCCCAAGCCATGTGTGAAAGTTTAAGTCCACTTCAGAGGGTTCCACTGGAGATCCCTTTATGCTCTCCAAACCACATGTTCCCAATTTTTCCCCTTTTAGGATTCATGGGCTTGGCACATGAATCACGTCTTGAATGTTTTTAACATTTATAGCATCAATTTGTTGAAATTTGGATATTTTAGTTTCAGCTCCCCTTCTGTTAGAGGTGTAGTCTAGAGGAAGATGATGGAGTCCCATCATCCTTTAGACTTCAACTGATATGGCAGCCCTTGGGCACTATTCACGTCAAGTAGGGGGTGACAAAAAACTGATGGGACAGCCCTTAGTCCATTCTTAAAGGCTTGGTTCCCTTGTATGAGTCCCTAGTTGCTCCCTTTTGGTTAGGGATGAACAAGGGCTATTTACCCACTCTCAATTCCTTTGCCTCTTGCTGGTGTTTTTTGTTTGGGCTTACTCACATGGGCTGGTTCCCTTGGGCTGGGTTGTGTGTACATGCTTGCCATGGGTTTTCATTCCTTATGGACTTTTATTAGTAAATATTTTTGGGTTCTTCATAAATACTTGCAATGGGTCTTTGGGCAATTAGTTGTAATGTTTGAAACAATAGGACAAGTTTCAAAATACTTTTGTAAATAATATTCACTTTGATGAATTCCATGTTGCAAATAATGTTCATGGTTTCTAATAATCGAATCATAATTTAAATGATAAGCTTGTGGGATCGAGTATTTTCCATGAGCGTTAAAGATATATTTTATGGATGTTGTGATGCAAGTGATGACCATGTGTTTCATGGGTTATAATGTGAGAACATATTCTTCAAGATAACTCCCTATGAGCTTTTATAAAACAATTGCCATGGTTTTTTGCCATAGTAATATTTAAGCAATAATTATGCCATGATACTTTTCTCTTTGCCAAGCGTTAATAATCTCGGGTTTTCTAATAAAAGAGTGTCAATGAAGATTGGGCTTTTGATATTGCCAGCAGGAACTGGGTTTTTGATATTGTCAATGAGAATTGGGCTTTGATGTTGCCAATGAAAAATTGGGCTTCAAATATTACCAATGATCGAGGATTGGGCTTTTGGATAAATAAATTGCCATGGGTTTAAACCATGGGCTTTGATTATGGATTTGAATTCCATTGATAAAATTGTTCTATTATGGATTTGAATCATGAGGTTTTTTTAAAAAATATTGCCAAGCATAAGTATTCTTGGGCTTTAAATAGAATAGGATGTGTATTTTGAAAAATAAATGGATGGGACTCAAATAAAATTATGTGTGTAAAAAAAAAAAAAGGTACCCTAACATTTAGCCCCCCGAGTCACGTGTGATCAAGTCATTAATAATACTATATTTTTTGATAGAAAAATATTAGGATCATATGTGTGAGTTTTTTTTTTTTTTTTTTTTGAAAAATGGTGGCCTATTATAGATAACGAGATAGGAAATATTTTTGGGCCAATGAGAAATGTTCATGGAGGCCCAAAATGATATATGAGTGATATTTTGGTATTTTTGGTGAATAAACAAAAGTGATTAATAGGATTAGAGCATGTGGCTTGAGTGAAGAAATTGTACCTCAACCTTTTAGCCCCCTGAGTATGTGTGATCAGCTTGCCTTTGGTCACGTATGTGAGTTTGAATGAGTCCATAAGCTTGTGTTGAGAGAGAGAGAGAGAGAGAGAGAGAGAGAGAGAGAGAGAGAGAGAGAGAGAGAGAGAGAGAGAGAGATGGTGAGTTTGAAAGAGAGAGCTTCTTCCTTTTTTCTAAGACTATAAGAACCCTTTTATCTCATTCCAAACTTCTTCCATCCTCCTTTTCTGATTCAACTCTTCTTGATTGAGTTTTTCTTTTGCATTTGTAGTTGATAAAGAGATTTTAGTTGTTGGTGGAATTGGAGCTGCTGGCAAGGTAATATGAGCCCTTCAATAGCAATTGAGAAGGATAATCCAATTAGTGCACCTCTGAAGTGGGTGCTACGAAGATATATTCTATTAACGAAATTGTGTGGGCTCCAACCACTACTGGTGTTTTGTACCCAGCGATAAAAGCTTCTGCCAGCCCCCATTCGATTTATGGGTCTTTGTGGGCCCATTATTGATTGGCCTAATTGAATAAGCTGAAAGATTGATAATAAAGTGTTTTATTGACCCCTTCATAAAGCCAATATCATTGGTGATGTGATATTACTCTACTATAAGATTGTATTCCATAATCTAATGCGCCGCTGAAGTCTAGAGATGCTGAATTTAATAGTTGTTTGGTTCATGGAGGAGATATCCAGACATTGTGGTGGAAGCCCCCAAGTCTAATCTAGTGAGAATTCCAGTCGTGATGAATCTAGACCCTTCGATGATGGTTATTTAGATCAAACTGATACCTTTGTTAACCCAACTACTGGTTCCATAGGTCCGACTATCATGATGAAACAATTTAAGGGAAGACCATTGCCGGTAGGGTGAAGATTTATGAACCCATGGAAGAGGTTTCTTTAAGAACTCCTTATCTTCTTACATCCTTTCTTTCCTTTTTCTTCTATCCCTTGTCTTCATTCATGGCCTTGCATTTTTCTGCCCTTATGGTTCCATCAGCTTGGTGGTAATAACAAGACATAGTCAAAAAGGTATGATGATGGTTTTGAGGATACGGATATAGACTTCGGTAATTTTATGCCCATTCCCTCTTTCTTATCATGTATTTTTACTGCTAATGCATTTTCACTTCAGTTTTGCCGTTGAAGACATAATGGCAATTGACAAAAGCCTTACTGATTCTGTTACGGCTGGAGAGACTGCTTTTAAAGAGTTCCAACTGTGATTCTACCATATCTCCATGATGTTCCTTAGAATAAAAATCTCTAAGCATGGTATGAAATTACTCATACTGCTAGAAGGAATCATGTCTTGACACTGTTCATTTGCTCTTTTGTTATTATTGTTGGATATTTAACTATGGTCTCTTCCTTCATGGTGGTGTTCTGAAAATTTGTTGCAATTGCTCTTGAAAAGATTGATCGTCAAGGGTATTTGGTGCTATTGTAAAGAAACATTCCAGCTCCATGGTCGGATGCAAGATCGGTGTTGATATGAGAGGACTGTTGTTCTAGCTGTAGGTTGCTATATCATACGTGTTGTGTAGCTAAATCATGTACTACTTGTGATGATGAAGATAGCTGATCTGAGGAGAATATTGCATTAATGATGGCTGAACTTTATCCTTTGATCAGATGGATGAGATCATGTGTCTTTCAACGGTGTTTCCCCCTCTAGTGGAGATCTTTAGCAATGGCTTTGTTGGAGTAGATTCTTATATTTTCTTAGGTGTATCTTTTCAAAAATTTGCTTTTGTGGTGTATTGTGATGTAATGTAATGTAACGTAATCACTATGTAATGTGAAGTATGTTGTAAGCATATACAACCGTAAATGTTGTACTTTATGTGATGTTTTGAAAATTAGTCCAGTCATATATGTTGTTTTTTATGAAATGACTTGAAACTGGTTCAAGCGTATAGGCTATATTTTCTTTAATCATAAATTTCTTTTGTCAAGATATCTTGATTGTTAGAAAATCACTATTCTTAGGCTCAAAAAATCAAAGTATGGTTATGGAGGCAATATCTATTTTTGAAATCACATGACCATTTTATTTTAAAAAGGCCCAGCCATAGAGGCTGTTATCAAATTTGAATATTTATAAGTTTGAAACATGTTTTGATGCACTTAAGCCAAAATATAGTAATGGAAGTTATTCATTTTATTTTGTAAAAAATAACTTGTTAGAATCATGATAATTTTTTTTGGAGATACCAAGTTGCAAAAAATTATCATTGCAAGTAAGATTGAAATATAAATATCAATGAAAAATGTATCTTAAAATACTTATAGTTTTGAAAATAAATTTAAGATATTCATGTTTTAGAGTAAAGATAACGCTTACTCTCTACTTCTAAAGCATTTTGCAGAAAATATGCCTATTGAGTTAAGTATGATATAACTCCAGCCATTTGCCATTGATAGGTTCCATGAGATTTTCACCTTCTACCATGGCTTAGACAATAATAGCTATTGTTATAGACTTCTTTTTTAAGACAAATGTCCCTGGATGTAGGATGTCAGATTGATTAGGCACTTTAGATCAAAGCCCCCAAGTGTGGGATAGTTGATATCCTTGATGATGCTTGAGATTCCAAGGGTTCCAATGATGTGAATATAATGATTCTAGTAACATGATGAAGTCACCATGGTCTTGAATACACGTGGGGCTGCCATGGCTTCAATGGTGACAAAGCTTTTTTAAGGGATGACCGCCAATCTACTTGGTTCAATGGTTGGTACAAGAAAGGATTTCCTTTAGCGATTAGGATAATATTGATGATTTTAGTTGCAAGGAGTTATGATCAGGGGTTTCATGCCTACAAAATAGACAAATTCCGAAATATAAGAAGCATAACAATGGTTGAAACAAACAATATGTTTCATATAATAATTTTCGATCAATGGTTGCGATAAAGTAATATATATTTAACATGATAGTTTTAATTGAATGATGAATGTGATATAATATTAAAGTAATTTGTACTGAGTGATATGAGCATAGTAGAGTAACATATACTCAATATAAATTTAAAGATAGTGACGCAATGACTTATCTTGAAAGTTCGTGGCTCCAGCCGTATGTTAGTGAATTTATGGCAGCCCAGCAGCATGATGAACGATGAGTACAATGTTGGAAAGTCCATATGCCATGAAAAGTCTCTCCATGGTTTGACATTGAGAGCATGTATCACCAAATAAGGATCTGAATCGAGCATCATATCGTACTCCCAAGCAAGGACATCAATGCATTCTTTGTTAGATGGAGAAGATAGGTTGGGTACTGCTGGAAGTTCTATAAATGATTCAACTATACTGCTGGATAAGAATTTTTTTTTCCTTTAGATGCGTTCTCTTTTGAATACAGCTGTAAGTATTGTACTAGCTTTGTTTGGCCTAGGAACCTTTTGTTTGAGGCAATTAAGCCTCACATGTCATGATGAGTAACAATATATGCTTCCATTTAGTAGCTGGGTTTATTCACATTGTGGCTGTGATTTGTTGTTGGATGCTTCCTTGTGCTTTCCTTTCTTTTGGATTAAAAAAATGCTTTTAAACTTATTTTGGGATCATTCTTGATTGGCTCAAAACTACCGCTACCTCATGCATCATCCATGATGGTGAGAGTTGGCTGAGCTTGCGGTGAAGATTGCAGATTTAGAGAAAGAAATTGCAACAAAGTCAGCAAAGTTATCCCTTTTGACAAGTCAAAAGAATTCCATCATGCTGTCCTTAGCTACTAGCGGTGACTCGTCCTCCGCGACTTGTTGGATTAGGCTACTCATGCTTTAGTTTGTATATATATTTTCTTTTATAGTCATTGTATTAGTGGACAATTCCATTTGGGATGTAATATGTGTTTTGAGACTTTCTTAGTTATAAAGACTTCTTTCCCCCTTTCTTTTTGTAATAGAAGAAGAAAAAATCTTCTAGGTGCTGTCACTACTCATATATGCGAAACTATTCAGCTATAGAAAAGCTTACTTATTTGTGACTTGTTCAGCTATAAGTGTTGTTATCAAAAGTCCATTCAATTATAGGTACCAATATTACATGCAAAAGAAGGACTAGTTAACTATGGACATTGTTTTGCAAAAGGTTCATGCCTAAAAGAAATTTTTCTGCATAAAGAAATTTTCCTGCATAAAAGAATTTTTCTGCATAAAAATTTTTCTGCATAAAGGAATTTTTCTGCATAAAGGAATTTTTTGCATAAAAGGGATTTTTCTGCATAAATGGGCTGCCCATTGTTACTTTTTTATGCGTGCAAAAGGTCATTCAATTGTAGGCACCAACATCACACGTGAAGGGAAAACTAGTCAACCATGGACATTGTTTTGAAAAAGGTTTGGGCCAAAAGAAACTTTCTGCATAAAAGGGATTGTCCATTGCCACTTTTTCATGTGTGCACATGTCTTTTCTCACTGTTCATGCGGGGATATTGCACTGTACATAGTAGGGGACACCTCCAGCAGTAGCTGTTGTGCCTCTCTTTTTTTTTTTTTTGCAAAAAATGATTATTTGAGCCCAAAAAGGGAGGGGAAAAAATGTTTTGTCGTCAAATAGTGTTCATTCATCTATGTATATGTATATACATGTATACTAACATACATACACGCATCATTACCCTTTTCTTTTAGCCATTTACATGTAAATATTGTACTTCTCCTGGCAAAGGACACCTCCAGCCGTAGCTACTAGGTTCCTTTTTTTTCTGCATAAAACCATTTTGGAGCCAAAGGCAAAGTAAAAAGTTTTGTGATTTTGAAAGAAAACATATAGTACCCATTCTTCTATGCATGTATATAAATATACACATGTGCATTGTTATCTTTTTCTTTCTGACTAACCATGTGTAAATATTATATTGTTCACCTTGAGGACACCCTTTTTTTTTTTGTTTCTTTTTTGAAGGAAAGAAAATAGTGTTCACTTATATATATTCATACACACACACATATATATGTATGTATGTATACCTATATATACATAATGTTAGCTTTGTAAAGGTTGCAGCAAGGCAGTAGAGGCTGCTCTTCTAAAATTTGGCTTCAAGTGCAGCCTTAGAGTGCTAACTTTGTACGCCAGGCTAACATCATGTTGACTTGCTTCTTATTGGCTATTATGCAACCTCGAGGGCATAATAGACTTTCACTATGGTTGGCTCCCCAGTGGAGTCACCAAAATGTTGAGGGGAAAATTTTTGATGTTCCCAAATAGAATATGGGGTAGCCAAGCCGAAACTTGACGATGGGCTCTCAAAATAAATCCCAAAGGCTTTTGGTGTCGTGTAAGCCCGCCCAATCAAGAGATAGAGGCTGCACCCTGACAAAAAGACAACAACAAAGCACAATAAACACATTATTGTTGTTAGTTTGTTATATTATTAGTCCTTTTTACAGCGTCATGGTTCAAATCAGTCCTCCAGTGGTAAAGGTGAAATTCACTTAAAAGTACAAAAGTTAATGATTAAATAAATTTATGAAGGTATTCAGTCCTGGTTGTCCTTGTGTGTCTCGGTTAAGGGAATTTATAGTACTTTTAGCCATCATTACATCAATGTGAGAGAAAAATTAAATTGTTACAAATACATTATATCCTTCATCATAATAATAATAATAAACAAGGATTAAAGGCTCCATTGTTACAAATAAAAAAGGAAAAAATAGGATGGAATGAAGGAAGAGAAAGATCTTCAGCTCAGTGCAGCAAGTATTAAACTAAGATTTTGATGAGTGTGTGTTCATAAGACATGAATGAGACAATATGAGTTGTTTGGAGTGAGTGGGATGAGATTAACTCTGAGGTTAAGGCTTTTTGTGAGTAATGGGTTGTTTGTGAGTAGTGGGAAGCATTTATGAACTGTGATTGTGTAAAGGAGAGGAAAATGATGTATAAGGTTAGATGAACGTGGGCTGAAAGGGATGAATAGTGAGCTTCAAGAGAGCTAAACTGCTAGCCAAATGGCAAATAAACCAGAGGTTTCAGAGGGAGTAGTTGCTGGTTTGTGAGCTGAGATGCTTATCCTTTTATAATGAAGTTTTTTAGAGAAGCATTAATCAACAAGAATCCAAAAAAACGTAGCTCTGATTCAGGGAAGCCAGACAGCTGAGTTAATAACCTGGATTTGGCCTAAAAATGGGAGATTTGCTTTTGGGGCTATTTTGCTTCTTTGGACAATGTCCACATGGGTAATATTTAGGGTAATCTTGCATTAAATACTAAGATTGCTGAGACCGTGTTCAGCCAATGGGATTAAGGCAAGTATTAAGGAAGAATCCTAGTGCTGCAACTGAGATTTGGACCCTAGAAAGTAGGATTCAACATCCCAAGCCAGGTGTCAAAGTTTAAGCCCACTTCAGAGGGTTCCGCTGGAAATCCCTTTATGCCCTTCAAACCACATATTCCTAATTTTTCCTCTTTTAGGATTCATGGGCTTGGCACATGAATCACGTCTTAAACGTTTTTAACATTTATAGCATCAATTTGTTGAAATTTGGATATTTTAGTTTCACCTCCCCTTCCGTTGGAGGTGTAGTCTTGAGGAAGATGATGGAGTCCCTCCATCCTTTAGACTTCAACTGATATGGTAGCCATTGGGCACTGTTCACGTCAGATAAGGGGTGACAAAAAACTGATGGGACAGTCCTTAGTCCATTCTTAAAGGCTTGGTTCCCTTGTATGAGTCCCTAGTTGCTCTTTTTGGTTAGGGATGAATAAGGGTTGTTTGCCCACTCTCAATTCCTTTGCCTCTTGCTGGTGTTTTTTGCTTGGGCTTGCTCACATGGGTTGGTTCCCTTGGGTTGGGTTGTGTGTACATGCTTGCCATGGGTTTTCATTCCTTATGGACTTTTATTAGTAAATATTTTTTGGTTCTTCATAAATACTTGCAATGGGTCTTTGGGCAATTAGTTGTAATGTTTGAAACAATAGGACAAATTTCAAAATACTTTTGTAAATAATATTCACTTTGATGAATTCCATGTTGCAAATAATGTTCATGGTTTCTAATAATCGAATCATAATTTAAATGATAAACTTGTGGGATCGAGTATTTTCCATGAGCGTTAAAGATATATTTTATGGATGTTGTGATGCAAGTGATGACCATGTGTTTCATGGGTTATAATGTGAGAACACATTCTTCAAGATAACTCCCTATGAGCTTTTATAAAACAATTGCCACGGTTTTTTGCCATAGTAATATTTAAGCAATAATTATGCCATGATACTTTTCTCTTTGCCAAGCGTTAATAATCTCGGGTTTTCTAATAAAATAGTGCCAATGAAAATTGGATTTTTGATATTGCCAATGAAGATTGGCCTTTTGATATTACCAGCGGAAACTGGGCTTTTGATATTGCCAATGAGAATTGGGCTTTGATGTTGCCAATGAAAAATTGGGTTTCAAATATTGCCAATGATCAAGGATTGGGCTTTTGGATAAATAAATTGTCATGAGTTTAAACCATGAGCTTTGATTATAGATTTGAATTCTATTGATAAAATTGTTCTGTTATGGATTTGAATTATGAGGTTTTTTTTTTTTAAATATTGCCAAGCATAAGTATTCTTGGGTTTTAAATAGAATAGGATGTGTATTTTGAAAAATAAATGGATGGTACTCAAATAAAATTATGTATGTAAAAAAAAAAAAAAAAAGTACCCTAAAAGCATCCACTCTTGATTATTCTTAAATAACCATACATAACTCTCTTTGACTTCTTCTGTCAAAAACTTAACATTAACAAAATGTACTCATTTGTTATATATTTACGCTTTGCATTAATGCCCTTATGATTTGAACAGTACTGGGCAGCATGTTGAAATTGTATTCCAGTTATGTTACTCATCTTAATAACGTCCACCAATGATAACGTTCAAGGCAATCTCATAATAAAAATTTCATGTTGTAATTAATATCCTTGGCTGATTTTAGCATATATTAATTTGGTTCCAGCACCAGAAAATATATTAATGGGTGCATGTGTATAAACTATTACAAAACACAAAACTGTATTTTGAGTTTAAAAAAAATATTTGTAAAAAAGTTACAAAGAGTTATTGTTGCAAAACGGAGTTTTGTATTTCAAAAACACAATTTTAAGTGCGCAAAGTGTCAAACTAGACGGATCATTATCTTCGATGAGCAGCTTTTTTGCAGATAAGTATATGGACATAATTAGCACTTAATTTTTTTTTTTTTTATTGTAGTATAATAAAATATTATATTTTTATAATTTTGTTCATAGACTTCTTAAGGTGACTCTATTCCATGACAAAGGTACTATATAATATTAAATTATAGCGAATTTAAGATTTTTTTTGGGTTTCTCTTTTTGGGTAAATTTCATTTACATGTCCTGAGATTTGAGTTAATGTCAATCATATCCAAGACTTTTCAAAACTGATCAACTTAGTTCTTGAACCAACTTATTCAATGTATTTTGTAGTTAATTTTTCCACCAGAAAAATACCTTTTCCTTGAGAGAAAGAATGAAATNATATATATATATATATAGATATGATCTACTTAAGATCTATTGTAGTAATGATAGATGAAAGTGATTACTTTAATCATACGTAACAAATATCTATGTTAAGAAAAATGTAATGTCATTGTATTACTTTTCTTTTTGTTTTTTTAAATTGAGCTGGCACTGGCAGCATCTTTGGGTGGGCTACAAAAGGCAAACTTTTCGACCCTAATATGGAAACCAAAATCAGAATCCAAATAATCAACCTGCTCCCGAAACCCAAAACTGCCTTCACCACCCTCTATACGTAGCAACACCATGAGTCCATGACCACCATGCATCATCACCCACAAATGACAACCCCAGCCACCATAGCTAGAGGCATCGAACCACAAAAACACCAAAATAATATATTGAATCAAACAACAACAAAAGATAAGAGAAGGGCAGGGGGAGATCCAACATCATCAACAGCAAAGAAAGAACAGGTTGAAGTGGACTACAATATCGATCATCAAAGAGCAGAGAGCTCAATCAAAGTCAACGCTAGCTCCAACATTGGTAAATACTGAGACCTTCAATATTTTCCATGCTACGGTTACTACACACATTGTCACACAAACACACTGCAACAAACACATAGTGGTAGTGCATATACAGGGGCATGCACAAACTGCGCGCGCTTGCACTGTTGCACACGCCCATTTACAACACACATGCTAACCCAAAATCACAAACTTCACGCTACCGGTGATGCACAAATAGAAGAGAATGAGAGGAAGGAGGGTTCATTCATAGTCATAGCTGGGGAGAGAAAGAGAGAAGATGTGAGTGATGAGGGAGAAAGCGACACCAGCAACGGCGAATCTCAGTGTTTGGCCATGTGAGATTCAGCTATGGAGGCTTGGAGCATGAGAGAAGAAGAAGGGGAATAGGGGAGACTTTTAGATAATCAGAGAGAAAATTAAGTAATAATAATAATAATAGAAAATAAAAAGAAAGAAGAAGGAAGTTTCGATGGTTGAAGATGGGAGAAAAAAATAAAGTATAGCAATGGGAATCTAATGGGCATGAACGGAGCCATTCATGGTCTTGGGGGCAATGCCCCCTAATTTTTTTTTTTTTTTAAGATAGTATAATTATATAAGTATATATTTATCTACTAATTTTAGCAACTTTATTCAATAAAAAAATTATATTTTGTCCCCCTTATTGATCATTATAAGAAAAATGTAATAATTACAAACTTTTTTATAACATTTTTACAGACTATTGAGATTGCAAATTTTTACTAGTTTGCATTTGGGTCCACCACTTACATCACTTTTTTACTTACTAATAACCACTAATTACAACAATAATTTGTAAAAAAAATTTGTAGATCTAGTATTTTCCTTCTTTTAAATTCATAAAAAAATTTATAGATCTAAAATTTTTAAAAATATATATAAAAGCCCAAAATATTGGTCCAACAACAAAAATTACCGAAAGGTAATCGCAAAGTTAAAAAAAAAAAATGTGAGACTAATCAACCAATTTTACCAAAAACAAACAACCTAGCCCTTTAAAAAATTTTAAACAAAATAATTTTGTCTTTACCAACAAAAGACATGCTCTCCACACACATAAAAATAATAATACTAAAAGAAAATCTTTACCGGCTAAAGCAGTAGAGCTGAAAGCCAAAGCCACTGTATGCAGCGCCTAACGATAAAATTGCCTCCCCAAACTCTAAGTCCTAACTCTGTCCCTACTAATAGGAGAATTATCTGTTCATGGGAAAAAGAATGTATATGACAGAGGGTTTTAAGAGTATTTTACCGAGGACTAAGTATACACTCATTCTTTTACACTATGACTTTTTTTATGGAACTTTTACACTATGTTTGTGAGCTTCAAAAATTAGAATATAATAATTGAATGAAAATAGAATTACGAATATGATGTAATATTTTTAGTGTTTTGAGAGTTTATAAAATTCAAAATTCGAAAATATATACTCATTGAAGTTTGGGTTAATTGTAAACTGACCCCTAATATTTCAATTCTTTCTTATAACTCCCTAAAGTTTTTATATTCATGAAATTAATTTCTATATATTATAAAAATATATTCATATTCAAATAGCATTATTTTAAAACAATAAAATCATTTTAAACATAAAATTTAATAGATACATATACAAAATTAATATTTTTTTACAAAAAAATTTAAATAATGTTGTATCAATATCAAAACTTCAAATTTAAATTATTTTCTCACCAACTAAAAATAATTCTTTTACTTTCCCAACCACCAAACATAGTTTTTTTATCTAACAGGTTTCTCTTTGTTCCTTCACACCGATTCACAGTCTACTAGGCACCTTCATAATTGAACAAAACTCCTTGCCGAGCCATGTCACCAAAATCTAATACTCGATGCCAGAGCTTCTCCTAAGTTTTCACTTGTGAAGTTATTGCAAAATAATCTTTCAATAGCTAAAATTGTTTACGATAACAACTACCATAGCAGTGTTCATGTGCCTTAGTTTGGTCGGATAATTGGAATTTGTTGAATGTTCTTTTTTAGGTTTGTTTCTTTAATTTTGTTTTATGAGACAATATGATAAAGAATTAAAGCAGAATTGGGTATGTTATGTGTTTGATTTCCAAAATAAGTGAGAAAAGAAATTGCATATTCAACTTTTTTTTTAATTAATTATCTCTAAAATTAAGGAATTAAGATTTTTTTTGGGTTTCTCTTTTTGGGTAAATTTCATTTACATGTCCTGAGATTTGAGTTAATGTCAATCATATCCAAGACTTTTCAAAACTGATCAACTTAGTTCTTGAACCAACTTATTCAATGTATTTTGTAGTTAATTTTTCCACCAGAAAAAACCTTTACCTTTTCCTTGAGAGAAAGAATGAAATGCAAAAAAAAAAAAAAAAAAAAGTATTGATTAATGCCTATTTTACTAATAATGTCCATTACTTACTTAATAGGGAGTTAGCTAAGGATAAATATGGTCGTGATTCCCACCCATAATGGCAGAGTGTGGTGAATTGTTGTCAAAAAAATGCCGGAAATTTTATCAGGATTTCTTCTCAAATGCTACCTTATTTCTCTCCCTTGTGTATGTGTTTGTTTTTCAAAAAAAAATAATAATAATAATAATAAAAAAATAAAAAGCTACCTTATTCATGTTTGGTAATAACTACTGAAATAAATTTGGCTAGCTCTTGCAAGTTAACTTTTCACGGGCAGAAAGAAAAAGGAAAAAGTTCGTACGTTGGAGCTTACAGAAAATATTTTTTACTTTTTTTTTTTCTTATAAATACTTCTTTAATGAAATTCAGGTTTAGTCTTAAGCCATATCATGGCTGATATTTCAGCGGTGACGACCCTGCAGTTTTCTTACCTCATGCATAATTGGGAGAACCAACATCTACCAAAAGCTGCAGCAGTTATAAATAACCAGAATGGCTTAACGTCCGTATTAGCTATTATTGTTGCTTATGTTGCAGATACCTGTACAGGACTATTCAACATGATTTTCTTCTCCACTGTCTCCCATATTGTGGTGAGTCCTTCTTCAAGTCCTATACTAACTAATATCTTGTAAGGTGGAAAGTCAAAGGGGAACCTTTAAGTTTGTGATAATTTTGACTTTGGTTCTTACAAAGAAAGGGGGGAGAAATCTATTCTCCATTCCCTATTTTTTAAAACATTCAAACAAAGTAAAAGGGTAAATTTTTCCCTCCACTCTCATTTATGATCTATTTGGATTGAGAGGGAGTAAAGGAAAGTAGAGTATCATTAATTAAAAATTAACCTAATTTTCAATCAATTCTACTCTACTTTCCCTCCCTTCGTGCTCAATCCAAACAAGTTATACTCTTATCTCCTTTCCCTCCTCTCTACTCTCCTCGCTCTCTGCCTCTCCCTCCATACTTCAAACATAACGTAAGAGTTTATAAAATCTCATACATTTTCTTTTCTTAAAACATCTCATACATAATTAAACAAATAAAAGAAAAGGTTTAGTTTTCCTATACAAGTCCATGGTGAGGTGTTGCAAAATATTTTGTACAGTAAAAGGCAAACTAGACCCTTTAGCCTTCGAGTTTGTGATAAGTTTGACCATTCTGTATACATTATAATATTTAGTATCAATATAGTTTGATGCACTGTTTCAGAATATAAATATATATATATATATATACACACACATAATAATAACTAAAGTTTAGAGAAAATTCAATTAGATTTTAATTGAATTCTCAATTTTGCATCACATGTTCTATTTAATTTTTTAATTTTGTGTCAAGTGAATTATTGAGTGTAAAAATTGAAAAGTCTAAATTCAATTAGATTTCAATTGGAATCTAATTTTCTGTTACATGTCCATCTAAGTTTTTAATTTTTGTGGCAAGTGAATTATTAGGTGCATAAATCAAAGAGTCTAAACCAATTAAATACTAAATCATACATATATATATAATAAGAAACCATTATATATTTTAGAAATATATAGTTTAAAAAAAAGTAAGCTAAACCATGTATAATTTGAACCATATAATTATGCTTATTTTTAATTGTATCCGTGCATATGCACGAGACTACAGAGAGAGAGAGAGAGAGAACAATTATTATTAGTCTAATCATGTAACTGGTCCACACAAAGTGAGGAAAAAGTTTTATAAAATAGATTGTTGATATATGCTCATTAACATGACCATATTACACAATATAGCCAAATGTGACATCATACCCTTTTTAATATATTTTTTTAGTGTAAAGAAATTCCTTTTGTTTTGCATTGGAAAATATGGGGAAAATATCATCTTATACTTGTTTACTTCCACTCTTTCATATCAATACTTATAATCCATGTGAAAATGTCTATATCTTATTACATGAAAATAAATGTAAAAATATTAGTCCGAAAAATATTACTGATAGCTATTGAGGTTTCACTGAAATCCAAACAACATATTGCCTTTCTGGTTGCAGGGATTAGCATTGTATTGGATTTCAGCCAGGTTTCCAAGTCCAAACACAAATATTGGACTTTTCTATGCTACAGCACTGGCAGTAGCACTGGGCAGATCTAGTCGAGTTCCGGTTTTAAAAGCCTTTCTTGCGGTTCAGTTCCGTAGAGAAAATCCCAACGTAGTCGACGAAGGAGGAATTAGCTATCTTACAAACGCTTGGTAGAGCACTGCTGCGTGTTTTGCAAGCATAATCTCTTTTGCTATTTCAAATTTCCCATGGGCGACACGATTCCTTATTTCCACTCGGGTTATGGGTGCAAATCTTTTGCTGTTCTTGTCTGGCTTCGCCTTTTACCACCACGAAAGACCAACTATGACTGGGAGCCCACTTGGTATTTATTTTCGAGTCTTCAGGGCAGCTATATCCAAAAGGCAACTAAACTACCCAAATATACCTACTCAGTATAATTGGAAAGATCTTGCATCAAATCAGCACTACACGAACCATACTCGTCAAATACTTTTGTTGCCAAAATGTCAATTTTTCAGGTATAGTGCTCTCTCTCTCTCTCTCTCTCTCTCTCTCTCTCTCTCTCTCTCTCTCCCCTTACTAACGAGGGTGTTTAGAGCTCTTTGAGTACCTACTATTTCAATTTTCCCACGCACTAGATCATGTGCCCCCCCCCCCCCCTCTCTCTCTCTCTCTGTAAGCCTTAGCTGGTAAATATGTTGAATACAGGTGGTTAGATAAAGCTGCTTTAATTGAAGAAACATCGTCAATCAGTCAGGAAGAACAAGAGAATCTTGGGAGGCTCTGCACAGTCAAACAAGTGAAGGATGTCAAGCACCATTTGAAATTAATACCTATGTGGGCAACCTTATTCGCCTTTGGTATGGTCAAGCTAGGCTAACGGACACACTTTCTTTAATAAACAAAGTAGCAACATGGATGTTCTAGTTGGTAAGGTCAAGGTTCCCCTGATGACTTTCATTGTAGTCAAGTCCCTTATAAGCTCCATAACGGAAAGGCTGCTTCAGATGATGTTCAAATTAACAAAACAAAGACATTTTGAACTGGTAGCAATTGGTGCTGGAATGGTTTGCTCTATATTATGCTGCATTACAGCTTGGCAAGTGGAGATCCGCAGACTGATGGCCTGTTTGGATGAAATGGGAAAGGAGGGAAAATGGAGGAGAGTAGAGTAAAGTTGGCTAAATATAAACTAATTTTATGCTAAATCTACTCTACTCCCTCTCCCACACCCTCTATCCAAACAGACCTTGAATTTAATTAAGAAAGAGGGAATTGTCCTAGTAACCCAAATAAGATTATCTCCATGAGTGTCTTCTGGTTACTTCCACAATTTTTTTTGTTAGGATTAATGTTAGGACTTGCTAGTAAAGGGCTTGAGAAATTCATCTCTAACCACGTCAGTAAATCAATGAGGAGGTACGGGCCGATATTCAGTAACTTTGTAACAGGTTTGGGAAATTTCTTCAGCATCCCTTTCGTTTTACTATTCAAAAGCTGGTTCAGGGAAACCATAAACACGAGTCATCTCGATAGGTATTATCTAGCTTTAGCAATACTAAGTTCCGTGTTCCTTTGCATCTATCTGTGTGTTTTACCTATTTCTGCCGGCATGGAAGATCTACTGGAGGATATGGAATCAGATGATCGGGGATTGGAAGATGTTACTCTTGATTGAGCCACTAACATCTGATTGAAAGGGTATATATAGATAAAGCATCCATTGCCATTTGAATCAACAACATATGTGATCAATAACCACAGATGCATCCACTACCCTGTCCCTGAGTCTATGGAGAAACACCCTTTACAGTAATTCTTTGAAAATGAGGAGGAAGTTACTGGTCTCACACCACGTACCCATGTACTGTGAATTTTTTGGAGTCCTAGTCCTTTAAAGTTTCCGCTGATTTGTACGTACTTGAGTTTTTATTTTTGTGAGGCAAAAATGGCAGGCTCAAGCTTTAAATTTTCTTTTTTAATACATTTGAACTATTCTTCACTCTTGAATTTGCTTTCTTTACAAATTGTACTATTTCAATTCTATTCCAGTTCCAAAGCCCTTTTTTGCTCCCTCTATAGTTTATATATTGGTAGAACGATGGCCCTCCACTTTGGTTCTATTCGGTCCACTTTGGTCCTAATTGGTCCATTCTATCCACTTTGGTCCTATTCTGTTCAGAAGGTCCATTTGGTCCTATTTGCTCAATTCTGTCCACTTTGGTCCTATTCAGCCCATTCGGTCTTATTCGGTTTTATTCGGTCCATTTTGGTCTATTTTGGTCCTATTCGGTCCATTCTCTCCATTTTGGTCCTATTCGGTCCCTAATGGTCTTATTCAGTCATATTCTGTCCACTTCGGTCTAATTTGGTTCTATTCTGTCTATTCGGTCCTATTTAGTCCATTCTGTCTACTTTAGTTTTATTTGGTTCATTCAATCTTATTCAATCCACTTAGGTTCTATTCGGTCCACATTAGTCTTATTCAGTCCATTTTATCCACTTCAGGTTTATTCAGTCCAATTTAGTCATATTTGGTCCACTTTGGTCCAATTAAGTCTTATTCGGTCCACTTTGGTCTATTCGGTCTACTATGTCCACTTTAATCTATTCGGTCCCCTTTTGTCCCAATTTTGTCGTATTCAGTCCACACTGGTCCAATTCCATCTTATTTGGTCCAATTGGTCCTATTCGGTCCACTTTGATCTATTCAGTCCCCTTTTGTCATATTTTGTCCACTTCGGTCAAATTCCATTCAATTCATTTCGGTCCACTTTGGTCCATTCAGTCAATTTCTGTGTACTTACATAATGGGAAAAGACAAGTTTATGTTAAAAAAATAAATAGTTTAAGTTCAATACTAAGTAATATAATATATTATATAAATTAAATGCAAAGAAATTAAAACAACATCAAAAAACCTTCCAAACTATTCAGTCATAAGAAATTGTCTACAAATCAAAACAATTTCTTATTGATAAAATTGTGCTAAAGAATGCAAAATATATGCCATATATAAGTCCTATGAATTAAGAAATGCAACTATTATGCACCTCTATACAAGGTAATATATGGACTTAATTGAAATTTTACATGATTAATAATAGTTTTTCTTAATGAATTATGGCAACATGGTTGAGATTTATTTGCAAACTACAAATGGACTAAATGCTAAAAGAGAGCTATAGGTAATGGATACCACCAAGTATATTGATATTTTTATTTTCATATTTAACACCAAAGTATCTTGATAAAAGATGGAGGAAGTGTTTCAAGGACACCTACACTAATTTCGCTCAAGTTTAGTAGAAAATATGCATATGTAACGTAGATGTGGATCATGTATGTTTCCTTCTAAAATTTGATGTCTAACAAGTCTGTTTGTCATGTCTTTCCACATGTTGTGGATGTCTGTCAATTATTTTTATGGAAATAAATAGCATGATAGAAACATAAGTAGTGTGCCCTTGTTTCACCTAATAAAAAATCCTTTATTTTGAACTAGAATAATTTATTTTCATTTGTTTTTTAACTCATCATAGCATTGAATAAGGTGATGATATTTAAAATTTGTTAACTATCTAGTGCATTGCCCAGATTATTAACTAGTTGTTCTATGAATCCATATTATCTATTCTCAAAATTTATGAGATTCGGTAGGGATCTTAGTTGTAAACAAATATTTTTTCGGAAGTGATAATATGTATAGGATGTTTACATATACTCTCTACTATAAAATAATTATATATACTACTGAATGAGAGATCAGGGGACCATGGCCCTTTAGTTTCAACATAGTTTCTTCGCTGGTATATCATATTACCATAATTTAGTACAATACGATTACCCCATGGAGTGATGTTAATCAAATATTATCACCACACCACATGGGAATGTGATTTTTTTTTTTTTTTCAATTTATTTATTTCTAAAATATATTTTTGACTCTTAAAGTTTAGGACTTGTTATCATTTTGGTCATTTATGCTTTAAAATTTGTATTTTGACCTTTTATATTTGTTTCTTTTTTTTTTTTTCTATTAACAATATTATACATTTTTGTTAGTAATTTAACTTTTAAATGGCCTTCATGTTTAACAAATTCATGAAATACTAGCTCCAAAATATTGTGGAAGGTAGAATTTTCATTGCTAGGCATAAAAACATATTATAGATGTTATCAAGATACCACTAAGGTTTTGTTACTTTTGTATTTTATTTTTTTGTTAAAAAATTGCCAAAAATGTAAAATTGACCTTTCAGTTTTTTTTTTTTATTTCAATCCTTTAACTTTCAGTTTTGTCATTTCAGTCCTCTAACTTTCAATTGTTGTCAATTTGGTACTCCGTTAAACTCCAATTATGTCCTGCCGTTAATTGAGCCAAAACAACGTCGTTTTGATTTTTTTTTTTTTTTATAATAAATTTCGGAATTAAAAAAAAAAAAAAAACATTTCGTGTTTCCCCTTACCTGAAATCAAAACCAATACATTAGAAAATTCAACACAATCACCGCATCTCAAATTTTGTATGAGAGTCCAAACCCCAAAAAGCTCTTATCTTCTATCACTCAAAAACCCTAATCCTTGAAGAGGAAAAAAAAATCCCAAAAACACACACACAGACAGACACAGGCATGGCTTCGCAAACTCCAAACCTGGAGTGTCGAATGTACGAGGCGAAGTACTCGGAGGTTGACATGGCAGTGATGATTCAGGTGAAGAACAGCCAACATGGGCGCCTACGTCTCACTCCTCGAGTACAACAACATCGAGGGCATGATCTTGTTCTTCGAGCTCTCGCGGTGTCAAATTCGAAGCGTCAACAATCTCATCAAAGTGGGTCGGATCGAGCCCATGATGGTGCTCCGTGTTGACAAAGAGAAGGGCTACATCGACCTTAGCAAGAGGAGAGTCTCCGAAGAAGATATCCAGGCTCCGGGTCGGATTCTTTTTTTTTAATATCAGTTTTTTTTTTT